>NC_081180.1:75624165-75973439 GCF_029867415.1 Vicia villosa | reverse complement strand
TTTTCTCTATTTGTAGTAGTAACATTTGCCATTAGTGGGCTTAAAACTGAAGTCAATTCTCTGGCCAAAACCCCTACCATATCATGGTTGCTTGCATCCATTTCTTGTCGAAATGCTGCTTGGTTATTTGTGGTAAAGTGAGGCATCTGGGTAGAGAAACCAGTGTTATGTGCACTTCGACCCACTGAACTAACTTTTGGTGAAAATGTCGCATTGTTAGTTGGGGCATATATAGGTCCTGCCCCTTGTACGCCTGTTCCATATTGGTATGGCATTCCGTATGGATTATTTGGTCTCCATTCGAAAGCAGAATTCGCGCCTTGACCGAACAAATTGTTCGCAGCATTTGTCGAGGCAAACAATACGTCCTCTGCGCTTGTGGATGAGGGTGCGGTTGTCGATGCTGAAACTGGAATAGTCCCTGAGGGTCCTGTATTATTTTCAGGCATAGATTGGGAATTATCTGCAGGTCTCGATCCATTTGGACCCGTTGCATCTCGTGTTTCTTGAGTAGAAGTCGAATTTGCCGCTCCTGATCCTGAACCTTGTGGGGGATCTTGATTACCCCCTGCACTGGCCGTAACGACCATTTTCCTGTTGTACCTTCGTTAGGGAATCGGTTGTGCACTGTTCTTTAATTTACCGTTCCTAAGGTTCATACAAGATCTTGATATTGTCTAGACAAAAATAAAGCAATTGATTAAAACAATCTGCTTGACACTGTCCCACTGGGCGTGCCAATTTGTTTACGGTGATTTCCGGTAAACAGCCGCTAGTCTTCCAAACTATAATAAATATGATTTAGTTACTTGCAGGATCGACTAGATTGATCCTAGGACACATAGTCAAGAAGATTGTTATCAATGTTTGTTCGAACCATATTCATTATTTGTCTTCTTCAATAAGCATTGTTCGACTAACAGAACAAATAGTATTGACAATCACTTTGTTACGTATACATGTGACTTCATCGAAGTGACATAACATAAAAAATTAAAAGGACAATTGAAACGTAAAGAATCTTAAACTGCAGAAATATAAAAGACTTTGAAAGTAAATAGCATGAAAGTAATTCGAAAGTAAATGACATTAAAGTAAAGATGCAGAAACGTAAATGGCAAGAAGTAAACGAAATGCAGTAATTCTGAAAGATATTTAAAAGCAAAGGATAATACACATGTATTAAAATGGTGGTGTCATACGTACATTTTCTCAGCGAACTCTTTCTCTTAACGCTTGATACTTGAGTAAATATGTGAGTGATTTGTACAAAATGAACACACAGAATCCTAACACTAAGACTCCTATTTATACTAGTTTCGACCTTAACGGTCCTATACTAATCTGCTGCCACGTTTCTCATCAGAACTTCCAGCGAAGCCATCTGTTGTTGAACGGTTACGAAACCGTCTTCGAATTTCAAATCTTCCCGCCTGAGTCCATCTTCGACACGTGGCAGTGTATTAAACAAACACTACTAAAAAACACGCTAAGTAGTAATACTTGAATACATATTTTATGAATTTTGTCTAAGTCCCGAAGACATATGCTTTCATTAATCTTTCAGCGTTCACTTATCTTCATCGAACTTAGAAGTCTTTATTTTTCGAAGCATGACCATCAGTAGCCATTCTTTTACTTTTTAAAGGATGGCCATCAGTAACCATCTTTCCTTCGATTCTCAACTCCTTCGAAGGACAAACAATATAAAACGAAATCTTCAGCTAACAATGGTATACTGAGGAATGGGAGTAGAAACGATCTCGGAAACCACAGTCCTTTGCGGTTCTTCTGGCGTTGGTCGATTCTGCGCAACTACCAGGGCTTCTACCATACTATTGAGTATTTCAACAGTATCTTTGAGAGTATTAATCTCTTCTCTGAGTTCTTCATTCTCTTGCTCAAAGTCTTCCATTCTTTTCTTGCGACTTGAACGAGTGTTGTATTGATGAGACAACTTGAAAGTCTTGGTTCACCTCTTTCTCCTCCTCTCTTTCTGGAGAAAGGAAAGTGACTATTAGATCCGCGACAATTCTCGTATCAGTGCGTACGACTAAAGCGATGTATGATATGCAATTAAGTTAATATTTTTCAAGGAAACACCATAATTACGTTATGAAACATCAAACTTTTATTAATTAAGCGAAAACGCCGTTTTACACACTTTGAAAAGGGAAATACAGAGAAACTGAGAGAAAGGACTCTAAAACTTTGACGAAGAGCCGACTTCACGTTCTAACATCTTCTTCTGTTTCTTGAGCTGAGCGTTCTCTGACGTGAGCTGATCGATGATCCAGGAATCAGGAGGGATATGATGAGAAAGTGACGTTTGTGTCACTTGTCGATCGAGTACTTCAAGTAACTCATCCTTCCTTCTTAGGATGTTTTGAATCTCAACGTTTTCCGTGTTGACAATTCGATACTTGTTCCTCCAAGCATTCCTTTCTTGGCATACCTTGTTTAATGCCGCTTGCAGTTTTTCAACATCGGTGGAAAAAAGGTAAATTGGTTCCCTTAGGGGAATAGGTTCTTGATGTTGATATGGCATCCTGAGCTTGAATGCTCTGACGCGTACCCATTGAAGGTAAGGATCCAGGGAGATGCAAAGATGTTTTCCTAACAATTTTCTCCCTTTGCTGTGAACAAGACGCCAGGCTTGGACAATTTCCTTCTTCAGCATGTTGCCATGATCGTCGATGTTCTTGAAGAACAGACCCTCCAATTGAATGTTACTTGGTATATTTTTCATGGGATAGCCGTATTGACGACGGGCTAAAGCTGGATTGTAACTAATTCCTCCCTTAGTTCCAATAAGGGGTATGTTGGGAAAACTTCCGCAACTGAAGATGATCTTGGTTTCGTCGTTGTCAGGACTACACCACTCAATGTCCGTATGAGTGATTGATATGATTTTCCGTGACCAGTAAAGGCCATCCCTCATATTCCAGAAAGTGCTAGACTTTGGTAGGTGTGAAACGAACCATTCGTATAACAACGGTACGCAGCATGTGATTAATCCTCCTCGCTGCAGGTTTCTTGAATGCACAGAGTGATAAGCATCCGCAAGCAAGGTTGGAACCGGATTTCCAATTAAGAAGATCTTAATTGCGTTGATGTCGACGAAATCGTTAATGTTAGGGAACAAAAACAATCCGTAGATAAGCAAAGCCAAGACTTCCTCAAATGCGCTCATATCTTGGATGCTGACGAAGTACCGAGCTTGATCAAACAGGAATTTGGAAGGCAATCCTTGAATTCCTCCTCTACTCACCATATGAGTTCTGATGTCGACTACGTTCAAAGGAGTAGTTGCAGCAATGATAATGTCGTCAGGATTCTTTTCCAAACCGGAGTACGGATCTTGCACGTTCACGGGTATTCCATTCAGACGAGAGTACTCCTCTAACGTAGGCATGAGCTGATAATCTGGAAAGGTGAAACAGTGATACGTTGGATCGTAAAACTGTACTAAGGTGGGAAGGATCCCATCCACAATGTTGGTATTGAGCAAAGGCATAAGTTTTCCATACTTCTCCTTGAAAGCCTGGGGGTTGACCACCAGTTTTCTGAGCTTTCCCAGTTCCTCGACCTGGGGAATCTTGAAGGTGTATTTCCTAGCTCTCTTTCTCCCATAATCCATGGTATAGATCCTTAAGTCCTTTCTCCGTTTCTCTCTTTCTCTGAAGTTCAAAACGTTCGTTATTTAGTTTCCTTGAAAAACGACTCGAAAAAGACTCTTTTTGTTTTTGGTTGTTTATTAATGAATGATGCATGAATGCATGAATGCACACACAAGAGTTTTAAACAAACATGGCGTTGAAGGGTATAGTGGTCATGAAGTCAAAACGCAAACCTCGCCCCAATGGTAAACTAAGGATAAGGATTTTTGTACCTGTAGAACGGGTTCTAAGGGTCTCAGAGTTTTTGCTCAACCTTAAAGATACGTTGATTGGTATCTATAAGAGAGTTTTCTCTGAGTGTAGTATCTGCGTGACAATTACTTTCATAATCACCGCTCTACGTCCTAAAAAAGGCTTTAAGTGGGGTTAATGTGTTTCTAGGTCCTCCTGGTACAAATCAGTCTCGGAATGCAGTGGCGCAGTTAATCACAACCAGCCAGGCAAATCCCAAGAGTAGACTTGGAAACCAAGATTAGAGGGTCTTCACCGGTAAGACATCCTCCATCCTATCTTATGTTGCACTCAAATCCGGGTATAGGATTTCTCACCACAAGGGGGAACCAAGCCCTTTCCCGATACAGAATAAACAAAATAAACAAATATAAATGCAGCAAACACATGAAATGACACAGAGGTTAGGCAGGACCTCTCTTGTTTGAGGGGGAAATTGGCATCCCTAATTCCTCATCGGGGCTGGACCAGCAACAGGTCAACCATTGGTTTGGATGAAAAACCAAGGTTTTTAACACTTATATCCCCAACAGAGTCGCCATTTTTCTGTGGTGGTCATTTTCTTTTACCTCCCCGTTTCACTTGGGAGGACGGTACGCTAGACCCTTCACGCGAAATTTTGAAGGAGAATGCGCCCGTGGTGGGATGAATTTTATTTCAGTTCTTCCTACGATATCACACGAACTTTCTTATTGTCCTACGAGTAGGAAAGGGGAAAAAAGATCTCAACTAAACCCTAGGAGTTTGCTAAGTGTGGGGATTTCACCTAGACTAGAAATTCTGGAGTCCGGGGGGTCGGTTATACATAGGGAAGTGTTTAAACACCCTACATATCTGTAGTACTCTACAGGAACCTTCTCTGTGTCATTGTGATTGTGTTTATTGCTAATGATTGGGAAAGTTTCTCCTTTGTGTTAGGAGAAGGAATTGAATTGATTTGGAAAGACTGACAGACAGACAAACTGACTATTTTTGGTATTTTATTAGCTCGCTGAGATTCCTTGTGAACCTCATGCCTACATATCCCTAGTGGAAGTCAGAGCTTAATGTAGTTCGGGGAACTAACTAGGGAAATTAATTATTTTTGGTGCCTTGCTTGAAGCTCAAGGTTGAAGCTTTGAATTAAATCTCTGTTTACAGTAAAGAGACATGAAATCATCTTTACAGAGAGGTATTTGTACTATTCTACCACAAACATTTAAAAGAGTGACAGAATAACTAAATTCATTTCATTCAAGAAGGGGACCTTACTTGTGTATGTGCAAGTATACCAGTCAAATGCCTCTTAGATGAAAGAAAGATGCTCATCCAAATTAGGGAAAGTTACCACATGTCTGGGTTTTACTGCCAGCTCATGCCTTTCAAAATCCTAAATGGGAGACTTGATTAAAATTAAAATTGAAATGTTTGTTTGTTTGAATGTGGTAGAGTAGTAAAAATATCTCTCTATAGAGATAAGCTATGACTATCTACTGTATAAAAGATTTGACTTTAGCTGGCTTGTATGAGGCCCAAGCTTGAGGCTTTTTGATTGATTAATTAATATATTGACTCTTGGAGATGACTCCACTGGGGATTAATTACAGGGTATTTTTGTGTTCTGTACAAAGCCCAGAATTGAGGCTGACTCTATTTAGGGAGACTATATTTGTGTGCCTTGTACAAAGCCCAAGGTTGTGGCTGACTGCTGAAGATAACTGAATTTTTGAGACTATGAATGACTCTATTTTGTGTGCCTTGTACAAAGCCAAAGGTTATGGCTGACTCTAGCTAGGGAAAACATTATTTTCTGCCTTGTACAAAGCCCAAGGTTGTGGCAGACTTTTTTAAACGAATGGAGTATGGATGACTCTATGGGAAAAGATCTTAGATGTTAGGAATCTTTGACACATGAAAGCATGGTTTAAACTGCCTTTGTACAAAGCCCAAGGTTGAGGCTACTGAATGATGAAGAACTCACCGGGGGAGACTCTATTATCTGCCTTGTACAATGCCCAAGGTTGAGGCTGACTCTTGACATGGGAGTTTTATTGTTTGGTGCCTTGTATGAAGCCCAAGGTTGAGGCTAACTGTTTTTGTTGGTTTTGACTCTATTGAGGAGATTTTATTTATTAAAAGACTGTTTTTTGATGGAAGCTAACCCTTTCCAGGGGTTTTGACTCAGGTGGTGAATTTGTCTGTTAAAAGACTGACTTTATCATGTTTTTGGAGGCTGACCCTTTCCAGGGGTTTTGACTCTTTTGGGGAAATTATCGCCTAAGAGAATGAATTAATTGGTTTTTTTGACATTTTTTTATTAATTGACTTTGGAGGCTAACCCTTTCCAGGGGTTTTTGATTGAAATGATAGATTGATTTTAATTGACTTTGGAGGCTAACCCTTTCCAGGGGTTTTTGTCTGAAATGATAGATTGATTTTAATTGACTTTGGAGGCTAACCCTTTCCAGGGGTTTTTGTCTGAAATTATAGATTGATTTTAATTGACTTTGGAGGCTAACCCTTTCCAGGGGTTTTTGTTAAAATGATGGCAGAAAGATTATCTAGTGGAGACTTCTTGTTTAAAGCCCAAGATGAAGGCTGACACATGCTGAGGAGAAATAAACATAGATCCTAGACTCTGCTAAGGAAGATTGATGAAGATAAGGGTGACAGAGACTGTCCATGTCTCTCATTCCAAAAGGGTGTGCTCAATGTAAAATTGAGACAATCTTAGCTTGTTTAAAGTCTGGTTTAAATTGAAAGAAACTCACCAGGGTAGGCTAAAAGGTGACTAAAGACTTGTTCCTATGTTTATAAGAAACCTGATGGGTCCTTGTATACAAGCTCAAGAGGAAGCTGGAAATGCTTTTAAGAAGCCTGTGGGTCCTTGTACAAAGCCCAAGAGGAGGCTAATCGAGGGTCCTTGTTATAGCACAAGAGAAAGCTATGTAGTTTTGAACTTATTTTGGCTCTAAGCAAATGAGTAAGAGGTTTCACCGGGAATAATTCCTCTTTGGGTGGATGTGTCCTATTTTTTTGGATTCTAAGGTTTTTGCCAAGATGTTTCACCGGGAATAATTCATCTTGGGGGTTTGAACTACAGATCTCTAATTAGGAAAGAGCCTTCACCGGGAAGACATTCTCAATCCTAGGCCATATTCCTATAATATATATATATATAGTTTAACTGTCCTAGGGTTTATACTCAAACGCAGTTCTAATATATATATAAACAGTTCTATATTTGACAATAATTTAAAATAAAGACTGTAAATTGAAAGCTTGTAAAGCCTAACCTGGATGGAGTGGAGGCCTTTGAAGAAGTATGTACAGAGCCTCAACAGTAATTGGTGGATAACAGTTGAATATATATATGATAAATAGTTAATGGTTTTTTGAAAACAGAAGAAGTGAAGATGGACAAAGGTCACATAGGTATCTGAAGAGTTTCACCGGGAATAATGCCCTTCAAATACCAGAAGAATGTTTTGAAAACAGAAAGAAGATTTTGAAAATACAGTTTTGAAAACAAGCTAAGAAGAGAAGGTGTTTGGGACTTACACTCTCTTAGAGGCCCAGTACTTTACAGTACTGGTTACAAAAGAAATTTTGAAAATGATTTGAAATGATATAAGGTTTTGTTGTTTGAAAACCTTAATCATTTGATTTAAACGGAGATTGAAAACAGTTTTTGAAAATTGACAAAAAGTCAACTTAATTAAGGTAAAGAATAAAGATCTATGCCTAATTAAGACCTAAACAATTAGGGTTTTATCATAAACTTATTTTCAAAATAATTAGGTTAAAACAAAATGAATATATATATTTAAAGTTTTTAAGAAAACACTTTAAAACATACTATGTTAAACCTAATTAAAATTCATGAAATAAATAATATTTTTATGATTTTTTTGATTATTCACAAAATAGGTATATTAAATAAAAAGTGTGTGAAAAATGAAGTAAAAATGATTTAATTTGATAGGTTAAATAATCATGTGAAGTTGTGAAGAGAATAGGTGTGAAAAGTGATAAAAAAAATTAGAAATGTCTCCACCAAGGCTTGAACTCACGCCCTTTAGGTCACACAACCAAAACCACACCACTGAGCCAACGCGCGCATGGTGATAGCAACTCTCACTCATTTGGTTATGTTTCAAAACAAGTGATAAATCATTGAAAAATAAAAGAATCAAAAAAGTCTGGGGCGAGGGGGATTCGAACCCCGGACTTTGGGCATGAGGAGACTAAGAGCGCATGTGTGGCCACTGGGGCAAGTTATTCATTCGTTTATGAAACGCATATCATTAAATATAAAATAAACTCTGTTCAGAGACTTAAAAAATGGCGCCACCCTCCATCTTCGTCTTCAACCTCAAGCTCCAACATTTTTGAAATTCTGATTCTCTCAAATCTCAACCAATGGTCCAGGTGTAAACATGAAACTTGCTCTAAATTCACTCACGATTCTAAATATGTAACTAATATATATTTATATTAACTACATCTAACTAATTTACCAGAAATCGTGAAGAACCCTAAAATTTAAAAATCAAATTAAATGACTATACTGAAAGATAAATGAATGATGATAGAGGGTTTTCAATCCTCTGATGATGCTGAACAAGATAGAATCGAGCTATTTCTTAAAGAATGCTTAAATTAAAGAGGTGGAGTTCAGAAACTTACCTCTGAAAATGGAGGTCGTGAGGATGATAGAGAGCAACTGGGCTTGTATGAATGATCCCAAAAGCTTCCTTGTGACTCAGTGATGCTAACTGAATGCTTGTTGTAACCTCAATCCTCCTGAATTGTTCTATGGACCTCCCTCGATTTGAGCTTCAAGTGAACATGGAGAGTGATGATTCTTGAGTTACAGATGAGCTGCAGCCATCTGAACAGCTTCACTACCTCCTATGGAACGTGCCTGGATGCTTGGCTTGATTGGAAACCTTCTGAATTGCACTATGGACCTCCAACTGCAACTGCTCCAAAGTTAGAGCAACAATGGTGTTCCTCCACTTACAGAAGTGATCCAGGTGCTTGGATCACCTTAAATGACCTCTAGGGATGTCAATTGCATCGGTTAATGGGGATCCCTGTGGGGAATATCTGTGCGGAGATCCGAAGCTGAGGATTTCTTTCCCCGTGGGGATGGGGATGGAGGGAAAAGTTCCCCCGATAACACTTTGGGGCGGGGATTGGGAAAGTATCCTCCGTCCCCGTGGATTCCCCGACTCCGAAGATATATGTTAATTTATATATTTTATATATTATATAATTATATAATTTTACAATGTATTAGAAAATGAAGAGTCATTAGAAGTTATAGATTTGTCACACATAATCAACCACTTGCGCTGGACGACATCGGTATTGTGGTAGTAAATTAGTGGAAGCACGGTAGCAAGAAGTTATGTTACTATTTATTTATTTTTACATAAAAAATATTAGCAACATCAAGTTCTTTTGCTTTTTTTATTTATTATTGATGCAAGATGTATTTTGATTTTTTTTATAAAATAAAGATGCAAATATATGCGTTTTAAAAAATACGGAAAAAAAACAAAATACTAGTGTCATAGTTTTGATCAAAAAGTGTAGAAATTTTCTTAAGATTCGATCTCCGTGGATATCCGTGGGGATCTGTGGGGATGGGGATGGAGGGAAATATTCCCCCGTGGCGGGGATTGGGGATGGGGATGGGGACTAAATTTGGGGGCGGGGCGGGGAGTGAAGAAGCATCCTCCGAACAATATCTGCCCCATTGACATCCCTAATGACCTCCCTTGAGATGTTAGAATGCTTACTTTCCAAAGATAAGCTCTGGTTTGAAGAAAACGATTCTTCTTGCCAAAGAACTTTGAAAAACAATAAGCATGAAAAGAGAAAGAGAAAGCAAGGAATATGGTTGCTTTGGTGTGTTTTTCTACTGAAGTATGCCCTCCTATTTATAGGCAAATGAATGCAGATCAATTGGCTGTGGTGAGTTTGCTTAATGAAAGAAATTTGGTTTCTTAAGCATGAAGGAAGTTTGCAAATATCTCTTATGCAATGATGAGAATTTTGATTCCATTTGATCAATCCCCTAGCCCTCGATTTTGCTTGATCTTAGGGGACAATTCTGAGACAGAAATGAGCTCTAATTGGTTGGTGAGAAGATTCCTTGGGTGATTCATCAATTTGCCATAAATTCCTAAATGTAATCATTACATAATCACATGTTCTTGTTTTTAGAATCTTCTTCAATTATCATGGCATGGTGAAAATGAATGCATGGCATGTTTTCAGATGTGTTATGGGTCGTGTAGCATCCATATTTGAGGTCATGTGCACAAAATTTCAAAGTTCCAAAATGATGCATGACCTATAATTTCACTTCATGAGGCTAACTTTGAACAAGCATAACTCTTAGCTCAAAATGAATTTGGAGAAGGTTGAACATAATTTGGAAAGCCCTAAACATCTACTTCAAATCATTAGTTTGGAGTTTCTTCAAAATCCTTTGGCAAATTTGTGAAAAATGAGGCCAAAGTTGGAAGAAAACTAGGTTAAAACACTGAAAAATTTCTAAGTGTTTATGACCTAAAACTCCAAAATTTCCAAAACTCTTAAATGACTGATCTTTTGAAAAAAGTTCCTTTGTAAGATGTTGTTTTATTTTGCAAGATCTACAACTTTCATGTTGGAAGTTTTTTGAGTTGTGTAGGTGAAATTTTGAGTTCTCACCATGCCTCAAAAAACCCTAATTCCCGACTTTTCGCTCCTTGATGAATTTCTTTGAATTTCTTTGGTCAAATGACTTTAATATCATATATTGATGATATTGATCCTTGAAAGCCATGGTTTGACCAAAAATCTCAAAAGTCAATGGTGATCCCATACAGTTGACTTTTTCCAGATATGGTGAGATTTTGGACTTTTGTGTAGAATCAAGATCTTTTCCTCAGATGAATGATGTAAATGGATTATATTGAGGTATTAGAGACTCTTGAATCATGTCTTGAGTTTTGGATCCATGCCCTGATTAAAAAGTCAACTATCTTGGGGAATTAGGTCAAAAACCCTATTTGTCGACCAGAGGACAATGATGACTGTAGACTTTGAATTGAGGTGTAATGTCCAGTGGATCTTGTCATATGAGTTATTTGAAGATGATTGATGTCTTTGAATGGTCCCCTAGGGCTTTTTAGGGTTTCCCAAAGGTGATCCCTGAGTTTAGTCCTTGATAGGCTCAAAAAAAACCCTAGTCTGGTGACCTGAGTAACTCTGTACTTAGATGACTGGGTGTCTAATCAATCATAGGTGAAATAATGAAGCTCTTGAGTCTTAGAGACTAATCCTTCTATTGATTGATCCTTTGCCTGAGCTTTCTGGTCTTTGAACACCCTTGATTGAATGTCAAACTGCTCTGGGTACTTACTTTGACTTGATGAAAATCCTGAAGATATGTCATCTCAGGGGGGTCAAAAATTAGGGTATGACACTCAACACAACATCACTCTATATCAGATGGATGTTAAGAGTGCCTTCTTAAATGGTTATATAGTTGAGGAAGTCTATGTCCACCAACCTCCTGGTTTTGAAGACTCTAAGTCCCCAAATCATGTTTTCAAACTAAAGAAATCATTATACGGATTGAAGCAAGCTCCTAGAGCTTGGTATGAAAGATTAAGTTCTTTCCTTCTGGATAATGGTTTCACTAGAGGAAAAGTGGATACTACTCTCTTTTGTAAAACCTTTAAAAAGGATCTTTTAATTTGCCAAATTTATGTTGATGATATTATAATTGGAACATCTAATGCTACACTTGGAAAGGAGTTTGCTAAGTCTATGCAGGCTGAGTTTGAAATGAGCATGATGGGAGAACTCAAGTATTTCCTTGGGATCCAGATCAATCAAACATCAGAAGGAACGTACGTTCACCAAACCAAGTATGTGAAAGAACTTCTGACGAAGTTTAATCTTTCTGAAAGCAAGGAAGCAAAGACTCCTATGCATCCAACGTGTGTTCTAGGTAAGGTTGACGTAAGTAAGAAGGTGGATCACAAGTTGTACAGAGGTATGATTGGATCTCTTCTATATCTCACTGCTTTTAGACCTGATATTTTATTCAGTGTGTGTCTGTGTGCAAGATTCCAATCAAATCCTAGAGAATCTCACTTAACAGCTGTTAAGAGAATTCTGAGGTATCTGAAAGGTACTAATAATGTTGGTTTAGTCTACAGAAGATCTAAAGATTACAACTTAGTAGGATACTGTGATGCTGATTACGCTGGAGATAGAATTGAAAGAAAGAGTACTTTTGGAAGTTGTCAATTTCTTGGAAGTCATCTGATCTCATGGTACAGTAAGAAGCAGGCTACCATTGTCCTCTCTACTACAGAAGCAGAATATGTTGCTGCTGCTGGATGTAGTACACAGATGCTCTGGATGAAGAGTCAGCTAGAAGATTATCAGATATATGAGAGTAACATTCCTATCTTCTGTGATAATACTTCTGCTATATGTTTCTAAGAATCCAATCTTACATTCCAAAGCTAAACATATTGAGATCAAACAGAATTTCATTAGGGACTATGTTCAAAAGGGTGTTCTATCTTTGAACTTTGTTGATATAGACATCAATGGGCTGATATCTTTACAAAACCCCTTGCTGAAGATAGGTTTAAGTTCATTCTTAAGAATATCAGTATGGACTTATGCCTAGAATGAGAAGATGAGAAGTTCTGACGTATGGATTAGTTTTGAAATGTTTTTTTGTTTTATCTTCTTATAAGAAGTTCTGATGTTGATCAATTAGAAGTTCTGATTCTGTTATTACTAACGTTTCATTATCTAAGTTCATTCAGAATCTCTTTTAAAGCAAAACAGCTGTCACCAGCTTTCCAGATGTTGAACACGTGTTCACTCTATTTGGACAAGCACGCGTACAGTTGAGGAGACGCTGCCCTAGGTAACTGTGCAAATCATTTCAAATATTATGTTATCTCTCCTAACGTCATTTCTCATTAAATGCATTTGATTCTATGTTTTTCTGTAATCATATTCATTCAAACGCATATTGCATTTCAATTCAAATCCGTCTCTATATAAACTCATCTCCATAACAATTCATCTCTTTACATTCTCTTTCTTCATTCATTGTCTCTTTCGTTCATCTCTCCTTCTCATTGTTGCATAAAACCTAGTTTCTAAACTGAATCTCAGAGTGAATTCATGCTTTCATCCTCAAGTACTCAACAAAAAATGTCTTCAGCACATCTTGTTCAACACAAATATGTTTATTATCCCCTGAAGACCTGTTCTATTCCTAATGAGGAACTGGAAGTTCTTTGCAAAACTATGGTGGATTTTGACAATCTGTTGGAACATGATTTCAAAACCAAGGCTGCAATGCTGGTACAAGGGTGGTCAAACTACTTTGAAAGATTAGTTGGACCAGTTTATCCCCTCTTGGTGATGGATTTCTGGACTCATGCAACAGTTACTCCAACTGCTATCATCTCCTTCGTATTAGGGCATGAAGTTGTTGTGACTGAGAAGATGATAAGGAAGCTTCATAATCTTGACGACTCTGAAGGAATCACAGGTGCTCTTCCTGGTAGAGTCGATTGGGAAAAAGTCGATAAAGAATTGTCTACTTCTGGATCTGCATCTCATCAAACTACTTCGTTGAAGCCTTTCTACAGAGTTTGGGCTGAGATTATTCTGGGATCTCTTTATCATAGAAAGCGATCTCTTGCCTCTACGTATGTAAATCAGGATCAGAAGTATGTACTTTTCTGCATTGGAAAAGGTACTAAGGTCAATCTCTCAAACATTCTATTTCAACATTTGAAGACAAATATTGAAGAATCACGAGATGAAGAACGCAAGAAGTATCCAGATTTCAAGAAGAACACCATTCCTCTTGCCAGAATGATTTCAGACATTCTGATAGAAAGTGACTTGTTGGATCTTCTGAGAGTTATTGGTACGCCCAAGTTCTTAACTGTCATTCAAGGACACATTCTGAATGCTTTTGATTTACAAAGGATGCTTCTGATTGAGAAGGTAACTTCTACTCCAATAATATTTCTAGATATTCTGACTAGAATAATCCATGTTGAGAGGTTTTCTCACTTGTTCAAAGAAGAGCTTGACAATTATTAAGCGCTATTTAAAGTCTTGTGTCAAAGCTCAATCTTCTGTTGATCCTGCATGGATTCGAGGAAGAACTCTTCCATCTCTGGCTGAGTTGAAGAAGTAAGAACAGAAGAAGAAAGAAAAGAGATTAAAGAGAAGACCTCAGAAGCAGGACCTAAGCTAGCTAAGAAGAAGAAGCCTCCCTATGATCCTCTCAAAGTACAATCTGATGAATACTGTGAGAAGCGCATCATGAAAGCTTTTCGTGCAGATGCTGCTGCATGTTCCTCTCAGAAAAAACCTCCTCCTTCTGAACCCCAAAATTCTTTCACCATTCCAAACAGTTTCCAACCACCTCCTTCTACCCATATTCTGAACCCTGAACCACTAAATGCCATTCCCCTAACACCTTTAGCAATTTCATCTTCATCCACTTTCACCCCAGATTCTACACTTGCTCTAACCCATTCTTTACCTTCTAGAAAATCCAAACCCTACTGCCTTCTGTACCCTGATTATCAATTCACCTTTAACCCTTCTGAACCATCTATTGATGTCTGTTTTGACGTTTTCATGCTTAAGTTCAGAACAAGGATGGAAACTTTGAGAGCTGCTCATGACTCCAAGTTGGATCATGCTGCTATTCGAGGCTTATGGAGAATCTTTAAGAAGGATTTTCAGATTGATGCTATGAACATCCAGAAGAGATGTGTTGCTGAGGCATCTGGTTCTTTTGGTTACTGCTTAGAGCTTGATGATGGTAAGTACTATCATCCAATCAGAAATTGGAGATCTCTTGAGGAGAAGAAGTTTGTAGATGAGCTGGAAGATGAACCATGCCTTACAATGGTTGTATGGAAGCCTCAATTTCTCATTCTGACTAGATATTTTCAGTCATTGTTCAACTGGCTAAGGGAGAATCCCTCAAAGAAAGCACCAGATATGATATATCCAGCTATTGAATATCCATCAGAAGTTGCTGCTCCTACACCTCCTAGGAATCTGGCTGAGATTCTTCAGGCTCTTGAGAATGAAGATTCTGATCTTCCTTTTCCAGATTATGCTGAAGATGCTTCTATGTCAGAAGCTGATGTTGAGAAACAAAGTGCTGAGAATCATCCTACTGAGAAACTTCCTGTTGAGGAAAATCAAGATGATGTTCTCATGCTAGATGCTACTATTGAGCATGCTATTCCTCTGAATGATGGCTGTGAATCTTCTTTTGCTGAACCTTCTCTTCTGGTGAACACCATGAAGGCTCTTCAAAAGAACCAAGATGCTCTAGCTTCTCGTTTGGATAAGCATGAAGATACTCACAATGAGTTTTGCTCATTCCTGAAGACGCAGACTAAAGCACTTCTAAGATTCAAAACCTTCTGGCCAAGATAGTTTCTAAGCTAGGCTAGTCGTAGTCCTTTGGTCTTAGTTGTTTCTTGTTTCTTTCATCTGCTTCTCTCCTTCTATATCTTCTGATATGTTTTTGATGAATCAATTAAACATTATCTTCTCTCATATTGTTTGTTTTTCATCTTAATCTTTTAAATGCATTTTGATGTTATGACAAAAAGGGGGAGAAAACGTGATAATTGATTTGATTTATTATATTAGTTGCTGGGAGTAAGTCTCAACATTCCTAACAATATTTGCAAGTTCTATGACTTTGAGATTTTTTGCAGGATCGAAGATATTCTGAAAAAGCTCAGCATGAGAAGCAAATACATGGGAAAAGCAATTCTAAAGAAACACGTTATTGGAATTGAAGCAAGCTTAGTGCTGTGAAGCTTCAAGATCAAAAGCAAGAAGGAAGAATGTCTGATATTCTCGTGGCAGAATATGCTCTAACACATTCTTATCCCTTATATGTTCTGATACATATTTCTTTTAAGAACTTATCAAAGTGTGATCTGATATTGTTTAGCATTGCTCTGATATATGTTCTTTCTTAAAAGAATGTTCAGATTCATTCATGCTCTGACTTTTGTCGTATAGTTTGTTCTGAAACATTTCAGGATGTAAAGATGCTCTGATGATGCTCTGGTACATTCAAGAATGTTCTGATACAACCAAGCATGCAATGATTCAAGAAAGAAATTCAAAGCTCTGAAGCCGTCCTATGGAAGCAAGAAGCAGAAGCTCTGAATGTTCTGAAGTTCTAGGCAAATGTGAACGTCTCGACTGAAATGGAAAATACTTAGGGAAGTTTTTTATTTATAAATTCTTCCAGTATTTATTTCAGCGGGAGATTGTTAATCTCAGGGGGAGTCATATTCACACTATGTTTATATGCTGATGCTATAACTGTGTAATTGTCTTTGGTCATCTAATATTCTGATTGCAAATTCATATCAATTATATATGTTTTTGTCATCATCAAAAAGGGGGAGATTGTTAGAACAAGAATTGTTCTGATCAATATTCTTAGTTTTGATGATAACAATGTATATGAATTTTGTATAAGACAATGTGGTACTCTAATCCTATGCATTTTCGATTTCAGGAAATATATAAAGAGTATGCACAATTCAGCGCTAAGAAGCACTGACTCAGAAGGTTCAGTATGCAACGTCAGAACATGCTCTCGCAAGACATCAGAAGATGGTCAGGCAGAATCAGAACATGGTCTATTGAAGCATCAGAAGAACTTGAGATCAGAAGCAGAAGCACTGAAGTTCTTATGGTATCACGCTAGAAGCACTTCAAAGTCAGAAGACAAGAAGATGCTCTGCACCAAGCTGTTTGACTCTAATTATTTCAAACGTTGTATCTACAAAGATCATATCAGAAACAAGTACAAGATGGCAGGCTACGCTGACTGACAAAAGGAACATTATAAGCTATTAAAGGCAAAGTCAAATAAAGCAGGAAAAGCAAGGCTCGAGGTAGTTGACAAAAGAGTGAAACATTAAATTTAATTTTGTACGGATCACGCAACGCATTAAATTCTCCCAACGGTCATCTTCTCAAAACGCCTATAAATAGAAGTTCTAATGAGAAGCTGAACACAAAATTCTTGCGCAAAAATACAGAAACGATGTCAAATTCAAAAGCTCTCAAACTTCATCTTCAACCTCACTTCATTACTGTTGTAATATCTTAGTGATATTTAAGCTTAAAACTTAAGAGAAATATCACAGTTGTGATTATAGCTTATTAAGAAGCATTGTAATACTATTGTAAGAATTTGTTTACATTTATTTGTAAAAGGAACAAGAGAGATCCAGTTGTGATCAGAATCTCTAGAAGTCTTAGAAGGTATCTAAGCATTGATTTCCTAGAGTGATCAAGTTGTGATCAGTAGACTCTAGAAGACTTAGAAGGTATCTAAGTGGAAAACCATTGTAATCATGTTGATTAGTGGATTAAATCCTCAGGTGAGGTAAATCACTCCAAGGGGGTGGACTGGAGTAGTTTAGTTAACAACGAACCAGGATAAAAACCATTGTGCAAATTGTTTTTATCTTAAGAGTTTTAAAGTTACACTTATTCAAACCCCCCCTTTCTAAGTGTTTTTCTTTCTTTCAGTTCTTTGGCAAGAAGACTCGGGTTCTTTAAACCAGAGCTCTTCCTTTGATACTAAGTGTTCAAACCTCTCAAGGGGGTCCATTAGAAGTGATCCAAACACCTGGAACACTTCTGTAAGTGCAAGAACACCATCTTCACTTTCAATTTGGAGCAAAGTCAGTTGGAGGTCTGTAGAACAATTCAGAGGGTGTCAAGCAAGTCCAAGCATTCAGACACATTCCTTAGGGTGTAGTGAAGCTATCCAGATGGTCGCAGCTCATCTGTAAGTGCAGAATCACCATCTTCCATTTCTACTTGAAGCTCAGGCAAGAGGGGTCGAGTAGATTAATTAAGAGGTATTCAAAGCAATCTAAGTGCCCAAATAGCATCAACAAGGTCCCAGGATGCTTTTGCAATCATTCATTCAAAGCCAGAAGCTCTCCACCATCACCACGACCTTCAGTTTCAGAGGTAAGTTTTTGAACTCCACCTCTTTAATTCGTGCACTTATTTTGTTAAAACTCAATACCATCTCACTCAACATCATCAGAGGATTAAAAACCCTCTATTATCAGTCATTTATTCTTCAGCATAGTCATTTAATTTAATTTTCAATTTTTAGGGTTCTTCACGTATTTTAGTTAATTCAGTAGATGTAGTTAATATAAATCTATATTAGTTACATATCTGGAATTGTGAGTGAATTTAGAACAAGTTTCATGTTTACACCTTGATCATTGGTTGAGAATTGAGAGAGTTGGAAATTCAAAAATCCACAAGCTTGAGGATGAAGACGAAGATGGTGGTGGCGCCATTTTCAAATATTCAGGGGCGAGTATAAAATATATTTATTGCAAGGTGTATTCTACACGAATACATCGTTTAGCTCACTTGGTCACATGCGCTCCTTGCCTCTCTTTCCATAAGGTCTAGGCTTCGATCCCCCCCTCAGAGCTTTTGTTATTTTTTTCATTTTTATCATACCTATTTCACATATAATCAATTGAAGTCCTTCCTTTGACAAGCCACGCGCGTGGCTCTGTTGGCTTTGTTTTGTGTTGGTGATTGCAAGGGCGTGTGTTCAAACCTTGGTGAGACCAAAACCATTTTTTTACCACTTGTTTATTTGATTTTCTTCACAACTTCACCCAATTAATTCACCTATCAAATTAAACCATTTTCTCTTGATTTTTCACACACTTCTCATTTAATATATCTATTTTGAGAATATCCAAAAAAATCACAAAATATATTATTTTAATATATTTTAATTAGGTTTAAAATCACATATTTTAAGTATGTTTTAATACTTTAAAATATAATTTTCATTTGATTTTCAAAACCTAATCTCTTGTAAATATTTTTGTGATAAAACCCTAATCATTTAGGTCTTAATTAGATATAGACTTTGTCTTTATCCTAATTAAGTTGACTTTTGTCAATTTTCAAACTGTTCTTAAATTCTGATTAAATAGACGATCAAGGTTTTCAGACAAAAAAACTTTGTATCATTTCAAAACATCCTCATCTGTTTTTCATAAACAGTAAATCAATCTTTTAGGCCTCTAATAGAGTGTAAGACCCAACACCTTTTTCTTTTCATAGTTTGTTTTCTTTTCCAAAACTGTATTTACAAAAATCTCATCATCTATTTTCAAAACATTCATTAGGTATTTGAAGGGCATTATTCTCGGTGAAACTCTTCAGATACCTATGTGACCTAGTGTCCATCTTCACTTCTTTTGTTTTCAATAAAAAATTCAACTGTTTTCAATAAAACATTTCAAAATTGTTATCAATAAACAATCAAGCTACTGGTAAGGCTTTGTACATACATCTTTCAAAGGCCTCCTCTCCATCCAAGTTAGGCTTTATAGCTTTCCATTTACAAGCTTTCATCTAAATTACCGTCAAATATAAACTGCATATATATATTGTTTAGGACTACGTCTGAGTACAACCTTAGGATAAATAAACTATATATATATTATAGGACTATGGCCTAGGATTGAGAATGTCTTCCCGGTGAAGGCTTTTTCCTAATTAGTTTTCCTTAGTTCAGACCTCAAGATGAATTATTCCCGTGAAATAGCTTGAAAAAAGCCTTAGAACAAAAATAGGGCACATCCACCTAAGAGGAATTATTCCTGGTGAAACCTCTTACCCATTTGCTTAGAGCCAAAATAAGTTCAAAACCATATAGCTTTCTCTTGTGCTATAACAAGGACCCTCGATTAGCCTCCTCTTGGGCTTACAATACAAGGACCCACAAGCTTCTTAAAAGCATTCCCAGATTTCTCTTGAGCTTGTATACAAGGACCCGTCAGGTTTCTTATAAACATAGGAACAGGTCTTTAGTCACCTTTTAGCCTACCCTGGTGAGATTCTTCTACTCTTTAAACCAGACTGTAAACAAGCTAAGAATGTCTCAATCTTAGTATTGAGTCCACCTTTTGGAATGAGAGACATGGACAATCTCTGTCACCTCTATCTTCAAAATCTCGAATAATTTCCCTCCTTAGCAGAGTCTAGGTTTCACATCTGTCAATCCTAAGTCAGAGTCAGCCTTAATCTTGGGCTTTAAACAAGAAGTCTAAAACACTTAATTCAAATCCCCTGGAAAGGGTTAGCCTCCATCAATACCTCCATTTTAACCAAATTCCCTGGAAAGGGTTAGCTTCCACATCAATCTCTCATAAGTAAAAAAAAACCTGGAATGGGTTAGCCTCCATTCATTCCTTCATTTTAACAAGAACCCCTAAAAATGGTCAGCCTCCAAAAATTCAACTTTTAAAGGATAAAATCTCCAACTGAGTAAACCCCTGGAAAGGGTTAACCTCCAACATCACTCCTTTAAAAATTCAAATTCCCTGGAAAGGGTTAGCTTCCAAGTCATCTTTCAAACCCTCAAAACTCTTTAATAGAGTCTAGGTCAATCACCCAAACAAATTCCCCAATAGAGTCAATCTTCAAACCTGGGTCTTTCATTCATCAATCACTGTTTAACAAAAGCACAACCCTCATATGGGTCAACCTTTAATCCTTAACAAAGTAATCCCCTCTGAGTCAAAATATCCTACACTGGTAAATCTTCTCCCCATTAAGAGTCAGGCTCAACCTAGGGCTTTGTACAAGGCACATACTCCCCTTAGAGTCAAAACCCTACTCATAGGTATTTCCCTATCCAGAGTCAGCCACAACCTTGGGCTTTGTACAAGGCAAAAAATATAGTCTCCACAGTGAGTCCTTCCCCATCAAGTAGCCACAACCTTGGGCTTTGTACAAGGCAGATAAACATCATTTCCTGTGTCAAAAGATTCCTAGCCTTTAGGATCTTTCCCCTAGAGAGTCAGCCACAACCTTGGACTTTGTACAAGGCACATAAAATAGAGTCATCCATACTCAGTTTCCTCAACAGTCAGCCACAACCTTGGGCATCATACAAGGTAGAAAACAATGTCTTCCCTAGCTATAGTCAGCCACAACCTTGGGCTTCATACAGGGCACAAAATAGAGTCTCCCTAGGTAGAGTCAGCCTCTATTATGGGCTTTGTACATAACACTAAATAAACCTTTTCAATAAAACAAAATAAACACTCTCCAACTAGAGTCAGCCTCAATTTTAGGCTTCATACAGAACACAAATTTCTTCAGTCAATTCTTAGTGGAGTTATCTCCCAGAGTTAAACAAAAAACCTTTTTAAGCCTCAAGCTTGGGCCTCATACAAGCCAGTCAAATTCAAATCTTTTTATACATTAGATAGACATGATTTATCTCTATAGAGAGATAATTCTCCTATCTCACCACATTCAAACAAACAAACAAACAATTTCAATTTCAAAACATTCTCCCATTTAGGAATCTGAAAGGCATGCTCTGGCATATCCCCAGACTTGTACAACTTTCCCTAATTTGGTTGAGAATCTTTCTATCATTCAAGAGACATGTAACTGGCATACTTGTACACAACCAAGTAAGGTCCCTCTCTTATGAAACAAACTCAGCTTTTCTGTCACTTTAAAAGTTTGTGGTGGAATAGTAGAAACACCTCTCTCTAAAGATGACTTCATGTCTCTTTACTGTAAACAGAGATTTAATTTCCAAGCTTCAACCTTGAGCTTCAAGCAAGGCACCAAAAACAATTACTTTCCCTAATTAGTTCCCCGAACTACAAAAATCTCTGACTTCCATTAGGGATATGTAGGCATGAGGTTCACAAGGAATCTCAGCGAGCTAATCAAAAAACCAAAAACAGTCTGTCATTTCAATTCCATTCAAATCTCTCTCCTAACACAAAGGAGAAACTTTCCCAATCAACAAACACAAACACAAACACATAGACACAGAGAAGGTTCCTGTAGAGTACTATGGATATGTAGGGTGCTTAAAACCCTCCCTATGTATAACCGACTTCCCGGACTCCAGAATTTCTAGTCTAGGTGAATCCCCACAATTAGCAAACTCCTAGGGTTTATTTGAGATCTTTTTCCCCTTCCTCCTCGTAGGATAATTAAAAAGTTCGTGTGCTATTTTTGGAAGAACTTAAATAAAATTCATCCCACAAGGGCGCTTTTCGCCTTCCAAATTTCGCATGAAGGGTTCAGCGTGCCGTCCTCCCAAGTGAAACGGGGAGGTAAAAAAAACAACACCACAGAAAACTGGCGACTCTGCTGGGGACAAGTAATAACCTTGGTTTTCATCCAAACCACTGGTTGACTTGTGCTGGTCCAACCCCAATGAGGAATTAGGGATGCCAAATTCCCCCTCAAACAAAAGAGGTCCTACCTAACCTCTGTGTCATTTCATGTGTTTGCTGTATTTATACTTGTTTATTTTTATATGTTCTGTATCGGGAAAGGGCTTGATTCCCCCTTGTGGTGAGAAATCCTATACCCGGATTTGAGTGCAACATATGATAGGATGGAGGATGTCTTCTCGGTGAAACCCTCTAATCTTGATTTGTACC
Organism: Vicia villosa; assembly: GCF_029867415.1. Lineage (NCBI taxonomy): Eukaryota > Viridiplantae > Streptophyta > Magnoliopsida > Fabales > Fabaceae > Vicia > Vicia villosa. The sequence continues at coordinate 75,950,953 of NC_081180.1, read as the reverse complement.
AGGAGGACCTAGAAACACATAAACCCACTTAAAGCCTCTTAGGACGTAGAGCGGTGATTACGAAAGTAATTTTTACGTAGATACTACACTTAGACAAAACTCTCTTGAAGATACCAGTCAACGTATCTTTAAGGTTGAGTAAAAGCTCTAAGACCCCTAGAACCCGTTCTACATGTACAAAAATCCTTATCCATAGTTTACCCTGGGGCGAGGTTTGCGATGTGATTCCATGACCACTATACCCTTATACGCCATGTTTGTTAAAAACTCTTGTGTGTGCATTCATGCATTCATCATAATAATAAAAATAAAGAGTCTTTTTCGAGTCGTTTTTCAAGGAAACTAAATAACGAACGTTTTAAACTTCAAAGAAAGAGAGAAACAGAGAAAGGACTTAAGGATCTGTACCATGGATTACGGAAGAAAGAGATCTAGGAAATACACCTTCAAAATTCCTAAGGTCGAGGAATTAGAAAAGCTCGGAAAACTCGTTGTCAGCCCCCAAGCTTTCTAGGAGAAGTATGGAAAACTTCCGCCTCTTCTCAATACCAACATTGTGGATAAGATCCTTCCCACATTGGTACAGTTTTACGATCCAACGTATCACTGTTTTACCTTTCCAGATTATCAACTCATGCCTACGTTGGAGGAGTACTCTTGTCTGTTTGGAATACCCGTGTACGCGCAAGATCCGTACTCCGGTTTGGAAAAGAATCCGGACGATGTCATCATTGATGCAACTACTCCCTTGAACGTAGTCGACATCATAACTCATATGGTGAGTAAAGGAAGAATTCAAGGATTACCTTCCAAGTTCTAGTTGGATCAAGCTCGGTACTTCGCCAGCATCCAAGATATGAGTGCTTTTGAGGACATCTTGGCATTGCTCATCTATGGATCGTTTTTGTTTCCTAACATTGACAATTTCGTCGACATCAACGCAATTAAGATTTTCTTAATTAGAAATCCAGTTCCAACCTTATTTGCGGATGCTTATCACTCTGTGCATTCAAGAAACCTGAATCAAGGAGGATTAATCACATGCTGCATACTGTTGTTATACGAATGGTTCGTCTCGCACCTGCCAAAGCCTAACACTTTCTGGAACATGAGGGATGGCCTTCACTGGTCACAGAAAATCATGTCCCTCACTCACTCGGACATTTATTTTTGTAGTCCTGACAACGACGAAACCAAGATCATCTTCAGTTGCGGAAGTTATCCCAACATACCCCTTATTGGAACTAAGGGAGGAATCAGTTATAATTCAGCTTTAGCCCGTCGTCAATACGGCTATCCCATGAAAAACATACCAAGTAGTATTCAATTGGAGGGTCTGTTCTTCAAGAACATCGCCGATCATGGTAACATGCTGAAGAAGGAAATTATCCAAGCCTGGCGTCTTGTTCACAGAAAAGGGAGAAGATTGTTAGGAAAACATCTTTGCATCTCCTTGGATCCTTACCTTCAATGGGTACGCGTCAGAGCATTTTAGCTCAGAATGCCATACCAGCTTCAAGAACCTATTCCCCTAAGGGAACCTATCTTTCTTTTCTCCACCGATGTTGAGAAATTACAAGCGGCATTAACCAAGGTGTGCGAAGAAAGGAATGCTTGGAAGAACAAGTATCGAATCGTCAACACGGAAAATGTTAAGATTCAGAACATCCTAAGAAGAAAGGCTGAGTTACTTGAAGTACTCGAATGACAAGTGACACAATCGTCACTTTCTCATCATATCCTTCCTGCTTCCTGGATATTCGATCAACTCACGTCAGAAAGTGCTCAACTCAAGAAACAGAAGAAGATGTTAGAACGTGAAGTCGGCCCTTCTTCGGAGTTTTAGAGTCTTTTCTCTCTATTTCTTTGTATTTCCCTTTTCAAAGTGTGTAAAAAACGGCGTTTCGCTTAATCAATAAAAGTTTGATGTTTCATAACGTAATTATGGTGTTTCCTTGAAAAACATTAATTTAATTACATGCATCGCTTTAGTCGTACACACTGATATGAGAATTGTCGCGGATCTAATCGTCACTTTCCTTTCTCCAGAAAGAGAGGAGGAGAAGGAGGTGAAGAACAAAGGCTTTCAAGCTGTCTCATTCATACAACACTCGTTCAAGTCGCAAGAAAAGAATGGACGACTTAGAGCAAGAGAATAGAGAACTCAGAGAAGAGGTCACTACTCTCAAAGAATCTGTTGAAAGACTCAACAGCATGGTAGAAGCCCTGGTGGTTGCACAAAGTCAACCTCCACCAGAAGAGCCACAAAGGATTGTGGTTTCTGAGATTGTTTCTATTCATATTCCTCAGTATACCATGCCACCCAAACGACCTTGGGGCATTCCGTATAACTTCACTCCAAAAGGGTACATACCCCCAGTTTCTGATGTTCCGAGAGTCACAGTGGATATGCAACCACCGGAGGGTTACAGACCTCCGAAACTTGAAATTCCAAGAGCAACAACAATGGGTTTCAAACAACAGAATGCTGAGATACCAAGATCTGCTACCATCATAGCTTCTCCACGACCGTTTGTGCATACTTTTCCTCCGCCAGGCGGACAGATGTATCATCACGCTCCTAGTGAGGACGCTGGCGTGTATGAAAGATTGGACGAGTTCCATGAACAATTTCTGCAAAGGGAATTCTTGCCCACAAAGTCACCTCATGATGTACGCTTGAAGGATGTCAACTCAGACTAATAATCAACAATTGTTCATTCATTATTTTCAAGATAACCTGACTGGTGCTGCACTCAAATGGTACATGAACTTGGACAGTTCAGAGATTCGTACTTTTCAAGACCTCGGAGAGGCCTTCGTGAAACAGTATAAGTACAATTTGGGTATGGCTCCCGACAGAGATCAACTCCGGGCCATGATTCAAAAGGATAAAGAGAGTTTCAAAGAATACGCTCAGAGATGGCGTGAAGTTGCTGCTCAAATTTGTCCTCCTCTTGAAGAGAAAGAAATGTCAAAGATTTATCTCAAAACTTTGAGTCCATTTTACTACGAACGAATGGTCGCCAGTGCACCTAGTGACTTTACCGAGATGGTAAACATGGGCGTACGTCTAGAAGAAGCAGTTCGAGAAGGATGCTTGAACAAAGAATCAAAATCTTGTATTGGTCCTAGGAAGTACGGAAGTTCTTTCCAGAAAAAAAGGATCAAGATGTTAGCAGTATCTTGCACAAAGCAAGAAAGAAGTTTCAACCTCAAGTTGCTACAATAACTCCGTCTGTTAGCTCGGCGCCAGCCTATCAACCTCAGGTTTCTCAACAACCATTTCAATAAAGGTCACAACAACCTCAGCAGCAGGTTCGACCTCCAAATTTCAACAACAATCGGGCTCTAAGGTATCCTCCCTTTGACCCCATACCGATGCCATGTGCGGAATTATTTCCAACTCTACTGGAAAAAGGGCTTATTCAGACAAAGAGTCCTCCAAATCCTGCAAACAGTTCTTCACCTTGGTTCTAGGCTGACCAATCTTGTTCCTATCATCAGGGGGCACCGGGTCACAGCATTGAGGGCTGTCTCAATTTCAAAATCGACGTTCAAAGATAAGTAAAGAGTGGAATGCTATCCTTCAAAGATACTAATCCTAACGTCCAAGCAAATCCTTTACCGCAACATAAAAAAGCTTCAGTGAATCTGATAAATCGACACCCCAATTTCATTCAAATCTACGACATTCGTCAGATAAGGGAAAATCTCATCAAAATGCACGCTAGACAAGCTGGGTACGGCCATCTACCGCCTCATAACTACTTCACATGTGAAATTTGTCCTAAGAATAATCAAGGATGTGTTGTAGTTCAAGCTGCATGGCAAGAGCAAATGGACTTAGGATGGATTCAACACATCTGAGTCAAAAATGAATGTGACATCAACATGGTTCAAGGTTGTCCAGGAGAATATAAGATTTATAGAGTTGAAGATCTCGAAGGATCAGTAGTCAGGTTCCATAAGACTTTAAATGGACTTGCCTCACAAGGATGTTTGCGCGTCCACAACGACATTCAAAAACTAATGGATGACAATATCGTTACAGTTCTTGCCAACAGAGAAGATGACGAAGTATTTACCGTGTCTCCTCAAACTAATCAAGTTGAACCAATGCAAGTTAAGTATGACAGCCGGAAGACATCAATTGCTCTCTTAATCATATACTTACCAGGTCCTGTACCGTATAAGTCTGACAAGGCTATACCATACAAGTACAATGCTACATTCATTGAAAATGGCAGGGAAATACCATTACCATCTGTTGTCAACATTGCTAATGTGAGTCGAGTCACTAGAAGTGGACGAGTCTTCAACAGAACAACAGAAAATGTGGAGAAGCCTTCGGAAGAAGAACCACATAAGCAAGAAAATCATCCGACCAATGCTGTTCAAGCGAAAGAAAATGATGAGATCTTGAAATTAATCCAGAGGAGTGAATACAACATTGTAGATCAACTGATACATACTCCGTCTAGGATATATGTGCTTTCCCTACTATTGAGTTCTGAGGCTCATAAGAAAGCTCTACAGAAAGTTTTGGAACAAACTTTCGTAGAACCTGTTATTACCATAGGGCAATTCAACAACAACGTTGCCAACATCTCTGCAGGAACTAATCTGAGTATCTGTGACGAAGATCTTCCTGAAGAAGGAGTGGGTCATAATCTTCCACTCAACATCTCAATTAGCTGCATGGGTGATGTCCTCACAGGGGTCTTAATAGACAACGGATCCTCTCTCAACGTCATGCCCAAGTCAACATTGTCAAGATTATCCTTCAAGGATTTCCCATTAAGAGACAGTCACGTCATTGTCAAGGCGTTCTATGGTTCAAGGAAGTCAATTTTTTTAGAAGTAGATCTTCCCATAACTATTGGACCTCACACTTTCAAAATCACTTTCCAAGTTATGGATATCCACGCAGCGTACAGTTGTTTGCTAGGTCTCCCATGGATTCATGAGGCTGGGGAAATCACTTCAACACTTCATCATAAATTGAAGTTCATTCGAAATGACAAATTGGTAACCGTATGTGGAGAACGAGCTCTTATCGTCAGTAGCCTATCTTCATTCTCCGACATAGAACCAAAAGAAGTTGCTGGAACTAAATTCCAAACGCTTTCCTTAGACAAGGAAAAGGGAAAGGTGAAAGTAGTGTCTATTTCTTCCTACAAAGATGCAATCCAAGTTGTAAAGGATGGAACTAACAGTGGCTGGGGGCACATTGAGATTCCTACCAACAACAAGAACAGAACAGGAGTTGGATTCTTTCCAAAATCATCAAAGGCTACTCAAGGAGTTGAGGTAGTCCTCCCAATTGAAGAAACTTTCCGTAGCGAAGGTTTTCTTCAACCTGTTCACCAAACAGTCAACACCATCGGTACAGAAAACACCGATGAGAGTTTTGAAGTGGAATGTATGTCCTACCTTCTTGAAGCAGGATATATCTCCCTGACAGAGTCTGATCCACCTTGCTGTTATTCGACTAAAGGATCTGGAAATAAGACTCAACCAAGAAGTGACGAAGTTACTAATAGCTTCAGCACCAGAAGTCTTGGTTCATCAGAAGAAGTTCCTCCTATCCCCGAAGAAACCTGGGATACGTTAGGAGAACCAACCGGAAAATTCGACTACATGGTGAAATACCCCGCTCCTGAAAGTTCAAAAATCTCTCTTGAAGACATTGTTCCAACTTGATGGGACATTGATCACGAGTACTTTGCTCTGCCAAAAGAGATATACAAATCTTTCTATTCCTCATCAGTATCTGGTGAAGTCATCACTGAGGATTATATCCCCAAGTCACCTTCCGAGGCTACAGATCTAGAGTATACATACCTAGTCAATTCCATCTTGGGAGAAGAGCAAGATCAAAATACAAAAGAGGATGATCTCAAAAGTGTCTCTGACAACGAGTCTCTCCATTCAGAAGATTGGAAGTTTCCTCAAAAGAAAGTCCGCCATACTCCACTTGGAAATGGGTATGCTCAGTCTGCTGAAGTAGAAGAAGATCGTCCGAGTGTTACAAAGACAGTGGTTGGTAAATCAAGACCTACCACAGGCCAACTCAAGCCTAAGGTGCCAGATTACATAGTGCACAATAGGGTTTGCCACTATTGGACGGCTGTTGAAGTTTTGACTGTTATTCGCACTCCTAAGTAGGAACTTTTACCGTTATTTTGTCCTCTCACCATAGCCCCTGGTGAAGAGATGTTTCATAGGGCTTTGCATTTTACTATTCCTTAGGAAAATGTCCCTCTTTGCTTTTCCCAGAGCAATAGAGTTTTGTTTTATAGGGTCTTTGTTTCAAGAAGTGACTGACGATAAATAAAAATGTCATTTTGTTCCTTCGTTAGTTTTTCCCTTTTCTTTTTTCGGAAATTGGTAATCCTAAAAAAACACCCTTAAAAAACATTAAAACATTCCATTAACTACATACAACGAGTCTTCCCTCGTTGTCTAAATAAAACTTATCACACATATGCAGATTAATCATAAAACACCCCGTTGAAATGTGCGATCACATGACTTCTCCAAGCTTTGGGTTTCTTGTATTTGAGTCAGAGGAAGAAGAAGACGAAGAAATGTTAGAGGAAATTTCTCGATTTCTTCAACAAAGGGAAGAGGCCATTCAGCCACACAATGAGCCTTTAGAAATCATTAACCTTGGTTCCGTTGGAAATAGAAAAGAGGTTAAGATTTAAGCTTCGCTCAATTCAGAGATCAGAGAGAGTTTGATACAATTGCTCAAAGAATTCTCAGATGTCTTCGCTTGGTCCTATCAGGATATGCCAGGGTTGGATACCAGTATAGTGGAGCATCACTTGCCATTGAAGCAAGAATGCCCTCCGGTCAAGCAAAAATTGAGAAGACCTCATCCGAAGATGGCCATGAAAATCAAAGAGGAAGTTCAAAAGCAAATCAACGCCGGTTTCCTCGTCACCTCAGAATACCCTCAGTGGTTAGCTAACATTGTTCCCGTTCCTAAGAAAGACGGAAAAGTCCGCGTATGCATCGACTACAGAGATTTGAACAAAGATAGCCCTAAGGATGACTATCCTCTACCACATATTGACATGTTGGTTGACAGTATAGCAAAATCCAACGTTTTCTCATTCATGGACGGATTTTCGGGATACAACCAAATCAAAATGGCACCTGAAGACATGGAGAAAACAACTTTCATCACCCCTTGGGGAACGTTCTGCTACCGCGTTATGCCTTTTGGACTAAAGAACGCAGGGACAACTTATCAAAGAGTCATGACTACACTTTTCCATGACATGATGCATAAGGAAGTGGAAGTCTATGTGGACGACATGATTTCCGGATCAGAAAATGAGGAAGATCATATACAGAATCTGACAAAGCTATTTCAACGCTTACAGAAGTTTCAGCTTCGCCTTAACCCCAACAAGTGTACCTTTGGTGTCTACTCAGGAAAACTCCTTGGTTTCATCGTCAGGAAACGAGGAATTGAAGTAGATCCAGTCAAAGTCAAGGCAATTCAAGAAATGCCTTCACCTAGAATCGAGAAACAAGTTAGAGGATTTCTTGGACGTTTGAATTACATCTCGAGATTCGTATATCTCATGACTGCAACTTGTGCTCCAATTTTCAAACTTCTACGGAAAAATCAAAGTTGCTTTGGACAGACGATTGTCAAAAAGCGTTCGACAACATTAAGGAATATCTGCTCGAACCACCCATCTTGTCTCCTCCAGTGGAAGGAAGACCTTTGATAATGTACTTAACCATCTTAGAAGACTCCATGGGTTGTTTCCTTGGACAACAAGAAGAATCAAAAAGAAAAGAGCATGTCATCTACTACCTGAGCAAGAAATTCACCGACTGTGAATCCCGCTACTCCATGCTCAAGAAAACCTGTTGTGCTTTGGCCTGGGCTGCCAAGCGTCTCCGCCAATACATGATTCGACATACTACTTGTTTGATCTCCAAGACGGATACAATCAAGTACATCTTCGAAAATCCTGCCTTGATTGGGAGAACTTCCCGTTGGTAGATGCTGTTATCAGAATACGACATTGAGTATCACGCTTAGAAAGCCGTGAAAGGAAGCATCCTAGCTGAGCACTTGGCTCACCGCCCACTCAATGACCATGAATCAATCGGATTCGACTTTCCGGATGAGGACGTCATGTACCTTAAGATGAAAGATTACAACGAGCCACTACCAGACGAAGGACCTAGGATAGGATCTCAGTGGGGCTTAATCTTTGACGGAGCTGTCAATGCTTATGGAAGAGGAATTGGGGAAATCATTGTTACCCCTCGAGGTACCCATATTCCATTTACCGCCCGATTAACTTTCAAATGCACAAACAATGAGGCCGAATATGAAGCTTGCATCATGGGTCTCGAAGAAGCCGTAGATCTAAGAATCTAACACTTGGATGTATACGGAGATTCTGCTTTGGTCATCAATCAAATCAAAGGAGAATGGGAAACACGCCAACCTAGGCTAATCCCTTACAAAGACTACGCAAGAAGATTGTTACTGTCGCCTCAGTTTTTTGTGGGATGCGAACTGACTCTTCTTTTATTTTTGAGTTGTGAAAATCAGAGAGTCGCCACCGACTTTTATTTTATCCAATTAAGGAAAGGTTTATAAAAGAAACAGAAAAAGACCTTAAAGAGATTTTGGGTTCGGGTGTAAGTTATACAAAGGGAAGGTGTTAGCACCCTTTGTATCCATGGTTATCCATGGGCTCTTAATTGCTTAGCTCACTTGTTTGAATTGTTTGTTTTGCTTGAAATGCTTGTATGTGGTTTTAAATATTTTGTAAAGAATTAATTTTGTAATGATCCTTGTGCGGATGTGTACAAAGTGTTTATCTTTCGAAAGATATTTTGATGGTTTGAAAAAGATTTTTAACTTTGTAATGATCCTTGTTTGGATATATACAAAGTGTTGTCTTTTTGAAAGTTTGTTTTGAAAAACAGTGATGTGTAAGAACTTTTTGTTGTTTTTTGATTGAGCAAGCAATTAGGAGGTATACCCTAAGTTTATAAGGTTCTTTCCTATTTCTTTAGAAAATTTTCCTTGACTGGATACAGAAGAAAAATTTGAATTGTATTTGAAACAGTAGAATTGATTTTGAAAAGAGTAATATAGGGATTACCCTAAGAGGTGCAAGTGTGATTGTGTTTTGTTTTCAGATATGTTATCTTTGAGATTAGTGATCTAGCGCTTCAATTTTATTCTTGTCATACACGCAGTTTTATATGTACAGGAATTAAAGTGCAGGAATGTAAAATGCGGAAAGTAAATCTACGCTATTACATCGATTGTGCGAGAAATGTAAACTACGCTATTTACATGAATTTGACAACCTATACACTTATCTATGAATTTAAATTGCAATAAGATAAAGGGAAAATATTTTTGGATTTTTGGATGGTTGATTTTAATTAAAATTAATGCATAAATAATTTAATTAAAAGGTTAAGAATTAGAAATAAAATTTAAACCTAAAAAGTTAAGTCTAAAATATATCCAAATTGTTTGTTAATTAATTTTAAAATAAATTTTTTTTTTTTTTGTGATTTTTGAAATGTTTTGGAGATTACTAAGTTAATTAATACATAATTATGCAAATTATTATACACATAAATTAAACTTAAGGATAAAAATATTCTAATTATGTACAAAATTAGTTTATAATATATAAAATTAATTTAATAAAAAGAAAATATTTTTTTTCTGATTTTTTGATTGATTAATTAAACAAAATATTTTAATTATTAAGAAAAATAAAATATTTTTATATCAAAAATTAACATAATATTTTATCAACCTAAAAATATTTTTAGCATAATTTTCTGATTTTTCAAACTATTTTAAAATAATTTTGCAAAGAAAATCAAATAAGAATAAAAATATAAATTAAGTGATCATGTGTGGTTGATGGGAGGGTCTATGGTATGGATGCGTGCTCAGGTGCGTTGGATCTTGTTACAAGTTGATCTGATGGCTGTAAGCGTGAGGCACATGGTATGATGGTGGAACGCAAAGCATAGGAACCGGGGAGGGTAAAAACGCGCGCTGGTTTGAATGAACCAATCACATGGCTCCACACTTCAACTTCTTCATTTCAAAATCCTGCAACCGTAGGTAAAGGTTTTACCTACGGTTTTTTTCCGTCACTAAAACTCCTGCAAATCAAAAATCACAAGACATGCAATATAAATAAAACATGAGATCATGGATCGACTGCAAATGGTCCACTGATCACAACCATGGCCTTAGTTTTGTCAGATTTTGCCTTAAACGAAAAGCCCCGTTTCGAGCTTCAAGAACCCTAAAATGGCATATGCTTCAAACATCCATTAAAATCAAATTAAAGCTCCAGAAACGATCAGAGCATCTAACCAAACACAAATATGCAATTACATCTTGTTAAATATGCATGTATGATTATATTTTTGTAGGATTTTGTTTGAACAAACCGTGAGCTATGGAGCTTGATTTAGGAGGCTTTGATTGATGGAAATGATTGGGATAGTTTCAGAATTGCTTGAGGAACGTGTTTGGATGATTATTTGCACTTGAATCTAGCTTAAACTCAAAATTTGAATTTTACATTTTCTTTGAAATTTTCAAGTTTGATACACGTATGTTTCTGGTTCAGAATTCGTGTGTGTGTGTGTTGCTGATGGATTCAAGCTATTATATAGGCAAGATTGAGTGCTTAGAACTTAAGCAACCATGCTTTTCTTCCATACTTGAGTGCCTTTGAAATTTTGAATTTTTTATGAATAAAAGCTTTGAAAATCTTGGCCATGGCTTCAATTTTCTTCACCCCTCTTGCCATAGGTCTTCTGTACCTCTATGCTTCAGAATTTGGATCAAACTTGGTGACTCAAGCTAAAGACAAAGCATTGGATCATTATCTTGGATCATTTCTTTTTTAATTTAACTTTAAATGAAGTAAAATTAATTCAAAAAAGAAATAAAAATGTTATGGGCCTAATGTTGGTCGTGGGAGGCCTTAAACATTGTTAGGAACATGTTTGGATCACAAATGCTTGGGCCCTCTTGGAAAAAAACAATTTTGATCAATGTTGGTTTCATGCATTTTCCCAAAAAATGACCAACTTCAACAAGGCATAACTCCCTTAATTTTGATCATATGAAGAAGTTCTTGTACTTTTTAGAAACCTCAAGATGTCCTGTACAAGCTACTTTGGAAGCTTTTTTGCATTTGGAGAAGTTATCTTGATGTTATGGGGTTTGACAATGACCTGTAATGTCTGAGCTCATATTTTCCAAATGGTAAGTCCAATGACCATGGGACCAATTTCATTTGAAAGATAATTGAATTTCCTTCAAAATAAGCTTGTGTTGGAATTTTTAGGATGAACGAGGAGAGAGTTATGGCCGGTCAAAGTTCAGTTGACTTTTTAGGAGAAAACCCTAATTTTGAAACTTAGAGTTTTGTCGATTTCTGAACTTTTCTTGATGAATTATGATCAACCATTGATCAAATGATGAATCTTTTGACTAAATAAGGATGTTGACAAAAAATTTCATTTTTGACTATCTGTTGACTTTTTGGTCAAACTGGTCGTCTGTTGACTGTTTGAGCTGTTGACTGTGCGTCCGAGCGAATCGAAGTTTGAAAATTTGTCTAGTGGTACTTTGAGACCTATGGAGATCCTTGAAATCCATTTGAGGTCTCAAAAAACTTGTTCTCCTTAAAAAAAAAAAACCCTTGTTAGGGACTGTTTGTGTAGGAGACACTTAAGCGTACCTGATTTTTGTGCAGTGTTGAATCTCTGCTGATCATGTGATTATCAGAAGACTTCTAGAACAAAAATCATGGAATTTTGAAATGCAAAAGATTGATTTGACTGATGGTACAAACACGGAGAATCGTGCTGTCAGCGGGTTTGACTGTTAACTGACTGTCCGGGCATTAACGTAACAGTTAAAGTGAAAACTTTAAAGTTAATTTTTTCCTTTTGTTTTTGTTGTGTTAATGGTGAAAATTATTTACATGAGTTGTTAGAAAAACACAAACATAATAAATAAATAAATTATACCGTACGCGAACGAAATTACTGATAATAATCTTGAGAAGGATTTAATGCACAGAAAAATAAATATTTAACTAGCACTAAACACACATAATATTATCTCGATAATTAAGTGACAGTACAATAGACAATACAATATTTAATACTGACAGTACAAATATTACATAATATAACGAACAGTACGACAAATATAATGAATGGTACGTTATTTGAAAGCGAAAGATACGACAAACTTTAAGTATGACGATTAAAAACCCATGCTATAAACAACAATATATAGATGTACGGGAGTGAAAGCATCCCAGGTCCGTATTTTTCAGGATTATGTAGACAGAAAAAGGACATGATCACCACAAAAACAGTGATGACCACAAGAAAAAACGTATCCGCCCACTTTGCCATTTTTTTGCCGGGGAAGAAGAGAAAATAATTATGAGATAGTATGATAGAAATTTGGGAGATGAGTGAAATTTGATGTGAGAATTTATGGAAGAAATGAAGGGTATCTATAGAGTGAAAAGAGGGATGGAGACATTGGGGAATGAAGTGGTACCGTACAAAAAAGGAAAGTTTGAATGATAGTAGGTTTTGAAAAAAAATACATGGTAGGGTTTGAAAAGAAAGATGTATAGAATAAAGTTAGGATTTTATTTGAAAGAATGAGATTTGAAAAGAAAGAAAGAGATTTGAAAACAATAATATAGTACAAAAATTAATGGGAAACAAAACTAATAAATAATTTAATTGTTACCAGCACAGTTTGAATCCCCGGACTCTGTACCTGCAAAAATTTAATTCTGTACCAATTGCGTCAGTATTATTTATCTGAAAATAAATCTCAAATAAACAGCGTGTGAAGTGATAAACAGTATTTGCCGTTTGTGTAAGAATAAATTCAACAGCGAACCCAAAATACCGTATAAAAAAATATCCTAAAAACTGAGTATTCATAAAATCAGGATATTTATGAAATAAAATCCAAGATTATATGAAACTCCCAATTTTTAGATAGAAGTCTGTTGCCTTCTTTTTTTGAAAAAAGATGCGGGCAAATTTTGGGGTATAACAGTTACCATTCTTCGACAAAGTAGATTTTCATCACATTCCTCGTGAAGAAAACAACTTGGCTGATGCATTAGCCACACTCTCTTCCATGATTAGGATAAATCATTGGAATGACATTCCTCAGATCGATGTCATGCGCCTGGATAAGCCCGCTCATGTTTTCACAACAGAAGCAATCATCGACGACAAACCGTGGTATCACGACATCAAAATCTTTCTTCAAAGGCAAGAGTACCCTCTTGGGGCATCAAAGAAAGATAGAAAAACTTTGAGAAAGTTAGCTGGCAGATTCTTCCTGAATGAAGATGTTCTGTACAAGAGAAATTACGACATGGTTCTGCTCAGATACATTGATAGAAACGAAGCAGAAATACTCATGAGAGAAATACATGAAGGTTCCTTTGGTACTCACACCAACGGACACACCATGACAAGGAAAATACTGAGAGCAGGATATTACTGGCTGACGATGGAGTCAGATTGCTACCAGTATGCAAAGAGGTGTCACAAATGTGAAATCTACGCCGATAGAATTCACGTGCCACCATCTCTTCTCAACATACTCTCTTCCCCTTGGCCTTTCTCCATGTGGGGAATCGACATGATTAGAATGATCGAGCCAAAAGCGTCCAAAGGACATCGCTTCATCTTGGTAGCCATTGACTATTTCACCAAGTGGGTCGAAGCAGCTTCATATGCAAACGTCACTAGACAAGTTGTCGTCAGATTCATCAAGAATCGCATCATCTGTCGCTACGACATTCCTAGCAAGATAATTACCGACAACGGGTCAAATTTGAACAACAAAAAGATGAAGGATCTTTGTGAAGAATTCAAGATTGAACATCACAACTCGTCTCCTTACAGACCAAAGATGAATGGAGCTGTAGAAGCAGCTAACAAAAACATCAAAAAGATCATTCAAAAAATGGTCATCACTTACAAAGATTGGCCTGAAATGCTCCCGTTTGCTCTTCATGGTTACCTTACATCTATACATACTTCAACTGGAGCAACTCCTTTCTCCTTTGTATATGGCATGGAGGCAGTCCTACCCATAGAGGTTGAGATCCCATCAATGAGAGTCTTGATGGAAGCAAAATTAACAGAAGCCGAGTGGTGTCAAAACAGATTCGTTGATTTGAACTTAATCGAAGAAAAGCGCATGACAGCTTTATGCCACAGACAGCTATATCAACAAAGAATGAAGAAAGCCTTCGACAAAAAGGTTATACCTCGTACAATCAGAGAAGGTGACCTTGTGCAAAAAAAGATTCAATCTTTTGTCACAAATTCTAGGGGAAAATGGACTCCCAATTATGACGGCCCATACGTGGTCAAGAGAGCTTTCTCGGGAGGAGCCTTAATACTCACGACTATGGATGGAGAAGAATTCACCCGTCCTGTAAACGTCGATGCAGTCAAGAAATACTTCGCCTAAATAAACAAAAGAACAGGTCGCTAAGTTGAAAACTCGCAAAGAGCGACTTAGGCAAAAAAGAGCGTCTCGATGAATCGAAAACCCGAAAGGGCGACTCAGGCAAAAGTTAGAGACATAAAAAAAATATAGATATCAATCCCGATAGATTTAAAACCCGAAAGGGGTAATCTACGCAAAAGCTAGGGATATATAGCAAGTAACTGTGTTCAGGACAAATTTGATCATCCAGAAAATCCATAGCGGAGTATTCATCATCAGTAGGTCATCTTCTACGAAGCACGAATACAGCGCAACTCAGAGTGGAAGGGAAATATAACGGTCGTCACGTTCAGCGTAGCCCTTTTCCCAAAAATTACCAATTTCCAACTTTGTAAAAACTCCATGGGATCAAGCCTATGGCTGATTACCATTCCATAAATAACAAATTGAGCCTTGTGTCTTTTATTTGCAATCGAGTCTTATTCAGTTTCTTAAAATTACATTTTTAAGTCTGACAGCCATTTTCTTGGAACAAATGTTTTCAAAAATAAAATGAATTTACTTGCAAAATAAAGGTGAATTTTCTTTCTAAAGTTTATGAACCATAGGAAGAACACCAACAGTTGCTCCAAGAACGGTCGAGATTCCGGGAATTAATTTCCCCATGAGCTCGCTTTGCGAACATCTCCCGATGACGAATCTTCACTTCAAATCGTTTCACTCACTTCAAGCAGCAGACAACCGGTAACCAGGTATCCCCAACAGAGTGCAAACTACACTTTTCAAGAAGAAGACATCTTCTAATCAATTAAAATTCAAGTCGTATTACAGAATTTCACATCCGGGACAATTCTATTCTCATTCACTTTACATTTCATAATCATCATAACATTAATGCATGCTTCACGCATCATATCATATGTCTGCATAGTCAGCATTGTCTAGTTAAGCTTTGATCTTAATATTACCCGAATCACTTGGACCTCAATTCGAGTTTTCCCAGCAACTCAAGAAAGGGCGGTCTTCTTCAAAAAGATGGTTCATACACCAGAATTTCCCCAAGCAGGTTGACAAATGGCAGTATTCCTCAAGAAGATAGTTTGTTTACTTTTGGAAATCCCCAGCAAGTAAGCAAATGGTAATCTCCCTCAAGGAGTTAGTTTGTTCACTTTCGAGTGAATTAACAAATGAAAATCTTTTCCAAAAAAAAGATAGTTTGGGATTCCCCAGCCGAGATTCTCCGGCAGATCGACAGTTAGCAATCTTCTCCAAGGATACAGTTTGTCCACTTTTGAGTTTCCCCACAGAGTCAACGAATGGCAATCTTCTTCAAGAAGATAGTTCGTTTCACTTAAGGATTCCTCCGCAAAGTTGAAAAATGGCAGTTTTCCTCAAAAGGACAGTTGGCATGTTGCTTAAATCCCCAAAGAGTTGGCAAATGGCAGTTTTCCTCCTGGAAAACAGTTTATCAACTCCCCAGCATAAGTAGATGAATGACAGTTTTCTCCCCGAAGACAGTTCGTCCACTTTCAAGCACAATCATTAGCTCCTCAAAAGGGCTCAAGATCATATGGCATTCCTTCGAAGACATCACATTAAAGAAACGTATGATAAAGTTTCTTATCAATTATCAAATGGCATCTCTCCAACAAACACTGGTGAGAAGTTTGATGAGGAAACAAACCCTTGGAGATTTTCTCTTTATCTAGAATATCGTCCAAAATTATAACTGAGACCAGTTTCGCGATCAGACATCCGAAACAAGGGGATGTTATCACAACTGAGACCAGTTTCGCGATCAAACATCCGAAACGAGGGGAGGTTGTTTACATCATTATAACTGAGACCAGTTTCTCGATCAGACATCCGAAACGAGGGGATGTTATCACAACTGAGACCAGTTTCGCGATCAAACTTCGGAAACGAGGGGAGGTTGTTTACATCATTATAACTGAGACCAGTTTCGCGATTAGACATCCAAAACGAGGGGAGGTTATCACAATTGAGACCAGTTTCGCGATCAGACATCCAAAACGAGGGGAGGTTGTTTACGTCATTATAACTGAGACCTGTTTCGCGATCAGACATCCGGAACGAGGAGAGGTTATCAAAACTGAGACCACTTTCGCGATCAGACATCCGAAACGAGGGGGGGTTGTTTACATCATTATAATTGAGACCAGTTTCGCGATCAGACATCCAAAACGAGGGGAGGTTATCACTACAGTTGAGACCAGTTTCGCGATCAGACATCTGAAACGAGGGGAGGCTGTTTACCTTTTTCTAGGTATCAACACTTAGTTAAAGAAGATGGATCGCGCATTCTACATTGCCATCCATTCACCAGAATTCGCATAAGCGCATTTCTACAGGAATTTGTCTCCCTATCCCCCGCCGAGTGCGACAAAGGGATCAAGTCATGAACGAACATTTTATTATCACTGCAACATCTCAGGAACGCCAAAATCCGGGCATTCTTTGTTATTTAAGTCTCTTTCACTCAGAAGAGATCAAGATATCAATCTTTCTCCCTCTAGATGAAAGAAACTTAAATAGGGGCATCTGTCATACCCTAATTTTGACCCCCCTGAGATGTCACACCTCCAGACATCTCATTAAACTCTAGATAGGTACTCAGAGAAGTCACTTGTTTATCTGGTACTCAATCGAGGATGATCAAGGAGAAGGGAGCTCAGGAAAGGGATCAATCAATAAGAGAATAACCTCTAATACAATCACAAGACTCAAATGATTCATTCATTCACCTATGATTGATTAGACACCAGTCATCAAGACTCAGTTTGGCTCAAATCACCAGACTAGGGTTTTGAGCCCATCAAGGACTGAAATCAGATACCACATTTGGGAAACCCTAAAAAGCTACAGGGCATCAGTCAAAGTGTTCAATCATCCTCAAATTATCCCTATGACAATATCCAATGGGAATTATACTTCAATTCAAGATCCACAGTCATCAATTTCATCTGACCTACAAATTAGGGTTTTTGACCTAATTCACCTGGACAGTTGACTTTTTATCAGGACATGGATCCACAACTCAAAACATGGCTTAAGAAATTCTATTACCTCAACATGTTCCACTTATATCACTCATTTGAGGAGGAGAACTTGATTCATCATAAAAGTCCAAGATTTCACTTCATCAGGAAAAAGTCAACAGTACAAGATCACCTTTGACTTTTAGGGTTTTGGGTCAAACCATGACTTTTAAGGATCAATATCATCTATATGTGGTTATTGAAGTCATTTGACCAAGGAAAATCAAGAAAATTCATCAAAGATCAAAAAGTCAACAAAAAGTCAAACTAGTGCATTTTGACCTAGTTCATGGGTCTCAGAATTTCACCTACACAACTCAAAAAACTTCCAACATGAAAGTTGTAGATCTCACAAAATAAAACAACTTCTCACATTGGAACTTTTTTCAAGAAATCAATCATTTAAGTTTTTTTAACCTAGTTTTCTTCAAACTTTGGGCCCATTTTACACAATTTTCCCAAATGATTTTGAAGAAACTCCGAACTAATGAATTGAAGTATATGTTAAAGGCTTTCCAAATTATGCTCAACCTTCTCCAAATTCATTTTGAGCTAAGAGTTATGATTGTTCAAAGTTGGGCTCATGAAGTAAAATTATAGGTCATGTACAATTTTGAAACTTTGCAAATTTGTGAAAATGACTCTACTAATTGATGCTACATGAACCATAACATATCAGTAGAGATACCATACATTCATTTTCACCATGGCATAAAGATTAGAGAATATTCCCAAAACAAGAACATGTGATTATGTAATGATTACATTTGGGAAATTTATGGCCAAGTGGTGAATCATCAAAGGCATCTCTTCCCAACCAATTAGGACTCTCCTCTGCATCAGAATTGTCCCCTAAGATCAGAAGAGATCAATGGACGGGGAGCTAGCTCGAAATTGCAATGATTACATTTTGGAGATTCTTTGAATTTCTTCATGGCCAAGAAACCAAAACTACTTCACTAAGCAAGCTCACTCTCCCAAACTACTCTGCATCATTTGCCTATAAATAGAAGTGGATACCTGAGTAATAAGGACACCAAAGCAACTCCAATTCTTGCTTTCTCCTTCTTCCTCTCACACTTGGGTTTTTCAAAGGTTCTTTGGCAAGAAGACTCGGGTTCTTCATACCAGAGCTCTTCCTTTGAAACTAAGTGTTCAAACCTCCCAAGGGGGTCCATTAGAAGTGATCCAAACACCTGGAACACTTCTGTAAGTGCAAGAACACCATCTTCACTTTAAATTTGGAGCAAAGTCAGATGGAGATCTGTAGAACAATTCAGAGGGTGTCAAGCAAGTCCAAACATTCAAACACATTCCTTAGGGCGTAGTGAAGCTATCCAGATGGTCGCAGCTCATCTGTAAGTGCAGAATCACCATCTTCCATTTCTACTTGAAGCTCAAGCAAGAGGGGTCGAGTAGATTAATTCAGAGGTATTCAAAGCAATCTAAGTGCCCAGATAGCATCAACAAGGTCCCAGGAAGCAATCATTCATTCAAATCCAGAAGCTCTCCACCATCACCACGATCTTCAGTTTTAGAGGTAAGTTTTTGAACTCCACCTCTTTAACTCGTGCACTTATTTTGTTAAAACTCAATACCATCTCACTCAGCATCATCAGAGGATTAAAAACCCTCCATCATCAGTCATTTATTCTTCAGCATAGTCATTTAATTTTATTTTCAATTTTTATGGTTCTTCACGTATTTTAGTTAATTCAGTGGATGTAGTTAATATAAATCTATATTAGTTACATATCTGGAATCGTGAGTGAGTTTAGAACAAGTTTCATGTTTACACCTTGATCATTGGTTGAGAATTGAGAGAGTAGGAAATTCAAAAATCCACAAGCTTGAGGTTGAAGACGAAGAAGGTGGTGGCGCCATTTTCAAATATTCAGGGGCGAGTTTAAAATATATTTATTGCAAGGTGTATTCTAACCGAATACATCGTTTAGCTCACTTGGTCACATGCGTTCCTTGCCTCTCTTGCCATAAGGTCTGGGGTTTGATCCCCCCTCAGACCTTTTGTTATTTTTTTCATTTTTATCATACCTGTTTCACATATAATCAATTGAAGTCCTTCCTTTGACAAGCCACGCGCGTGGCTCTGTTGGCTTAGTTTTGTGTTGGTGATTGCAAGGGCGTGAGTTCAAACCTTGGTGAGACCAAAACCATTTTTTTACCACTTGTTTATTTCATTTTCTTCACAACTTCACACAATTAATTCACCTATCAAATTAAACCATTTTCTCTTGATTTTTCACACACTTATCATTTAATATATCTATTTTGAGAATATCCAAAAAAATCACAAAAAATATATTATTTTAATATATTTTAATTAGGTTTAAAATCACATATTTTAAGTATGTTTTAATGCCTTAAAATATAATTTTCATTTGATTTTCAAAACCTAATCTCTTGCAAATATTTTTGTGATAAAACCCTAATCATTTTGGTCTTAATTAGATATAGACTTTGTCTTTATCCTAATTAATTTGACTTTTGTCAATTTTCAAACTGTTCTCAAATTCTGATTAAACAGACGATCAAGGTTTTCAGACAATAAAACTTTGTATCATGTCAAAACATCCTCAACTGTTTTTCATAAACAGTAAATCAATCTTTTGGGCCTCTAATAGAGTGTAAGACCCAACACCTTTTTCTTTTCATAGTTTGTTTTCTTTTTCAAAACTGTATTTACAAAATCTCATCTGTTTTCAAAACATTCATCTGGTATTTGAAGGGCATTATTCCCAGTGAAACTCTTCAGATACCTATGTGACCTAGTGTCCATATTCACTTCTTCTGTTTTCAATAAAACATTCAACTATTTTCAATAAAACATTTCAAAACTCTTATCAATAAACAATCAAGCTACTGGTAAGGCTTTGTACATACATCTTTCAAAGGCCTCCTCTCCATCCAGTTAGGCTTTATAGCTTTCCATTTACAAGCTTTCATCTAAATTACTGTCAAATATAAACTGCATATATATATATATATATATATATATATATACATATATATACTGTTTAGACTACGTCTGAGTACAACCTTAAGACAAATAAACTATATATATATATATATATATTATAGGATTATGGCCTAGGATTGAGAATGTCTTCCTGGTGAAGGCTTTTTCCTAATTAGTTTTCCTTATTTCAAACATCAAGATGAATTATTCCCGGTGAAACATCTTGAAAAAAGCCTTAGAACAAAAATAGGGCACATCCACCTAAGAGGAATTATTCCCGGTGAAACCTTTTACCCATTTGCTTAGAGCCAAAATTAGTTCAAAACCACATAGCTTTCTCTTGTGCTATAACAAGGACCCTCGATGAACCTCGATTAGCCTCCTCTTGGGATTACAATATAAGCACCCACAGGCTTCTTAAAAGCATTCCCGGATTTCTCTTAAGCTTGGATACAAGGACCCACCAAGTTTCTTATAAACATAGGAACGGGTCTTTAGTCACCTTTTAGCCTACCCTGGTGAGATTCTTCTACTCTTTAAACCAGACTGTAAACAAGCTAAGAATGTCTCAATCTTAGTATTGAGTCCACCTTTTGGAATGAGAGACATGGACAATCTCTGTCACCTCTATCTTCAAAACCTCGTATAATTTTCCTCCTTAGCAGAGTCTAGGTTCCACATCTGTCTATCCTAAGTCAGAGTTAGCCTTAATCTTGGGCTTTAAACAAGAAGTCTAAAACACTTAATTCAAATCCCCTGGAAAGGGTTAGCCTCCATCAATACCTTCATTTTAACCAAATTCCCTGGAAAGGGTTAGCTTCCACATCAATCTCTCATAAGTAAAAAAAAACCAGGAAAGGGTTAACCTCCATTCATTCCTTCATTTTAATAAGAACCCCTGGAAAGGGTCAACCTCCAAAAATTCAACTTTTAAAAGATAAAATCTCCAACTGAGTAAACCCTTGGAAAGGGTTAGCCTCCAACACCACTCCTTTAAAAATCCAAATTCCATGGAAAGGGTTAGCTTCCAAATCATCTTTAAAACCTTCAAAACTCCTCAATAGAGTCTAGGTCAATCACCCAAACAAATTCCCCAGTAGGATCTTTCCCTTAGAGAGTCAGCCACAACCTTGTGCTTTGTACAAGGCACATAAAATAGAGTCATCCATACTCAGTTTCCTCAACAGTCAGCCACAACCTTGGGCTTCATACAAGGTAGAAAACAATGTCTTCCCTAGTTAGAGTCAGCCATAACCTTAGGCTTCATACAAGGCACAAAATAGAGTCTCCCTAGGTAGAGTCATCCTCAATTTTGGGCTTTGTACAGAACACTAAATAAACCTTTTCAATAAAACAAAATAAACACTCTCCAACTAGAGTCAGCCTCAATTCTGGGTTTCATACAGAACACGAATTTCTTCAGTAAATTCCTAGTGGAGTTATCTCCTAGAGTCAAACAAAAAACCTTTTTAAGCCCTCAAGCTTGGGCCTCATACATGCCAATCAAATTCAAATCTTTTTATACATTAGATAGACATGATTTATCTCTATAGAGAGATATTTCTCCTATCTCACCACATTCAAACAAACAAACAAACAAACAATTTCAATTTCAAAACATTCTCCCATTTAGGACTCTGAAAGGCATGCTCTAGCACATCCCCAGACTTGTACAACTTTCCCTAATTTGGTTGAGAATCTTTCTTTCATTCAAGAGACACGCGACTGACATACTTGTACACAACCAAGTAAGGTCCCTCTCTTATGAAACAAACTCAGCTTTTCTGTCACTTTAAATGTTTGTGGTGGAATAGTAGAAATACCTCTCACTAAAGATGACTTCATGTCTCTTTACTGTAAACAGAGATTTAATTTCCAAGCTTCATCCTTGAGCTTCAAGCAAGGCACCAAAAACAATTAATTTCCCAATTAGTTCCCCAAAATACAAAAAGCTCTAACTTCCATTAGGGATATGTAGGCATGAGGTTTACAAGGAATGTCAGCGAGCCAATAAAAAAACCAAAAACAGTCAGTCATTTCAATTCAATTCAACTCTCTCTCCTAACACAAAGGAGAAACTTTCCCAATCAATAAACACAAACATGAACACATATACACAAAGAAGGTTCCCGTAGAGTACTACGGATATGTAGGGTGCTTAAAACCTTCCCTATGTATAACCAACCTCCCGGACTCCAGAATTTCTAGTCTAGGTGAATCCCCACACTTAGAAAACTTCTAGGGTTTATTTGAGATATTTTTCCCCTTCCTCCTTGTAGGATAATTAAAAAGTTCGTGTGCTATCGTAGGAAGAACTGAAATAAAATTCATCCCACAAGGGCGCTTTTCTCCTACCAAATTTCGCGTGAAGGGTTCAGCGTCCCGTCCTCCCAAGTGAAACGGGGAGGTAAAAAAACGACACCACGGTGACTTTGGTTAAAGTCCAAGTATGTTGTTTAAATTGATCAAGTTTCTAAAGTCTTTTTTGTTTTTTTGAGTCTTGTTTGAGTCTCTCATTTTCTTCTTTCGGATACGAGGAAAGTCTAGAGTCTAGGTTATAGTTGTCAATTTGCAACAAACATAGGGTTTAAGGGTAGTGCTTAGACATTGTTAAGTCTGAGGTCATTCTTTACAATTATTTTGTAAAGAGTAGAGTCTTGTTTCATGTCGTGAACACAAATTGTTTCTTGTGTTCCAATTCATTCTATAGAGACGTGTTATCTCTATGGATAGTCGAAGTTTGTTTGTGTTTGAGTGTCAGACGAACTTATGTCTTGGGTAATGTCAACATCACAATGTGCTATTATCCTAAAAGATTGTCTAGTAATATGCATGTGAAGTTTGAAAAAGCGACATTATTGTCTAAAGTGGCAGTTCAGACATAATGTGGATTAAAATGGGCAGGTTCTGATTTGAATGTTAGTAATGTGTTATGGCAATACATAATTACTTTCATAATGAAGACTTCTCTTCGTGAATATGACTATGAAGACCAAAGTTCTATAATCTGATCAACACAGCTGAAGATAAAGGAGGATCCTTCTAGTTCAAAATAAAGGAGCATGTTAATCAATGTGTAAGATTGAGAAACATCATATCAAGAAGGATTTCAAATTTTCTTAAGGATACCATGATCTGATACAAACATGGTAAGGTTATGCTCAACAAAGTACAAGAAGTGGCAGTTCTTTATGTTGAGATTGTGGAAACCTCTCTGTGTGTGCTTCTAATGTCAAGAGGTTATCAGTTGATCATTTCTGGAGGAGTTAAGTTGGTAGACAAGGGTCTGTTGCAGAAAGAGATATGAACCTTGTGGAACATACTAGTAGTACTAATGACAGACACAATGTTATAACATCAAATTTCTGGTGTGAGTATTTAATGTAAAGGAGCAACATTGCCATAATGAGTGTGTTCAGCAGGATTGTTAAACAGAGGGTGCTCTCTTGAAGATATGAAGATGCGTCTTATATTTTCCATTCATCATTAAAAGTTTATTCCTTGAAGAAGCTCAGACTATCTCAGATAGGGGGAGTGACTTCTTATGTCAAGAAAAGTATCTTCGTCAAAAATACTTTAACATCATGAAGAAAATGTGACATTATTGTCAGTTATCTGTGAATGGTTGAATCTAACCATGTGTAACTGGAATCCACAATTCTTTCTCTTTACTGATGAGGAAGCTGTATGTCTACAAGTGTTGAAAGATTCTTCAGGGTTGCATTAAACAGTCTCAAGGTGTTCAGAACAACAGAAGTCTATGTCTATGACTAGTGAGTCAGAAGAGTAAGTGGGGAGTCTGTTACTGGCTCCATAAGATGCTTTGTCTTAATCTTTTGAAGAATCTTAAGCTATGTGATTAAAGGGAAGAAAAGTGACAATGTCTGACAAAATGTCATGACATGTTTAAAGACATTGAAACTTCTAAGTCAAACAAGGAAATCTGTCTTGAAGTTTATCTACACATCAGTGGTCGGTGTAAAGTACAATCAATGACTATGCATACACTGGTATTTTAAGATAACTCCTATCAAAATAACAGTCAAAAACTGCTTTGGAAAGAGTAATTTCTTTTGGAACTATTTCCTAATTAACCGTTTGACCGTTGAACAAGACCAAAGACCATCGTTATTTCCTATAATCTCCAATGGCTATATAATGGTGTCTCCACAGACTACAGAAATCAATCTCTTTCAAGATGTCATTCGTGTGTTTGTCCTTATGAGTCGTGTTTGGGTTTGGTATTTTGATGGGTTGCTTTACCAAAACCTGTCCAAAAAAAGAAAAAAACGGGTTGGGGATGTCTGTGGTCTCTACAATGGGTTTTTCTGCAATAACAACAAAAATATTCCATTATATACAGCCTTGAGTATAGGAACCATTTTCGTTGTGATTGGTTATTTGAGTTATGAACACAATTGTGATATGTGTTCAGAGTTACTAGGACTGGTGGACAATTTTCACTCAAGTCCTCTCTCAGGATCTAAGCTAGGATTTGGTTTCTAGTTCAATCCTGAGTAAGGGTTTTCTTAGACCACCATTGGTCCTCCAAGACAAAGGCCTTCTCCCACCGTCTTCCTCGTGTACATCAGTGTAGCATGAAGATGTTCCACTACATATTATGACATCGGTCCAATCTTTGTCATATTATGGCTAAAATGGGGGAGAGAAGTATCATCTGATTTTTCTACTGTCAAAAGAAACAAAGGATTTTGTAGTGTAAAGACAGTGCAGACTGAAGATATTATGATGTGGTTCAAGACCTGCAGAACAGAAGAGCCCAATTCTGAGAATGTAAAAGTATTTACGTTTTCCTGCATTTTTAATGAATGTATAGTTTTAGCCAAAATATGCCATAGGGGGGGATTGTTGGCGCTTTTATTGGTTGATTGGCATCTATGTTTGGCTAAAACATAATAGCAGCAAAATGTAATACAATGTATAAGTCTTGCAAATATAAAAGAACAAAAAAGGTACAAGCAAGATGTTATATGGAATGTCATGACATTAACTCATGACATCGCGCCTGCAGAACTGGAATAAAGATTCTTGCTGATACTCAACAGATACAGAATATTCATGGAATATTTTGTAATGAAATATGGCGCAAATTTAAAGCTCAAAAGAATCAGGTCAGAATATTGAAGTATCAGATCAGAAGATTGAAGATTCAGCAGTTTGTAATTTAGGAGATAAATTAGGAAACTTATGATTAAAAGACCTTGATTGTAGCAGAAGATATCTGCTGATTTGTAACAACAAGGAGTACTACGATTTGTAAGCCCAAGTCCAATTAGGAATAAGTTAAAAATAGAAAACTTTGTAACCTAGTTTTGTGTCGAAAAAATATAGAAAACCTTGTTTAGAAAAGATGTAGTCTTTTGGGTTTCTATAGGTAGACCACCCATGTTGTGGGATGGCTGCCTTGTCCTTCTCGAAGCCTGTAGGTAAGAGAAGTGATTGTTCTCACTCGAAACCTGTAGGTAAGAGTTGAGTATTGTGTTCTTGATTGAAGCTGTGAAGCAATATCAAGTTATTGTTCATTATTAATTGTGTAAATAGTTGTTGCAGGGTTGTAACAGTTAGGTATCACTAGGGAGTGAGTAGAGGTTCTCTTATTTTGGATGGATATCTGAGATAAAGGTTGCATTGGGTAGTGACTAGGTAAACCAGAGGTTGTTTATCTGTAAACCAGAGGTTGTTTACATAAAATAGTATTACTGATAGTGAAATATTCTTCCTGGCTTGGTAGCCCCCAGAGTAGGTAGTTAAACCGAATTGGGTTAACAATTAACTGTAATATTTATCTTCTGCATTGTGTTGTTTGTGCAGTCATGGATGTTGTAACATCGTGTATGTCTAAACAATGTTTATGTCTAAACAAAATAGTGGTGAAATGCTCTAGTATCCTCCCATCAATGTTTATGTCTAAACAAAATTGTGAAAGTTAATATATTAATATTTAGATGATCTTTCACTCTAACTATCAATATACTAATCTTGATTGTTTGATACAAATAGAAAATTGGCAAATAAATCTATCTCTAGCATTTATTCACTACTTGATAAAATGTTGTAGACCAAGACTTGAAATATATTTCTCAATCATAAATCAAATCTAAATATAAGAGATAAAACAACAACATTAATCCATTTCAATACCAATGAAGTTCATACAAATGTTTTAGAGAAAGTACATAGTTAACAAGGATAGCTATTACCTCCAATCTTATCAAAGAGGGATTTAGCTACTCATCACCATATTTGACAGCAAGAAGAATAAAGAAGAATCTAAGAACATCAATCTCTCACAAAGTTGTTGACTTTTTCTCTTAGAACCCTAAACTTGCAATATGTGATAACTAGCTGGAATAAAATTGTGGTTCTGATTTTTCCTCTCAAATATACTAAATTTCGTACTGACTCTTCAACTTCAAAAGTTACCCAACTTAACTCATGACAAGTGGCACCAATTAAAACAACCAGTTCAGACTCGTCGTGTTTGCGGCGCAAAGGAGGGTTGCAGTGCAAACTGAGTGGATTTTTCCACATCAGATTAAACTTAAACTGAACTTGGTCTGGAGTCTTCAGGTTGCGGCGCCAAGGTTGTTTGCGGCGCAAACAGGCTTTTTCAGTACTCCTTTTGCTACTCCAAGTATTCCTGCACTTCATCTTCATTTCCATGATCTTCAAACCTTTTCAAAACAACTACAAAACTAACAAACATGTGAAATAACAATTCAAATGAACTAAAACTAACAAAATTGAAAATTTACTAAATTTTACGAATAAAAGTGTGGTTATTGAATAAAAAGTGGTTAAAGGGACCAAAAACGATACATGAAAATCAGTACTATTTGGTCCCTAACAGAAGGTTGACTTTTTTTTACCAAAGTCACCTTTGACCATATTTTTGGATCATCATCATTGTTGGGTTTGTTATTCAAGTGTCAAAGAGAAATTGATTCGGTTGGTTAGAATTCAAGAAGCAGTACAAAAGTCAACATATAAAATGTGTCCAAAGTTTTTGTTTTGACAATTATCTTGGTGGATTCACACCATGATCATGAGATTCTATGCAAGACATCTACCAAAGAAGATGAGGACTTCAAATTCAAGTTAGAAAGAGAATTCTCTTGAAAGGTTTGAAGTGTTCCATTACAAACTATATCATGTTACATTACCAAGGTCATTACAAAATCAAAAGCGAAATTACAAGGAAAAGAGTTACTAGAAATAACAAGAAAAATACAATTTGTAATTGTTGACCATTTGACTTTCTGTTGACTACTTCCTAAACCTATTCTATAACCCTTGACTTAGTCTCCAAATTTCTCCTTGATCTTTCATATTGTTTCGAACTTTGATATGTACCAAGCCTGCAAGATTTGATTCCAACATTCTTTTCAAACTTACATAACTTATAAGGAACCATGTCAGTCCAAAAAAAAAAAAGAGAACAACAACATTTCAATGCAAGGCTTATGAAGACTTGCACCTGCCAACATCAGCTTGAACCATGGTTTGTCATGTTGTTGCTATATGCACAAGGCCATAAAAATCCAAAGAATCATCACCAAACCTGTGTAACCAAGATAGATGCATCAGTTCAGATCTGCACATATAAATTCAGCAACCAATAGTCAATTCCAATCGAGTGTATAAGTTAAATTATACTACCATTTCAACTTTTGTTCATATTCATTCACAACATAAAGAGAACCCACATTGAAAACCTACAATTTATACTAACAGTCATCATTCCTAGCACCAACACTTGAATCCATACCAAGTTCAGTACCTTTGTTCTACTTGGAGTTATTACAACCAATTTCTCGTCCCAATCGTCAAGTATACCGCTAGATCCAACATGTTCAGATGCAACAGTAAGTTTATGGGCAGTCCAGTACATACTCATTTCAAAGCAATACAAGCATTCAAGATCATAGCCCTGCATAAAACCAGAAATAACATACAAATACCAGCACCATGCCATTCAAACAAAACTCATACACAAACCACATAATATCTTAAGGCAACCTATATCAAAGCACACATCATCATTTCATTCATGAAGCTATCCAAAAAAAAAAGAAGTCATTTAGTACATTGAAAGCAGCCATGACCTACTTCACCATAGGCAGTATTATGCTTAAGTCAATGCATGATAAGTCATCATCACGAGGACGGTTCTAAGCGAAGATTGATCCAAAAGTCAGTGACTTCATCAAGTGAGTATTTAAAAAAGGACAATACAACAATGTAATTAATGTATTATTCAAAGCTAAGTCCAATAAAAAGTCAGAATCCTGCAACATTCAGAACAGAAAAGACAATCATATATCCATCTACAAGTCATGTACAGATGTGCTGCAAATCCAAGCTATCACCATTCACCATTCATGTCAATTTACCATACAACATCAAAGGAAAATCAGTTTCAATACAAAGTGGTCCTTACGCAATTTTCAATTCACACAGCCCTGCATCAGAAATATTCCATAACTCCAATCAATTTTGACATAACATAACCCCAACATATATACTAACCTTCATACAGAAAAACGGTCTTGACAGAGAAAAAAACTAACACTAATATCACACTATCTAGCCCGAAAATAGTTGCTTTTTACAGTTTGATTACCAGTTGTTCTTGACTTTTCAGGTGGACTCAAACTGTCAACCTCAAACTAGCCAATCTAATTGTTTTTGCAGTTAGATTTAACTGTTATTTTCCCAACTAACTATCAACAATTTCAAACCGCTAGCCTTCAGTTTCCCAACTTCCATGTAACTAACTTGCAACTACCAAAAGAGAATCATAACTAACTTCTAACTATCAAACATAATCCTAACCTTGTCAGCATACTAACCTATAGTAGAATCAACAAACTCTAGCAGGAAAAAACTAACTCTCTCATGTTCAAATACTCACCCTTCATGCTTGTCATACCCCAAAATTTGCCCATCTCATTTCACTTTCAAACTCATACAATGATTCAAGGCTCAAGGGTTAACCTAAGACACACTCTCCTAATCAAAGACCTCCTGAACTAGGGTTTTGTAGTCTCTTAAGAAAATTAATGAATCAAGGTCTCCAATGGATTTCATATGTGTTATACCCCAAAATTTGCCCACATATTTTTCAAGAAAACTCCAATCTGAAAATTAAGGGTCTCATATAATCATGGATTTTTATTTCAACAAATATCCTGACATATGAAATACTTAGTTTTTAGAATTTTTCTTATACAGTAATTTGGCTTGCAGTTGAATTTATTCTTACGCAAACGCCAAATACTGTTTATCACTTCACACATGCTATTTATTTATTTACAGATAAATAGTACTGACACAATTGGTACAGAGTTAAATCTTTTTGCAGGCGCAGAATCAGGAAACTCAGACTGTACTGGTAACAAGTAGATTATTATTATCTTTTGTTTCCCACTAATTTTTGTACTATATTCCATTATTTGCAAAAATCTTTTCAAATCTCTTTTTCAAAAAATCAAATCTCTTTTTTTCCCAACACTATCTCCACTTTCTTTCAAATCTTACTTCCACTCAAATTTTCCTTTTGTACGGAATCACATCATTCCCCAACGTCTCTTTCCTTCTTTCCATTCTATAAATACCTCTCATTTCCTTCCATAAAATCTCACATCAAATTCCAACTCATCTTTCAAATTCCTACCTCATATCTATTTTCTCTTCTTCCCTAACAAGAATGGCAAAGTGGATAGAGACACTGTTTCTTACAGTCATCACCATTGCTACGGTGATCATGACTTTCTTCTGCCTGCATAGTCCTGAAGAGTGTGGACCTGCAATGGTTGCACTCCCAATCATCTACATGTTATTGTTCATAGCATGGGTCATTAATCGTCATTCTTAAATTTGCCGTATTTCTTATTTCTTAAATGTACCGTTTATTCGTCGTACTGTTCAATATAGTATGTGATATTTGTACTGTCAGTATTAAATGTTGTACTATTTGTCATAATATTGCTTAATTACTAAGATAATATTTTGTGTGTTTTCTGCCAGTCAAATATTCCTATTTCTGTGCATTAAATGATTTTCAGGGTTATTATCGGTAATTTTGCCCGCATACCGTAAATATTAGTTATTTATTATGTCTGTGTTTTTCTAACAAGTCATGTAAATAAACTTTCATTTTTCACATAAAACAAAAACAAAAAACAACAATCAAATCAATCTTTCACAATTCAAATTTCCAAGATCTTTGTGTTAGAAGTCTTCTGAATATCACGCGATTAGCAGAGACTCAACACTGCACAAAAATCAGGTACGCTTAACTGTCTCCTACACAAACAGTCCCTAATCAGGGTTTTTCTTGTTTTTACAGGAGCAACAAGTTTTTGAGAGCTCAAATGGATTTCATACACATCCATATATCTCAAAGTACCATCATACAAATTTTCAAACTTCAATTCACTCAGACGCACCGTCAGCAGCTCAAACAGTCAACAGACGACCCGTTTGACCAAAAAGTCAACAGACAGTCAAAAATGAAATTTTTTGTCAAAGTCCATATTTTGTCAAAGGATTCATCATTTGATCATTGGATGATCAGAATTCATCAAGGAAAGATCAAAAATCAACAAAACCCTAAGATTCAAAATTAGGGTTTTTGCCTGAAAAGTCAACTCAACTTTGACTGATCATAACTCTCTCATCCTTCATCCAAAAAATTAAACCAAAGCTTGTTTTGAAGGAAATTCAATTATCTTTCAAATGCCATTGATCCCATGGTCATTGGATTCACCATTTGAAAAATATGATCAAAGACATTACAGGTCATTTTCAAAGTCAACAAAAAGACACTTTTTTCAAAAGGACACACAAGGAGCTTCAAAAATCATTTTGACATGAGACCAAATACATTGGTTAGAGGACTCTTTGAGGTTTCCAAAAAGTGCAAGAACTCCTTCATATGACAAAAATTGAGGGATTTACACCTTGTTGAAGTTGGCTAAATTTTGGAAAAATACATGAAATCAACATTGTTCAAAATTGCATTTTTTCCAAATGGGGCCAAGTTTTCAGCATTCAAACATCATTTCCATGATGTTATGGGCCTCCCACGACCAAGACTAAGCCCATGCCTTTTTTTATCCATTTTTGCATGATTTTATCTTACTTTAAGATTAAAATTAAAAGGAAAATGCATGGATAAATGGTAGCTTACAATCTAAGCATGACTCACCCAAGGAACCTTCAATTTTCTGCAGAGGATTGGTGCACAAGGCAAGAGCATTGAATGGAGTCAAGACTTGGTCAAAAATTCAAGG
This sequence comes from Vicia villosa, assembly GCF_029867415.1. Lineage (NCBI taxonomy): Eukaryota > Viridiplantae > Streptophyta > Magnoliopsida > Fabales > Fabaceae > Vicia > Vicia villosa. The sequence continues at coordinate 75,919,045 of NC_081180.1, read as the reverse complement.
TTTTTAATATTTAAAAACCAAGTTTTCAACAAAGGCAACAAAGATTCTTAGCTTCACTTCCAAGCAGCCTTTGGCCTATAAAAGAAGTGGAATACATCAGCAACAAGGAGACACACGAAAAGATAGCAAGAGCATAGCCATCAACTTCACAAAATTCTCAAAAATCTCATAACTTTTGTAATTTTCAAATTTCATATTCCAATCAATATCAATACAAAACAATCATTCCAATCATCTTCTAAGAACATATAAAGTAAGAATAAACTCTTTGTGTGGTCCCATGAGAGTCGTAACACATGCATAGTGTTCTTCATGTTCATACTTAAATAATTTTCGTTTTCCTATATTTAATCAACCTCCATGTGATCTAATCATTCCAATGAGTTCATGTGGTCCTATAAGCTAGATCTGGGCCTTAACATGTGAGCTCCCACGTGAGAATCGTTCCATGCCATTAACGAGTGTTCATGCGTACCAAAGCTTTAACCTCTTCGAATCCATAGTTACAGCGACCAAATGGCAAAACTAACATCACCATCGTGTTCAGGAGGTGATTTTAAGTAGATCTGGGTCACTTGTTTTTATCTCTAACGTTTATTTTTGCAGGTGTGAGAAGCTACCAAAAGTGACGTTTTACTGTACAAATAGGGGAGGTTAAAAACCCCCGCTATTTGTTTAATAAATAAGGCAGACGGAGGTTGAAGACGACCACGCGTCCAAGTGTGGTTCGTCCGTCAAAAGTTGACCTTTCTATCTGCACGCGTGGCAGATTTCCTTCTCCTCATTCGCTGGTCAGCCAGCGTGGGTCCCAGTGTGGACTTTGAATATCTAACTAATCATGTGCACTGATTCCCACATGGCTACCATGCTCCCTCATGATCTGAACCCTTAGATCAATCTCCAAGCCAATCCAACGCGTCAGACAAGCAGCCCTATGCTATGAACTTCATTGATTTTCACACAGGATCAGTATCCTTTTTACATTTCTATTTTATTTTAATTTCTTTGTTAAATTAATTAAAAATAGTTTTAAAAATCCAAAAAATACACAAAAAATATTTTTAGACTTCTAAAATAATATATTATTTTCTGAAATAAAAATATTTTATTTTTCTTCATAATTTCAATATTTTGCATAATTAATTAGTATATATTTATATATTTGTTTTTTAATTATTCTAACCAATCAAAAAATCATAAAAAAAAATTGTTCTTTATGTTAAATATTGTTTATATATTATAAACTAATTTTGTACATATTTTGAATAATTTTCTTTTTAAGTTTTAATTATTTGTATAATTATTTGTATAATTATGTATTAATTAGCTTAATCAATTCCCAACCAATTTCAAAAATTCCAAAAAAATTAGTTTTGTTTTAAAATTAATTAACAAATATTTTGTACATATTTTAAACTTAATTTCTAGGTTTAAATCTATTTTCATCTTTTTTCTTCATTTTAATTTAATTAATCATGCATTAATTATAATTAAAATCAATCATAAAAATCCAAAAAACATGCCTTTTATTTTCTTGCAATTTAAATTCCTAGATAAATGTATAGGATGTCAAATTCATGTAAATAGGCTAGTTTACGTTTCCTGCAAAATCGATGTAATAGCGTAGATTTACTTTCCGCACTTTACATTTCCGCATTTTACTTTCCAGCATACATATAAACTGCGTGTATGTCAAAGATAAAATTGAACCGTTAGATCACTAACTTCAAAGATAAATATCTGAATCCAATCACAATCACACTTGCACCTCTTCAGGTAATCCTTTTCATTCTTTCAAAATCAAAGTCAAATTCCACTGTTTTGAGTACAAAATCGAACCTTGCTTTTATATCCGGTGAAAGGATAGATTTTTAAAGGAAATAGGATAAAGACCTTACAACTCAGGGTAGACCTCCTAGTTTGCTTGCTCAAAATCAAAACAAACAAAATTCTCATACACTGTTGATTTTTCAAAACTTTCAAAAAAAGACAATACTTTGTATACATCCAAACACGGGTTATTACAAAGTTAACGTTCTTTTCAAAACATCTTTCGAAAGATAAACAAGCATTTTGTATACATCCACACACGGATCATTACAAAATTCAATTTACAAAAGTATTTGAAACCACATATGAGCAATTTCAGAGCAATTGAAAAGTGATCGAAAAACAAGTGAGCTAAGCAAACTTAAGAGCCCATGGATAACCATGGATACAAAGGGTGCTAACACCTTCCCTTTGTATAACCTACCCCCTTACCCAGAATTTCTTAAAGGTCTTTTTTCTGTTTCTTTTATAAACCTTTCCTTAATTGGATAAAATAAAAGGTCGGTGGCGACTCTGTGAATTTTCAAAAATGCGAAAGCATTAAGCGACAAAAAAGAGTCAGTTCACGTATCTCTACAGATCAGAGGTATGGCCCGGTATTAAAAAAAATCGGAGGTCCACAGAACTGGCGACTCTGCTGGGGAAATACTTTCAAAAACAAAATGTTTTCAAAAGGGGTTACCTTAAGAGAATAGGTCGATGTTTTCAATTGTTTGACTTGATTGCTTTATTTTTCAAAGGCTTGCTTGGGTATTTTGCTTGTGTGAAAGATTCTAACCCGAATCTCGAGATACCTTAAGTATATGACATTAGACCAAGGAAACTGTACGGCATGTACCGATACGGTTGAACTGGTAGTCATCGTTAGTGCGACACTTTGGTTTATACTGATGTCCCTTGAAAACGATCAAGGAGTATATTAGGCTTCCGAAATGTCATTAAACACTAATTTGTCTTAGAACCTTTTTAGTTGAACTTGACTTGTGGCCTATTAAGTGGCTAGCTTTGAAATTGATCGAAGTTAGTTATCCTCGAGGAATATTTTGATCGGCCGCTCGAGCGCCGTATTGAGATGTTACTTCCAAGGATCATAGAACCCGAATGCTATTCTAGGACAGGTTTTAACCAACTCAACTTCAGTGGGGAGGGTATCACCTATCAGCTCCATGCAAGCCTTTAAACCTAAGGCTATTGTTTGATTTGTTTTTGTGTGCCACATGTTTGCATCATAAGCATATCATTTTTTGCACCAGACACTTCAAGGATCAAAGAGTTTACCTTTGTTTTTGCAGGTAATGGCTCCCGCCACCAAAGATTACATCCGAATCAACATTTCAACGGTACCATCTGAGCTAAAAGACTTGGTGTCAGAATTCCCCAGGAATGTTCAATTCACTGAAAGGCATGGTCACCTACTCCATTTGGTTACCTCAAAATTTGAAGAAGACATGATACGGGTCCTGTTCCAGTTCTTTGACCCTGAACATCATTGCTTTACCTTTCCTGATTACCAGTTGGTACCCACTTTGGAAGAATTCTCTGAACTAATGGGATTGCCTGTTCGAAATCAATTACCTTTCACTGGTTTAGAAAGGATTCCAAAACCTGAAGTCATTGCTGCTGCTTTACATCTGCGGAAATCAGAAATCGAGTCCAATTGGGAAACAAAGAGTGGAGTTAAGGGTTTACTTGCCAAGTTCTTATTGGAAAAGGCTCGACTACTGCTAGAAAACAAAAGTTATCCAGCTTTTGAGGAAGTTATGGCACTTTTGATCTATGGGTTGGTTTTATTCCCTAATCCCGACCAGTTCATAAGTGTACACATCATCAACCTTTTCCTAATCCGTAACCCGGTACCAACATTGCTGGGAGACATTCTACATTCTCTACACACTCGTACCATGAAGAAACGAGGAACTCTCATGTGCTGTATACCACTACTGGCTAGGTGGTTTACATTTCATCTTCCCCGATCAGTGTTGAGAAATGAACAAAGAATGCAATGGTCTCACAGGATTATGTCTTTGTCTCATTCAGATATCCGGTGGAACAACTTCTTTCAAAGAGACATTACTATCATTGATCATTGTGGAGAGTACCCTAATGTGCCACTCCTTGGCATCAAAGGAGGCATCACTTACAATCCCTCTTTAGCTCTACGCCAATTCGGATATGCAAGGAGCAACGGTCCTCATGACATGATTATCCATGGCATTGTGTTTGATTACGAGAATGATTCTCATAGACACCGACGAAGGTTCATACATGCATGGGGCAGTGTCTATAGAATAGAAAGCAAAACTCTGGGGCAATGGAATTCTATTCCTATGGAACCCTACCTCAGATGGGTCCGCACTCATGCTCAGAAACTCCTTATGCCATATCCCGCTGTTCTACCTGTGACTATTGAACCAGAGGTCGAAGGATATGAACCTCAAGTTATTCTACACCCGGACATGCCAACTGACCTAGAAGAGTTGCAAAAATCTTGGGTTCAACTCAAAGAGGAAAGAGACACCTTCAAATCATACTGTCAGGACTATGAGAGAAGGATATTGGAGCTCACCGGACAGCTTCAAGAAGAACAGCAGATCAACACATTCCTGGGGGCAAAGAGAAAGCGTCCACGGGAGACCTGAAGGATCATTTATTTTATTTCTGTCTTGTAAGCCCAAATGAGGCAAAGAAAAAAGAAGCAAAAAAAAAGAAATAAATTGATTAACTAACGTTTGTTTCTTCTTTAACAAATCTAAACTCTAAGATCCTTGAAACATTGCACACACATTTCACTTCATGCATTGCATATACATTTCATACATTGCATTCATATACATTGCATATACATTTCATACATTGCATACACATGGCATCCAGTCATACACATGGCATAACAGGTTCACATGACGGATTTCTCATCTTCTCGCTGTTTATTTCAGTCAGAAGAGATGGAATCTGAAATGAGCATCAAGAATCTCGAAGCACAGAATGCCCAAGTTCAAGTGGCAATTCTGGAACTGGCAAAAGGGCAACAAGAACTGAAAGCCCTGATAATCAAGAAGAAAAAGAAGCCCAAAGGATCTGTAGGTGTGAGTCACCTGAGAAGAAAGATCAAAATCCCAGTCAAAAAGTTCACAAAGCCACCGATCCCTGAAACAGTCGGTGATGATGAACAAGAAGACAATCAAAGCAACCAGGGTTCTGCTAAACCCTCTCTCTCTTCAAATGAAGAAAATGATCATTCTGGGGACGAACCGGACGATGAAAAATACCAACAGCTGGAAGACCGTATGAAAGCTATGGAGATACAAAAAATACCTGGCTTAGATTTCAATGATCTGGGGCTCATCTCGGATGTTGTTATCCCTCCAAAATTCAAAGTTCCTATCTTTGCAAAATATGATGGAGTTTCTTGCCCGAAACTACATCTGAGATCCTATGTGAGGAAGATACAACCTCATACAACAGATAACAAATTGTGGATTCACTTCTTCCAAGAAAGTCTGTCGGGTACACAACTCGAGTGGTACTATCAGCTGGAAAATACCAAGGTTCATACTTGGGAAGAATTAGCTGCTGCTTTTTACAAACAGTACCAATACAATGCTGATCTTGCGCCAACCCGTACTCAACTAAGGGGCATGTCTATGGGACCAAAAGAAAGTTTCAAAGGATATGCACAAAAATGGAGAGATATGGCTGGAAGGGTTCAACCACCCTTATCTGATCGCGAACTAGTTGACATGTTCATGGGCACTTTAACTGGCCCTTTCTATAGCCATTTGCTGGGAAGCTCATCATCAGGTTTCACTGACCTGATACTGACCGGAGAACGTGTCGAAAGTGGCATTCAAAATGGAAAAATTCAAATAGGTTCCTCCTCTGGTACTACAAAAAGGCCCATCAGCGGGAGAAATGAGGTCAATGCAACACAAATTCAGAAAAGTCGCAAAAGTGAGCAGCATCAATCTGTAGGGGCAGTTCTGATCTCCGCATCTGCACCTCAAAAAGATCAACAGCCAAAATATACGCATCGACCAGATGCACCAAGAAGAAATTTCACCAAAATCAACATGCCAATTTCTCAGGCATTGCAGCACTTGCTAAAAGCAGATCTGATCACCTTAAGAGGTCCTCCAAAGAATGTCAACACTTCCTCTCCGAATTATCGCCCTGATGCGACATGTGCCTATCACTCAAACTGTCCAGGACATGACGCAGATCACTGCTGGGCCTTGAAAAATAAAATACAAGATATGATAGATGCTGGTGAAATTGAGTTCGATCCTCCAGAAACTCCAAATGTCATCACTGCACCTATGCCAAAGCATGACAAAACTGTCAACGCTATCCTGGACACTGTTTACATCTATGATGTGAACGAATTATCAACTCCACTCTGCGAAGTCAAAGGAAAGCTAATCCGAGCTGGTTACTTTCCAGGGTGTGACCCCGACTGCTTTTACTGCTCCTGCCTGCCCAATGGTTGTGAAAATCTGAGGATGGGAATTCAAAAATGGATGGATCGCCGTATCATTATGTTTGAGAGGCTCCCTTCTATGGACGTACTGTGCGAAGTCTTTGCAAACGGGATAAGAATAGAGGATGTCTCAGTGATCTCCAGCTTACCATTCAAAATCTCTGCCAAGGCTCCATTCAAAATTTCTGCTACACTCAAAGTGGCATCAGTAGTCATTGCTAGTCCAACTCCATTTCCATACTCCTCAGACAAAGCTGTCCCATGGGGATACGACACTAATGTTTATGTTCATGGAGTTAAGCAGGGTACCTCGACTGAAGAGACCGCAAAGTTAACTACTCCAACTGTGGGTAATATTGTGGGTACCAGCAAGATCACGAGAAGTGGAAGAATCTTTTCACCAGAAATTTCTCCAAATGTTGCTGCTGGTCCAGTCCGAGTCCCAGTTCCTAATCAAAATGTCAACGCTCGAGGCAAAGAGCCACAAGTTGAACAAGTTCAAACCCCGGTGGAGATCACTGCTGAGGATCCATCAAAGCAAGAAATGGAGGAAATATTGAAAATCATCTGCAAGAGTGATTACAATATTGTTGAGCAACTGGGGCACACTGCTTCAAAAATCTCAATGCTATCTCTGCTAAAATATTCAGAAGCTCATGCCAAAGCTCTGATGAAGTTCCTCAAAGCTGCGCATGTGCCTCAAGAGATCTCAGTCGACCAATTTGAGAATTGTGTTGCCAATCTAACCGTGAGCAATGGTCTCGGTTTCTCCGATGTGGATCTAACCCCTGCTGGGAAAAATCACAACAAAGCCTTACATATCTCCATTGAATGTAATGGCACCACTCTATCTCATGTGCTAGTAGATAACGGTTCTTCTCTGAACGTGTTACCGAAAACAGTACTAGAAAAGCTTGACTTCGAAGGAATTGTGTTACAACCAAGCGATGTTGTGGTAAGAGCCTTTGACGGGTCAACCAGAACGGTATACGGAAAAGTGAATCTCCCAATCAGAGTGGGTTCTCAAATCTTCGATTCTATCTTTTACGTAATGGAAATTCACCCAGCCTACTCCTGTTTACTTGGACGCCCTTGGATACATGGGGCAAACGCTGTAACTTCTACCCTGCATCAGAAGTTAAAATATCCAGTAAAAGGAAAGATTGTCACAGTCTATGGCGAAGAGGAATATGTGGTTAGTCACCTAAGCAATTCCAAATATGTTGAGTTGGAGGACGAATTCATCGAAACTCCATGCCAATCATTTGAGGTGGTCTCCCCAGATGTCTCTACCACCAAGCATATTCCTGCTACTCCAACTACAACTATGGCTTCTCTCAAAGATGCCAAAGCCATGATTGAACAGGGTGATTGCGCAGTATGGGGACAGCTTCCCGATATACCCTACAAATCTGACAAGCTAGGCCTGGGCTATGATAGTGAAAATCAAAAGAATGATCAAAGTCCTCGTTCTGGAGGATTAATGTCACACTTCGTCAGCCAAGAAGTAAACGCTATTGAAGATGAAGGAGTGTTCATAAACCATATCATTCAGCCATATCCAGATGAGATTCCACCCATTTCCATGGGAATGTGGGATGTTGTTCAAGAACCAAACGGCGGATATAATTATCAGTATGCCACACCTCAGAGTTCTTATATTGCTATGGAGGACCTTACCCCGACTGGATGGGGTAATCAAATTGGAAATAACGAAAGTTTCACAAGTCCCGTCACTGAGCAATATCAAAATCCACCCAAAGAAGTATGGGACACGCTAGGAGAACCCAGCGGCAAATATGACTATATGGTGAAATATTCCGCTCCTCCGAGCTCACAAATTGCTATGAGAGACATTGTCCCAACTGGATGGGATGAACATTATGATGACAACTTCGCTCTCGAAGAAGCCAGAGAAATACCAAGTAACGAGGGTTGCTATCTGTCAGCATACACTCCTCATCAAGATGCACAAGTCTCTATTCAAAACATCATCCCGACTGCATGGGACGGCCTTATCGAGCATCTCGCTCAGCCAACAGAGATATCTCAGCCTGGGCTCTCGTATCCAGCAGAGTATATCACTTATCCCGAAGGATCACCGGCTCATTTTCCCACTAATGAAATCAATGCTGTGGAAGATGAAAAAGACAACTGCAACTGGAACAGCTGGGTACCCCCTGCTCACAACAGTGGATTGAACAACTGGAAAGCTGAGGATGTGATCTCCTTTGACCAGGAGTAAATGCCATTTCCTGTTTTCTTTGTGTATATTGTGCAAAGATAAAAGTGGTTCCTGAACAATCGAACCATGAGCTTGAAAAGCCGTGTGCCTTAGCACACTGGTCCTTCTACGAGGGCTTATCATATCATGATCATGTGCATTCAATAAAATCATGGGACGCTTGCATATTTAAATTTTGTGATCCTTTTTCCTTCTTTCTTCGCTTTCAAATAGCTATGTTTTTTCTTCACACATACTCACATAATTAACATGCAGATTCACATACACTCTGGATCCAGTCAACAACGATTCTGCTATTGCCCGTCATGACTTTGAAAATCCGATCTATCAAACTGAGGACGAAAGTGAGGAAGATTGTGAAGTGCCAAGAGAACTTGCAAGGCTGCTAGAACAAGAAGACAAGGCCATACAGCCTCATGAGGAGCCAATTGAGGTCATCAACTTGGGCAGCAACGAAGAAATGAAAGAAGTCAAAATAGGGGCTGATTTAGAACACAGCGTCAAGCAAAGACTGATTCAAATGCTGCGAGACTACGTCGAGATATTCGCCTGGTCCTATGAGGATATGCCAGGCCTTGACACGGACATCGTAGTTCATCGCCTACCAATCAAAGAAGGTAGCATTCCAGTCAAACAGAAACTACGAAGGAGTAGGCCTGATATGTCAAAAAAGATCAAAGACGAGGTTGAAAAACAATTCAATGCCGGATTCCTAAAAGTTGTAAGTTATCCTCCTTGGATAGCTAACATCGTCCCTGTACCTAAAAAAGATGGGAAAGTCAGAATGTGCGTAGACTACAGAGATCTGAATCGGGCAAGCCCCAAAGATGATTTCCCTTTACCACACATCGATGTACTGGTTGACAATACCGCACAATGCAAGGTATTCTCCTTTATGGACGGATTCTCAGTGTACAATCAAATCAAGATGGCACCCGAAGACATGGAAAAAACAACCTTCACAACACCCTGGGGAACCTTTTGTTACAAAGTAATGCCCTTTGGTCTGAAAAACGCAGGAGCAACCTATCAACGTGCAATGGTAGCGCTATTTCATGATATGATTCATCAAGAAATAGAGGTGTATGTCGATGACATGATTGCAAAATCCAACACCGAGGAAGAACATTTGGGTCATTTACACAAGTTGTTTGACAGACTCAAGAAATACAAGTTGCGACTGAACCCAAATAAGTGTACCTTTGGAGTAAGATCCGGCAAACTCTTAGGTTTCATCGTCAACGGCAAAGGTATTGAGGTTGATCCCGCCAAGGTTAAAGCCATTCAAGAAATGCCTATACCTCGTACCGAGAAACAAGTCAGAGGATTCTTGGGACGTCTGAATTACATCGCCCGATTTATTGCCCACATGACTACTACTTGTGTGCCGATCTTCAAACTGTTGAAGAAAGATCAAGTGGAAAGGTGGAATGACAAATGCCAGTTAGCCTTTGACAAAATCAAAGAATATCTCCAAAAACCTCCAATCTTGTTGCCACCTGTGGAAGGCAGACCTCTGATAATGTACCTAACTGTGTTAGAAGACTCAATGGGGTGTGTACTATGACAACATGACGAATCCGGCCGAAAGGAGCACGCAATCTACTATCTTAGCAAAAAGTTTACCGATTGTGAAACAAGATACTCACTACTCGAAAAAACTTGTTGTGCCTTAGCTTGGGCAGCTCGCCGGTTAAGACAGTACATGCTAAATCACACCACTTTCCTAATCTCCAAGATGGATCCCATCAAATACGTGTTCGAAAAACCTGCTCTCTCAGGAAGAATAGCGAGATGGCAAATGATCTTGACAGAATATGACATTCAATACACTTCACAAAAAGCAATCAAAGGAAATGTGGTAGCTGATCATCTGGCTCATCAAGCAGTAGATGATTATCAAGCATTGAACTTTGACTTCCCAGACGAAGACATTATGCTAGTCAATGACTACAAACAACCAGGACCAGAAGAAGGACCCGAGCAAGGATCCCGGTGGACTATGGTTTTTGACGGAGCTTCTAATGCACTTGGCAATGGCATCGGAGCTGTGATCATTTCCCCCACAGGAGGTCATACACCATTCACTGCCAGGTTATGCTTCAATTGCACTAACAATATAGCCGAATACGAAGCATGTATTTTGGGTCTTGTTATACCCCAAAATTTGCCCACATATTTTTCAAGAAAACTCCAATCTGAAAATTAAGAGTCTCATATAATCATGGATTTTTATTTCAACAAATATCCTGACATATGAAATACTTAGTTTTTAGAATTTTTCTTATACAGTAATTTGGCTTGCAGTTGAATTTATTCTTACGCAAACGCCAAATACTGTTTATTACTTCACACATGCTATTTATTTACAGATAAATAGTACTGACACAATTGGTACAGAGTTAAATCTTTTTGCAGGCGCAGAATCAGGAAACTCAGACTGTACTGGTAACAAGTAGATTATTATTTTTTGTTTCCCACTAATTTTTGTACTATATTCCATTATTTTCAAAAATCTTTTCAAATCTCTTTTTCAAAAATCAAATCCTCATTCTTAAAATTTGCCGTATTTCTTATCTCTTAAATGTACCGTTTATTCGTCGTACTGTTCAATGTAGTACCGAAAACAGTACTAGAAAAGCTTGACTTCGAAGGAATTGTGTTACAACCAAGCGATGTTGTGGTAAGAGCCTTTGACGGATCAACCAGAACGGTATACGGAAAAGTGAATCTCCCAATCAGAGTGGGTTCTCAAATCTTCGATTCTATCTTTTACGTAATGGAAATTCACCCAGTCTACTCCTGTTTACTTGGACGCCCTTGGATACATGGGGCAAACGCTGTAACTTCTACCCTGCATCAGAAGTTAAAATATCCAGTAAAAGGAAAGATTGTCACAGTCTATGGCGAAGAGGAATATGTGGTTAGTCACCTAAGCAATTCCAAATATGTTGAGTTGGAGGACGAATTCATCGAAACTCCATGCCAATCATTTGAGGTGGTCTCCCCAGATGTCTCTACCACCAAGCATATTCCTGCTACTCCAACTACAACTATGGCTTCTCTCAAAGATGCCAAAGCCATGATTGAACAGGGTGATTGCACAGTATGGGGACAGCTTCCCGATATACCCTACAAGTCTGACAAACTAGGTCTGGGCTATGTTAGTGAAAATCAAAAGAACGATCAAAGTCCTCGTTCTGAAGGATTGATGTCACACTTCGTCAGCCAAGAAGTAAACGCTATTGAAGATGAAGGAGTGTTCATCCAGCCATATCCAGATGAAATCCCACCCATTACCATGGGAATGTGGGATGCTGTTCAAGAATTAAACGGTGGGTATAATTATCAGTATGCCGAACCTCAGAATTCTTATATTGCTATGGACGACCTTACCCCGACTGGATGGGGTGATCAAATTGGAAATGACGAAAGTTTCACAAGTCCTGTTGTCATACCCCAAAATTTGCCCATGCTATTCAAAACACAGTCTCCTACACAGAAGCTCCCAAACTAGGGTTTGACTAATTCAGGAGAGAATCATTGAACCAATGGCTCAAGATGGTTCAATAAGGTCCCTAATATCCCAAAGCATCTCTATATAAGGTTTCAAGTCAAACAGAACAAATTTGGTCCCTCAAATCATGTTTAGGTCAACAATCGATCCTCAAGGGCAAAACAGTCATTTCAAGTCAAGATGCAGTCAAAGTTCAAGATATTTGGTCAACAACATCCTCATAACCCTAAAATCATCATTTGATCAAAGGTTGATCATGATGATGCAAGGAAAGATCAGAAAAGTCAAAAATCAAAAGTTACTATTTTTGGCATGAACTGAAAAAGTCAACCAAACTTTGAAAATTCACCAAAAATTCATACTTCATCAGAAAAATTCCCACCAAAGCTCATTTTGAAGGGAATTCACTCCTTTATCCAATGGTACAAGAATCAAAGCTCATAGGTCAATGGTTTAAGAATTATGGCCTCATACATTACAGGTCCTTTTCAAAAGTCAACAAAAAGACATGTTTTTCAAAAGCTCATAAAATGAGAATGAAAAAAGATTTTTATATGGGATCAAAGACATTGGTTAGAGGACTCTCCAAGGTTTCCAAAATGTCCTAGAACACTTCCATACCTCAAAAATTGAGGGAGATACACCTTGTCAAAGTTGGGCTACTTTTGAGGAAAAATGTGAAAGGAAAAGGATCAAAACTCAAAATATTTCTAATTGGGCCCATATTATTTCCATCCAAACCTCATTTTAGGCCCATACACGTCCAAAAATTATATTTCATTGTTTTTATTATTTTTATTGATTATTTTATGGTTTTTATTATTTAAATCATAAATTAATCATATAAAATAATAAGTAAATAAAAGATATGATTTTGCTTTAATTTTAAGTCAAGAAATCAGACAATATATTCCCCTAAAATCAATGAAATTCGTGCAAATCAAATTGATCACAAAAAGATTGAAATTGGACCTAATATAGAAACTTCCATGAATCAAATTTTTGAGATTGCCAATTATTGATTCAAGAAGATTTGCTCACGTTTTGTTAACCTAATCTCTTCACCTATATATATACAACAAATACAGAGCATTAGGGGACGAAGTTTCTGCCTCAAGGAACCCCAAACCCGAGTGAAAAGTTCTTAAGAAATTTCAAAATCGAATTCTGAATTAGAAGCGAATTGAAGGCTTCTCTTTGATTCTAACACGTTCCTGAGTTTGTTTGGAAGCTATCCAGGCCTTCTCCATCAATCAACAAGTCCAGAACTGCAAGTAATAAGCCAAGGTTTGCATCACTTTGAATTTCTTCGATTACTCTGATTTACAATGCATAAGCATAATTCGAATGCATAATCTTGTTTGGCTTGGTGTATTGAATGTTTCTGGATCTTTAATCGCACTAATATGCACGAATAAGCGTTTTGCCATTATTAGGGTTTTGTTGGTTCCGTTTAGGTTTTTTCAGTACAGGTACTTTTAGGTCAAATTGAGACCATGGTTGAACTCGTGAGGCCCAGACGAACGTAAAGGTGGCCTCGCGAAAAATTTCTGTATTTGTTTGCTTGCATTCGTAAATGGCAGGGCTATGGCTACGGAACCGTCCGTCGGTAAAGGTATGAACCAGAGCTAACACGACGGTTGGAGGAAGAAGATGACCACGCGTCATCGTCTGATTGGTCCAGAAACGCGCGCAGGGAAATTTTCAAATCTGTCAATCCAGTGCGTTAAGACGTACGTCCTTCGCATGCTCCCTCACGTTTCCAGCCATCTGATCATTATTATCCTGAATCCAACGCGCCAGATACTGAGAGTCCACCAAAGTCATCAGCGCGCGTCCACACTGAATCAAAAGTTATGTATTTTCCAATTTTTTTTTATTTTTCATTATATAACCTTTTTCTTATTTTTTTTATAATACACATATATTGTTTGTTTTCAAAAGAATTTTGTTTTATATATAAAAAGCAAAAACTTTAAAACATTTTAATATTTTTTTTTTTTATTATTATTTGTTTATATATAATATTCAATATTATTTATAATTATAGTTATTTAATTTGATTTAAATATAAAAAAACCTTTAAAAATTCGTATTTATTTCATTATACTCCAAAAAATTCCGTAAAATTATTTTTAAACTCGATTTAATTTTCTTATCTCGATTTAATTAATTAGGTCGCAAGACCAATAATTAATTAAATCATTTATATTTTCTTATTTAAATTCGTACCCTAATCAGGGTTTACAAAGATCATGCCCTACACTGATTATTTATTTTTCTATGCCTTTTCAGGGTTAGCAATATGATTAATCCCGAAGGCGCGCTTTCAAACAAACCTCGAAGATAAGTGTGCTGCTTTATTTGATTTTTATTCTTTTAATTGATTTGTTTTTAGGGTTTGCCTTGCCTTCACATATCTTCCGCCTTGTTTCAGGGTTTACCTCCGAGGTTTCCTCCGACTCTAACCATATCAGATCAAATTCGAAGCTAAGTGTCTATTTGCTTTATTTATTTTTAAATTTCATTATTCATTATTTTTAGGGTTATAATGTTTGCCTCCGAACCGATAATGCACTCACCCTATTTCTGTTTGCCATTTTTCCGCCTTTTCAGGTTTGCCAAATGTCAAAGCCTCGCATAGTCGGTAACTCTAAACCCTAAATATTTTCTGTTTTCTTTTATTATTACTTGTGCCAAACCCTTTTGGGATCCGCTGGTTGCAATTTCCCTTCCCCATATTGCTTTAATTATACTGTTATATTACTGTGTGGTTAGTAATCTTAGGGAGTGCAAGTCTTGAACTGAATTAGAATGACTTAATTACAAGATAAAATTTCTGAATTAATCACGTGATTGATGCACACACGCACGCTTTTTGGGTAACCCTCTCTGTTGCCTGTTGCCTGTTGCCTTGTTGCCTGTTGCCTTTGTGTTTTTTGCAGAATAAGCCACGTCCCTTCGAATTCGAAGATACCTCAGCCATGTTGCCTCGATAAAAAGGTCACGACCCTAATGATGCTGCCTTCGATACACAAATGACCTCGACCCTCAGATGTTGCCTATGAAAAAGGCTGAGGTATCTTCTGGCTGCCTACGAAAAGGCTTATTCTGATCCTTGCCTTAGACTACCTGCCCTTCTATGGCATGGGACAGTCTTATGGCAAAGGATATTTCGATGACCCTTAAACCTCCAAATGAAAGGCTTCCTGCCCTCTTATGGCGAGGATAGACCCTTTCGCTCTGAAAGGCTGAAAGAACAGATTTCTCAAATATAAGGTAAATTGCTCTTAAATTGCTTTGCCTTGCTCTAAATATTTTCAAATATTCTTTCTCAAAATTCTTCAATATGGCTACGCTCATTTACGAGCTAAAGTCCATATCTTCTTCTTCTACTTTTCTGCAACAAAAAGAGCAAAGCAAATTAAGAGCCCATGGATAACCATGGATGCAAAGGGTGCCTTACACCTTCCCTTTGCATAATTACCCCCCGAACCCTATTTTATTTAAAAGGTTTTTCCTGTTCTTTTAGCCTTTCTGATTAAGTTTGGATAAAATAAAAGTCGGTGGCGACTCTTGCTATCCGCAACATTTCGATTATAAAAGTCAGTTCACCGTATTACAGAACTGGCGACTCTGCTGGGGAAAATTTCGATTAAGAGGGGTTACCTTAAAAGTTTAGGATTCATTTTAAATGTTTTCTATTGTTTGCTTTGTTTGTTTTATTTTTCAGGGGCGTTTTGGGAATTAACTGAAGGACGAATCCTATTCCCGGATTCAAGTACATCTAAGATAGGAA
The DNA here is from genome assembly GCF_029867415.1 of Vicia villosa. Taxonomy (NCBI): domain Eukaryota; kingdom Viridiplantae; phylum Streptophyta; class Magnoliopsida; order Fabales; family Fabaceae; genus Vicia; species Vicia villosa. Next base: position 75,903,177 of record NC_081180.1, on the reverse strand, counting down.
GTGGCATAGTCATGGCGACCTCCTTCATGTATGTGGAGGATTGGTCAATATGAGAGTTCACGCTTGAGTTAGGCCTCTATAGGTGTTTACATGCTTCTCTTGTATGAGGGAGGTTCGTGTGGATACCTGTGGGTGAGTCGGAGCTCAAGGACCGTTAGTTACCTTTAACCCATCCTGGCTTTTAGGAACGTAGTGGGGGGACTACTCTTGATGTATGTTGAGAGCATAGTCGCTACCCGATACTACAGCTCAGATAGGCTCTTTCTCAAAGTATCATTGCATGGTATGTATGTATCATGTTCGAGGGTGCTTTAGGAGGGTTGACAATTCTGAGTCACCTGGTAGAACCCGTTGCTGAAATTTCCTTATCCGTAGAAATACCCTTGGGAAGGACACTTGATCAAACTCCACGCAAGCCTTGATCCAAAAATTGTGTGATTTGTGTGGATTTACCTGTGTATGTGCATCATGCATACATGCATCATTCATACATGGCATGACTAACCCATTTCAAGGAATTGGAGGTTTTTTTTAACCGTATGTTGTTTTGTAGGTTGTTTGAATATGGAAACAAAAGGCCGTAAACCGTTCTTCCTCAATTTCAAGAAAGTACCAACACAATTGAAGATTTTCTGCGACAACATCTCTGGTTCTCTCAAATTCAGTGATTCTCTCAATACACTCATAAGTTTGGTACGAACTAATGTGGATGAAGTTCTTCTCAACACCATGGTTCAATTCTATGATCCGTTACTACATTGCTTCACTTATAGAGATTTTCAGTTAGTACCATCCTTGGAAGAATTCTCCTACTTGCTTGGACTCCCTGTGCTTAATAAAATTCCTTATACTGGTAAAGAAGAAGAGCCTAAGTTGGAAGTCATTGCTGCTGCCCTGCACTTGCCGAGATCAGAAATTGAGAAGGTTTGGATTAGTAAGAAAGAGTATTCTGGATTACCCCTTGATTTCCTCTACGAAAAAGCGGAGATTCTTGCTAAAGCTTCAAGTATGGATGCCTTGGAAGCTGTGTTGTCTCTCTTAATTTATGGACAAGTTTTGTTTTTCCATTATGACAAAATTGTTGATGTGGCTGCTATCAATATATTCCTTAGCAAGAATCCGGTTCCTACTTTACTTGGTGACTTGCTACATTCTATTCATTTCCGAGCATCAAAAAGGAAAGGTTGTGTCCTAGGATGTGCTTCTCTATTACATAAGTGGTTTATTTCGCACTTACCTCTCTCCGTAAGAAAGAATGAAGAAGGATTAACTTGGGCTCAAAGAATTATGAAGCTTTCTTTCGACGACATCCTATGGTACCAAAAGAAGTTTGAGGGAACCTTGCTATTTGATAGTTGTGGAGATTTCCCTAATATACCTCTTCTTGGTGTTCGTGGAGGAATAACTTATAATCCCATTCTAGCTCGACATCAGTTTGGCTTTGCCTTGAAGGATAAACCGCGTTCTTTGTATCTCAGTGCAGAATATTTCCATTATGATTCCGACAAAGAGAAGAAGAGAGACCTTTTCATCAAAGCTTGGATGAAAGTAAAGAAAGTTGGCGCAAAGGATATAGGAAGGAGAAATTACATGCCATGGGATCCATATTTCCAATGGGTTTATGATCGAGTTATGGAATTTGGGATGCCTTATCCATCTGATACACCCATAGTTCCAAGGGTAGCTCCTCCCGCTGCCCCAATTGCATTTGAGCCATACATTCCTGCTCCAAATGAAGACCTGGTTGCAACTGTTAACCGACTGAAAAGGGAAAGGGAAGACTTTGAGAGACGCTTATTAAAAGTGGAAGCTGAAAAAGAGGTGTTAATACAAGATGCCAAAGAGAAAGAGACTTTACTTGATTACTTTTCCCGCAAATGGAAGATTGAAGATTTTGTTTCTCCAGATCAGATTAATTCATGGGAAAACGAAATTTCTAGGCTTGTTCAAGAAAGAGAGGAAATGATCAAGGCACACAAGGAAGAAGTCTGAGTCCTAAAGAGGAGGCGTCGTCAGGAAGACAAAAATCCTGGAATTTAGTGTCTTTATTTATTATTAATTTCTTTATTTTAATGTAACTTTTGGGGTTATGACCTTACAATTTAATTAATAAATAATGTTTTTTTTCTTTGTTTCAACACGAGTTAAAATTCTTTCAATTCCTTGAAAACATTGCATATGCATAATCATATCATTCATAAACATCGCATCACAGGTTTCATAAAGACAAATGCCTCATCTTTATGCTGTTTATTTCAGTAAGAAAGATGGATCTCGAACAATCTGTCAAAGCTCTCCAAACTCAGAATGCTGAATTTCAAGCTCTGATTCTGAACCTGGCCAATGGACAAAATGAACTGAAAGCCCTTCTGACTAAGAAGGAAAAGAAGACTCAGAAGCCCAAAGGAGTGATCAATCTGGGAAGAAGGTTCAAAGGTCGTCCCAGGAGGGCCGAGGATGCTGAAATCCCTAAGAATGAGGAAGATGAAGAGAGAGATGATCTCAGTGTCAAGAACAATCAGGGAAGCCATGTAGGTTCTGATGGTGAAGAAGAAGAAGAAAACGAGTATCCCCAAGACGAGGATTACGCTGATGAGAAGTATAGGCTACTGGAAGAGCGTCTGAGAAGCGTGGAAGTTCAGAAAGTACCTGGGTTGGACTTTGAAGAATTAGGACTCGTTCCTGGGGTCGTTATTCCTCCGAAGTTCAAGACTCCAGTTTTTGCTAAGTATGATGGAATTTCCTGTCCTAAGATGCACTTGAGGTCTTACGTGAGGAAGATTCAACCTCACACTGCTGACAAGAGGCTCTGGATCCATTTCTTTCAAGAGAGTTTATCTGGAACTCAACTCGAATGGTATTATAAGCTGGAAAGTGCTAGCGTCCGTACATGGGAAGATTTGGTTGTGGCTTTCTACAAGCAATACCAATATAACTCTGATCTTGCACCGACTCGCATGCAACTTCAAAGCATGTCCATGGGTCATAAAGAAAGTTTCAAGGAGTATGCTCAAAAATGGAGAGATTTGGCTGGAAGAGTCCAACCCTCTTTGAATGATAGGGAGTTGGTAGACATGTTCATGGGCACGCTAACTGGGCCGTTCTATAGTCACCTGCTGGGTAGTTCTTCTTCTGGGTTTACTGAACTCATTTTAACTGGGGAACGTGTGGAAAATGGTATTCGAAGTGGGAAGATTCAAGTGGGTTCTGCCTCTGGTACTACAAGGAAGCCATATCAAGGAAGAAACGAGTCTAATGCTATTCATAGTCAAAAGAGCCGTAGTAAGGATGACCAGAATCAGTCTGTTGGTGCCGTCCTCATCTCTGCACCAATATCTCAACAAACTCCTAGACAAGACTACCAACGCAAGACTGATAGACCAAGGAGGCAATTCACCAAGATCAACATGCCTCTATCGCAAGTTCTGCAACATCTGCTGAAAGCCAACCTAATCACTCTGAGAGACCCGCCCAAGAGTGTTACTACCACATCTCCAAATTATGACCCTAAGGCCAAATGTGCGTATCATTCTAATAGTCCTGGGCACACTACCGATAATTGTTGGGCGTTGAGAAATAAGGTTCAAGACATGTTGGAAGCTGGTGAAATTGAGTTCGACGCTCCTGAGACCCCTAATGTCATCACTGCTCCAATGCCAAAGCATGACCATACTGTTAATGCCATCATGGACACAATCCATGTCTATGATGTGAGGGACCTGTCAACTCCTCTCCCCGATATCAAGAGAAAGTTGTTGCGAGCTGGTTTATTTCCAGGTTGCGACCCTGGCTGTTATTACTGTGCACTCATACCCGAGGGTTGTGAGAACCTGAAAAGAGGCATCCAAGGCTGGATGGATCGTGGCACTATCAGATTTGAGAAGACTCCCACTATTGAAGAGTTGTGTGAGGGTTTCTCCCGTGGTTTGAAGCTCGAAGACGTATCTGTAATCTCTAAAGTACCACTAAAGATCCCTACCAAGGCTCCTTTCAAGATTTCTGCTGAACCCCGTGTGGCTCCGATCATTATCACTCAACCTGGTCCAGTACCCTATTCCTCTGACAAGGCTGTCCCTTGGAATTATGGTGCCGAGGTTTTTATTCAAGGAGTTAAACAAGAACTTGAGTCTGTTAAAGCTTCTGAAGATGACAATCCTGATGTGGGAAACATTGCTGGGACTAGTAAGGTAACGAGAAGTGGAAGGGTGTTTTCTCCAGAGATCTCTCCAAAAGTTACTTCACCTACTGTTACTATCACCCCGAATGCTGATGTTCATGGTAAAGGACCATTGCATGAACCTGAAACTGTCACTGGAAATACGCCATCTGAAGAAACAAATGAGTTCCTGAAGTACATCCGCAAGAGTGATTATGATATTGTTGAACAAATGGGGCATACTCCTTCCAAGATTTCTATGCTGTCGCTCCTGAGTTGTTCAAAGACCCATGCCAAGGCTATGATGAAATTTCTAGAGGCTGCCCATGTGCCACAAGAGATTTCTGTCACTCAACTCGAGAACTGTATTGCGAACTTGACAAATGATAATTACCTTGGGTTTTCTGATGCTGATCTAAGTCCTAGTGGAAAGAATCATAACAAAGCACTACATATCTCCATTGAATGTGGTGGTACTACCCTGGCTCATGTACTAGTTGATGATGGTTCGTCCCTGAATGTGTTACCCAAGGTGGTGTTGGACAGACTTAAGGTCGATAGAATTGAGTTGAAATCTAGTAATGTGATAGTCAAAGCTTATGATGGCACTATGAGTACTGTGTATGGCGAAGTCGAGCTCCCCATCAGAGTAGGCGCCCAAACTTTTAATACTGTGTTCTACGTGATGGATATTCGTCCCGCCTATTCCTGTCTACTTGGGCGTCCCTGGATACATAAAGCAAATGCTGTGACTTCAACTCTCCATCAGAAGTTGAGGTACCCAATGGAAGGCAAGATTGTCACTGTGCATGGTGAAGATGAATATTTGGTAAGTTTCGTAGATGAGACCAAGTATCTTGAGTTCACTGGAGAGACATTTGAATCACCCCGCATAGCACATGAATGGAAGCTCGAGCCAGTTCCAGAAACTAAATATGTCTACACTCCTCCTAAAATTCCTGGAGATGTTCCTACAATGGCTTCCCTAAAAGACGCTAGGGCCGTGGTAGAAGAAGGTGGCTGCACTATCTGGGGGCAATTACCTGACATTCCGTATAAATCCAACAAATGGGGTTTAGGCTGCACTGCTAAGGATCAGAAAAGAACACCACCTCCTCGTTCAGAAGACTTGAAGCATCACTTCATCAGCAAGGGAGTCAACGCTATTGACGAAGAGGAAGACAATCACAACCTGGACAAGTGGATCTTTCCTACATCAGACAAAGGGCTGGACAACTGGAAGACCGAGGACATTGTTTCCATCTCCTATAGTCAGGAGTAATTGCCGTTCTTAGTTTATTTCCTGCTTTTCTTTTATTTCCAGTTTTTAATTCTTGTATTTCAATAAAGACAATAAAACGCTAAAGCCATGTGTCCTGCCCGAGGCACAATGGTCCATTTGTTAGGGCTTGTCATTTCATAAGCATATTTTCATTCAATAAAGCATTGGACGTTTCGTATTCAAATTGTGTGTTTGCTTTTATTTTTCTTTTATTTACCTTTTATAGCTATGCGTTCTCACACACACCCACATAATGCACTGCAGATCCACATCCACGCTGGATCCTGTTGATAACGATTCTGCTATTGCTAAATATGACTTTGAAAATCCGATCTATCAAGCTGAGGATGAAGGTGAGGAAGGTTGTGAAGTGCCTAGAGAACTTGCCCGTTTACTAGAGCAAGAAGAAAAGACTATACAACCGCACGAAGAGCCAATTGAAGTTGTCAACATAGGTACCGATGAAGAAAAGAAAGAAATCAAGATAGGGGCTGAATTAGAGGATGCTGTCAAGCAAAGGTTGATTCAGATGTTACGAGACAATGTTGAGATCTTCGCTTGGTCATACGAAGACATGCCTGGGCTCGACACTGATATTGTGGTTCATCGTTTACCTATCAAAGAAAATAGTCCTCCAGTTAAACAGAAGTTACGAAGAAGCAGACCCGACATGGCTCAGAAAATCAAAGAAGAGGTCGAGAAACAATTCAATGCTGGGTTCCTGAAAGTAGTAAGTTATCCGCCATGGATCGCCAATATAGTGCCCGTACCGAAGAAAGATGGAAAAGTCAGAATGTGTGTAGACTATAGAGATTTGAATCGAGCAAGTCCTAAAGATGATTTCCCATTACCACATATTGACATCCTGGTTGATAGTACTGCACAATGCAAAGTTTTTTCTTTTATGGATGGTTTCTCAGGTTACAATCAGATTAAGATGGCACCCGAGGATATGGAGAAGACAACATTCACTACGCCTTGGGGCACTTTCTGTTACAAAGTCATGCCATTTGGGTTGAAGAACGCTGGGGCAACCTACCAACGTGCAATGGTAGCCTTATTCCATGATATGATCCACAAAGAGATAGAGGTCTATGTTGATGATATGATTGCAAAGTCCAACACTGAAGAAGAACATCTGGTCCATTTACAGAAGTTGTTTGATAGGTTGAAGAAGTACAAGTTGAGATTGAATCCAAACAAGTGCACCTTTGGCGTGAGGTCTGGCAAGCTGTTGGGTTTTGTTGTTAGTAGCAAAGGTATCGAAGTTGATCCTGCTAAAGTGAAAGCCATACAAGAAATGCCCGCTCCACGAAACGAGAAAGAAGTTAGAGGATTCCTGGGTCGACTGAATTACATTGCTAGATTTATCTCCCATTTGACCGCTACTTGTGAGCCAATCTTCAAGTTACTGAAGAAAGATCAAGTAGTAAAATGGAATGACCAATGTCAAGAGGCCTTTGACAAAATAAAGAAGTACCTGCAAGAACCTCCGATCATGATACCACCTGCCGAAGGAAGACCTCTAATTATGTACTTAACAGTGTTAGAGAACTCAATGGGGTGCGTACTGGGGCAACATGACGAGTCTGGTCGAAAAGAGCATGCGATATACTACCTTAGCAAAAAGTTTACCGACTGTGAAACAAGATACTCACTGCTCGAGAAAACTTGCTGTGCTTTGGCTTGGGCTGCTCGCCGACTGAGACAGTATATGTTGAACCATACCACCTTGTTGATTTCTAGAATGGATCCCATCAAGTATGTATTCGAGAAACCTGCTCTCTCTGGACGAATAGCAAGATGGCAAATGATACTAACGGAATATGACATCCAATACACAACACAGAAAGCGATCAAAGGGAGTGTGGTAGCAGATCATTTGGCACAACAAGCGGTAGATGACTACCAGTCAATGAATTTCGAATTTCCAGATGAAGATGTGATGCTTGTTACCGACTATGAACAACCTGGCCCGGATGAAGGACCTGAACCAGGATCCCGATGGACCATGGTTTTTGATGGAGCTTCAAACGCACTTGGTAATGGCATTGGCGCCATAATTGTCTCTCCTGCTGGTGGACACACCCCATTCACCGCAAGATTATGTTTCGACTGCACCAACAATATGGCTGAGTATGAAGCGTGTATCTTGGGGCTCAGAGCTGCTATCGATTTAAGGATCAAATTCCTGGAAGTGTATGGGGATTCAGCACTAGTAATCAGCCAAATCAGAGGGGAATGGGATACAAAACATCCTAATCTCATACCCTATAAGGAGTTCGTACTATCCTTAATTCCATATTTTGAAGAGATTACTTTCGAACATATTCCCCGAGAAGAGAATCAGCTGGCCGATGCGTTAGCTACTATGTCATCTATGTTCAAAGTCAATTGGGATAATGAGGCTCCTATAGTTATCATTGAAAGACATGACGAACCCGCATATTGTTATGAGATAGTTGACGACGAGGCTGAAGAGAAACCATGGTTCTACGAAGTAAAAAGGTACCTCGAGACCCAAGAATACCCTGAAGGGGCATCCATCAATGACAAAAAATTCCTAAGAAGATTCGCATCCAAGTTCTTTCTGAGCAATGGGACTTTATACAAGCGCAACCATGATTCAACCCTGCTTCGTTGTGTGAACAAGAAGGAAGCTGAAAAGATCATGGAAGACATGCACGATGGTACTTTTGGGACCCACTCTAGTGGACATACTATGGCCAAGAAGATTCTAAGAGCAGGTTACTACTGGTCTACAATGGAAACTGACTGTCACCACCATTCAAGAACTTGTCACAAGTGCCAGATATACGCCGACAAAGTACATGTGCCCCCCGTTCCTCTAAATGTACTAACTGCTCCCTGGCCCTTTGCAATGTGGGGCATTGATATGATTGGAGAAATTAAGCCCACTGCTTCCAATGGACACCGCTTCATTCTGGTAGCCATCGACTACTTCACTAAATGGGTAGAAGCTGCTTCATTTGCCTCTGTAACCAAGAATGTGGTGGCTCGATTCATTAAACACAACCTCATCTGTCGGTATGGCATCCCCGAAAGAATCATCACTGATAATGGTACCAATCTGAACAATAAGATGATCACTGAGCTCTGTACACAATTCAATATCAAACATCACAATTCTTCGCCTTATAGACCAAAGATGAATGGCGCTGTGGAGGCCGCCAACAAAAACATCAAAAAGATTGTGCAAAAGATGACTGTGACTTACAAGGATTGGCATGAAATGTTACCGTTTGCTCTTCATGGTTACCGTACCTCTGCACGCACATCAACTGGGGCAACCCCGTTCTCACTAGTATATGGTATGGAAGCTGTACTACCAATTGAGGTTCAGATACCGTCATTAAGGATCATGAAAGAAGCAGAGCTAGATGAAGATGAATGGATCCAGACTCGACTAGATCAGATAAACTTGATTGATGAAAAGAGGCTCGCGGCTGTTTGCCATGGACAATTGTATCAGAAACGTATGATCAAGGCATTTAACAAGAGAGTCAAACAACAAGTTTATCGAGTTGGTGACTTGGTCATAAAGAGAATAATTCTACCACAAGGTGATCCTAGGGGCAAGTGGACTCCCACCTATGAAGGACCATTCGTTATCAAGAAAATCTTCTCCGGAGGAGCAATGATACTCACTACTATGGATGGAGAGGACTTCCCGCAACCTGTGAACGCAGACATAGTCAAAAAATACTACGCATAAATATGACCCGCTAGGTCGACGCGCCTAGGCAAAAGTAAGGGCATCCCGGCAAACCAAAAGGGTTTGGGCAAAAATTAGGGATATATATATAAAAAAATATGTACACCCGTCAGGTTGAAAACCCGAAAGGGCGACTTGGGCAAAAAAGGGTATCCTGTTAGACTGAAAACCTGAAAAGGCGGTCTAAGCAAAAGTTAAGGATTAAGCGTACGACTATGTCTCGTTCCTATCATTCATCAATCAGATACATCTACAACAACAAGTTCAAAGGGTTCAGATCAACTCAATCACTTTTCTCCAACAAGCATGGGATGAGATGCTCGAAGACATAATAGCAATAGCAGAGTGGAAACTCAATAGGATCATTTTTACATAGCTATGTTTCTTTTGTTTTTTACCTTTTCAAAAACACACAATATGTTTCATCTTGCCTATTTATGGCTTTTCTCAATACAATTTACTTCTTTCTTTCAAATTTCTTATTCTTTTCAAATACGTAAACGTCCAATGATAATTTTGAATGAACATATGCATATGAACATGATTATCATCCATTTTCTTTTTCCAATAGAAATATGTAGTAATCTCTATTAGTAGGAAAAGCAAAGAGACAATGTCCGAGGTAATCAAAAGTCCTCCCACAAATCGATTGACATATATTCATCCCCACAAAGCCGGGTTCACAAGATCATATCCCCACAGAGTAATCACTAAGGAGATGTCTTCCAACAATAAAGGCATGGCTCCCCAACAAAGGTTCATCTCTATTTTCTCTGTATCCCCAGTCAGGGTACATCAAGGTACTGATCATCCCCAAGCAAAATCATAAATCCCCAGCTGAGCATCTTCAAGACAAAACCAGATATCCAAATTACAATGAAACAGAGATTTATTTTCTCAATCAAGGCAACATAAATCATATTCACATATCATATATCATAAACATACTCATACATCGCATACATTACCACATAAAAATTCATACATAACATGCAAAGCGTCTCATTTATTTTGAGAAGCTCATTATGTAACCCATGCATCATGACATTGCACAGGCTTAACCCTACTTTTTGCAGAATACAGGTACATGCTCCAACTTTCCAAGATCTAAATCATTCACCACCAACGGTAATGACACGATCATGTCCAAGATCTAATTCATTTACCACGAACGGTAAATGACACGATCATTTCCAAGATCTAATTCGGTCACCACAAACGGTACTGACACGATCATTTCCAAGATCTAATTCATTTTACTACGAACAGTAAATGACACGATCATCTCCAAAATCTAATTCAGCTACCACGAACGGTGCTGACACGATCAAGCTATCGGAGGTCTAATTCTATCATCACGAACGGTGAAGACACGACCGAAGACTTTCCAAGATCTAAATCAGTTACTACGAACAGTACTGACACGGTCAAGGATCCAAGATCTAACTCAGATACTACGAACGGTACTGACACGATCAAATCTCAGAGATCCAACTCCATCATCACAAACGGTGTGGACACGATCAACTGCTTCTACAGTCTAATTCAGTTACTACGAACGGTGCTGACACGACAAGAGAATCTAATTCTATCATCACGAACGATGTAGACACGATTATCCCTCCAAAGATCTAATTCATTTACTACGAACGGTAATGACACGATCAACAACATCTTCTCAAACTTCAACTACCGGATGGCATCTTTAAAGCCCATCTCCGACAAAAGTCCCTACTTCAACTAGGGCAAATTTCTTGGTATTCTAGTGTTCAATCACCTTCCACCTTCAGATACCGACTGGCATGCAAACCACTCTACATCTTCAGGTTTAAGATAATTGAACAGGGGCAGCTGTCATACCCCAAAATTTGCCCATGCTATTCAAAACACAGTCTCCTACACAGAAGCTCCCAAACTAGGGTTTGACTAATTCAGGAGAGAATCATTGAACCAATGGCTCAAGATGGTTCAATAAGGTCCCTAATATCCCAAAGCATCTCTATATAAGGTTTCAAGTCAAACAGAAAAAATTTGGTCCCTCAAATCATGTTTAGGTCAACAATCGATCCTCAAGGGCAAAACAGTCATTTCAAGTCAAGATGCAGTCAAAGTTCAAGATATTTGGTCAACAACATCCTCATAACCCTAAAATCATCATTTGATCAAAGGTTGATCATGATGATGCAAGGAAAGATCAGAAAAGTCAAAAATCAAAAGTTACTATTTTTGGCATGAACTGAAAAAGTCAACCAAACTTTGAAAATTCACCAAAAATTCATACTTCATCAGAAAAATTCCCACCAAAGCTCATTTTGAAGGGAATTCACTCCTTTATCCAATGGTACAAGAATCAAAGCTCATAGGTCAATGGTTTAAGAATTATGGCCTCATACATTACAGGTCCTTTTCAAAAGTCAACAAAAAGACATGTTTTTCAAAAGCTCATAAAATGAGAATGAAAAAAGATTTTTATATGGGATCAAAGACATTGGTTAGAGGACTCTCCAAGGTTTCCAAAATGTCCTAGAACACTTCCATACCTCAAAAATTGAGGGAGATACACCTTGTCAAAGTTGGGCTACTTTTGAGGAAAAATGTGAAAGGAAAAGGATCAAAACTCAAAATATTTCTAATTGGGCCCATATTATTTCCATCCAAACCTCATTTTAGGCCCATACACGTCCAAAAATTATATTTCATTGTTTTTATTATTTTTATTGATTATTTTATGGTTTTTATTATTTAAATCATAAATTAATCATATAAAATAATAAGTAAATAAAAGATATGATTTTGCTTTAATTTTAAGTCAAGAAATCAGACAATATATTCCCCTAAAATCAATGAAATTCGTGCAAATCAAATTGATCACAAAAAGATTGAAATTGGACCTAATATAGAAACTTCCATGAATCAAATTTTTGAGATTGCCAATTATTGATTCAAGAAGATTTGCTCACGTTTTGTTAACCTAATCTCTTCACCTATATATATACAACAAATACAGAGCATTAGGGGACGAAGTTTCTGCCTCAAGGAACCCCAAACCCGAGTGAAAAGTTCTTAAGAAATTTCAAAATCGAATTCTGAATTAGAAGCGAATTGAAGGCTTCTCTTTGATTCTAACACGTTCCTGAGTTTGTTTGGAAGCTATCCAGGCCTTCTCCATCAATCAACAAGTCCAGAACTGCAAGTAATAAGCCAAGGTTTGCATCACTTTGAATTTCTTCGATTACTCTGATTTACAATGCATAAGCATAATTCGAATGCATAATCTTGTTTGGCTTGGTGTATTGAATGTTTCTGGATCTTTAATCGCACTAATATGCACGAATAAGCGTTTTGCCATTATTAGGGTTTTGTTGGTTCCGTTTAGGTTTTTTCAGTACAGGTACTTTTAGGTCAAATTGAGACCATGGTTGAACTCGTGAGGCCCAGACGAACGTAAAGGTGGCCTCGCGAAAAATTTCTGTATTTGTTTGCTTGCATTCGTAAATGGCAGGGCTATGGCTACGGAACCGTCCGTCGGTAAAGGTATGAACCAGAGCTAACACGACGGTTGGAGGAAGAAGATGACCACGCGTCATCGTCTGATTGGTCCAGAAACGCGCGCAGGGAAATTTTCAAATCTGTCAATCCAGTGCGTTAAGACGTACGTCCTTCGCATGCTCCCTCACGTTTCCAGCCATCTGATCATTATTATCCTGAATCCAACGCGCCAGATACTGAGAGTCCACCAAAGTCATCAGCGCGCGTCCACACTGAATCAAAAGTTATGTATTTTCCAATTTTTTTTTATTTTTCATTATATAACCTTTTTCTTATTTTTTTTATAATACACATATATTGTTTGTTTTCAAAAGAATTTTGTTTTATATATAAAAAGCAAAAACTTTAAAACATTTTAATATTTTTTTTTTTTATTATTATTTGTTTATATATAATATTCAATATTATTTATAATTATAGTTATTTAATTTGATTTAAATATAAAAAAACCTTTAAAAATTCGTATTTATTTCATTATACTCCAAAAAATTCCGTAAAATTATTTTTAAACTCGATTTAATTTTCTTATCTCGATTTAATTAATTAGGTCGCAAGACCAATAATTAATTAAATCATTTATATTTTCTTATTTAAATTCGTACCCTAATCAGGGTTTACAAAGATCATGCCCTACACTGATTATTTATTTTTCTATGCCTTTTCAGGGTTAGCAATATGATTAATCCCGAAGGCGCGCTTTCAAACAAACCTCGAAGATAAGTGTGCTGCTTTATTTGATTTTTATTCTTTTAATTGATTTGTTTTTAGGGTTTGCCTTGCCTTCACATATCTTCCGCCTTGTTTCAGGGTTTACCTCCGAGGTTTCCTCCGACTCTAACCATATCAGATCAAATTCGAAGCTAAGTGTCTATTTGCTTTATTTATTTTTAAATTTCATTATTCATTATTTTTAGGGTTATAATGTTTGCCTCCGAACCGATAATGCACTCACCCTATTTCTGTTTGCCATTTTTCCGCCTTTTCAGGTTTGCCAAATGTCAAAGCCTCGCATAGTCGGTAACTCTAAACCCTAAATATTTTCTGTTTTCTTTTATTATTACTTGTGCCAAACCCTTTTGGGATCCGCTGGTTGCAATTTCCCTTCCCCATATTGCTTTAATTATACTGTTATATTACTGTGTGGTTAGTAATCTTAGGGAGTGCAAGTCTTGAACTGAATTAGAATGACTTAATTACAAGATAAAATTTCTGAATTAATCACGTGATTGATGCACACACGCACGCTTTTTGGGTAACCCTCTCTGTTGCCTGTTGCCTGTTGCCTTGTTGCCTGTTGCCTTTGTGTTTTTTGCAGAATAAGCCACGTCCCTTCGAATTCGAAGATACCTCAGCCATGTTGCCTCGATAAAAAGGTCACGACCCTAATGATGCTGCCTTCGATACACAAATGACCTCGACCCTCAGATGTTGCCTATGAAAAAGGCTGAGGTATCTTCTGGCTGCCTACGAAAAGGCTTATTCTGATCCTTGCCTTAGACTACCTGCCCTTCTATGGCATGGGACAGTCTTATGGCAAAGGATATTTCGATGACCCTTAAACCTCCAAATGAAAGGCTTCCTGCCCTCTTATGGCGAGGATAGACCCTTTCGCTCTGAAAGGCTGAAAGAACAGATTTCTCAAATATAAGGTAAATTGCTCTTAAATTGCTTTGCCTTGCTCTAAATATTTTCAAATATTCTTTCTCAAAATTCTTCAATATGGCTACGCTCATTTACGAGCTAAAGTCCATATCTTCTTCTTCTACTTTTCTGCAACAAAAAGAGCAAAGCAAATTAAGAGCCCATGGATAACCATGGATGCAAAGGGTGCCTTACACCTTCCCTTTGCATAATTACCCCCCGAACCCTATTTTATTTAAAAGGTTTTTCCTGTTCTTTTAGCCTTTCTGATTAAGTTTGGATAAAATAAAAGTCGGTGGCGACTCTTGCTATCCGCAACATTTCGATTATAAAAGTCAGTTCACCGTATTACACCTGTCACTGAGCAATATCAAAATCCACCCAAAGAAGTATGGGACACGCTAGGAGAACCCAGCGGCAAATATGACTATATGGTGAAATATTCCGCTCCTCCGAGCTCACAAATTGCCATGGAGGACATTATCCCAACTGGATGGGATGAACATTACGATGACAATTTCGCTTTTCAAGAAGCCAGAGAAATACCAAACAACGATGGTTGCTTTCTGTCAGCATACACTCCTTATCAGGATGCACAATTCCCTATTCAAAATATCATCCCGACTTCATGGGACGGCCTTATCGAGCATCTCGCTCAGCCAACAGAGATATCTCAGCCTGGGCTCTCGTATCCAGCAGAGTATATCCCTTATCCCGAAGGATCACCGACTCATTTTCCCGCTAATGAAATCAATGTTGTGGGAGATGAAAAAGACAACTGCAACTGGAACAGCTGGGTACCCCCTGCTTGCAACAGTGGATTGAACAACTGGAAAGCTGAGGATGTGATCTCCTTTGACCAGGAGTAAATGCCATTTCCTGTTTTCTTTGTGTATAATGTGCAAAGATAAAAGTGGTTCCTGAACAATCGAACCATGAGCTTGAAAAGCCGTGTGCCTTAGCACACCGGTCCTTCTACGAGGGCTTATCATATCATGATCATGTGCATTCAATAAAATCATGGGACGCTTGCATATTTAAATTTTGTGATCCTTTTTCCTTCTTTCTTCGCTTTCAAATAGCTATGCTTTTTTCTTCACACATACTCACATAATTAACTTGCAGATTCACATACACTCTGGATCCAGTCAACAACGATTCTGCTATTGCCCGTCATGACTTTGAAAATCCGATCTACCAAACTGAGGACGAAAGTGAGGAAGATTGTGAAGTGCCAAGAGAACTTGCAAGGCTGCTAGAACAAGAAAACAAGGCCATACAGCCTCACGAGGAGCCAATTGAGGTCATCAATTTGGGCAGCAACGAAGAAAAGAAAGAAGTCAAAATAGGGGCTGATTTAGAACACAGCGTCAAGCAAAGACTGATTCAAATGCTGCGAGACTACGTCGAGATATTCGCCTGGTCCTATGAGGATATGCCAGGCCTTGACACGGACATCGTAGTTCATCGCCTACCAATCAAAGAAGGTAGCATTCCAGTCAAACAAAAACTACGAAGGAGTAGGCCTGATATGTCAAAAAAGATCAAAGACGAGGTTGAAAAACAATTCAATGCCGGATTCCTAAAAGTTGTAAGTTATCCTCCTTGGATAGCTAACATTGTCCCTGTACCTAAAAAAGATGGGAAAGTCAGAATGTGCGTAGACTACAGAGATCTGAATCGGGCAAGCCCCAAAGATGATTTCCCTTTACCACACATCGATGTACTGGTTGACAATACCGCACAATGCAAGGTATTCTCCTTTATGGACGGATTCTCAGGGTACAATCAAATCAAGATGGCACCCGAAGACATGGAAAAAACAACCTTCACAACACCCTGGGGAACCTTTTGTTACAAAGTAATGCCCTTTGGTCTGAAAAACGCAGGAGCGACCTACCAACGTGCAATGGTAGCGCTATTTCATGATATGATTCATCAAGAAATAGAGGTGTATGTCGATGACATGATTGCAAAATCCAACACCGAGGAAGAACATTTGGGTCATTTACACAAGTTGTTTGACAGACTCAAGAAATACAAGTTGCGACTGAACCCAAATAAGTGTACCTTTGGAGTAAGATCCGGCAAACTCTTAGGTTTCATCGTCAGCAGCAAAGGTATTGAGGTTGATCCCGCCAAGGTTAAAGCCATTCAAGAAATGCCTATACCTCGTACCGAGAAACAAGTCAGAGGATTCTTGGGACGTCTGAATTACATCGCCCGATTTATTGCCCACATGACTACTACTTGTGTGCCGATCTTCAAACTGTTGAAGAAAGATCAAGTGGAAAAGTGGAATGACAAATGCCAGTTAGCTTTTGACAAAATCAAGGAATATCTCCAAAAACCTCCAATCTTGTTGCCACCTGTGGAAGGCAGACCTCTGATAATGTACCTAACTGTGTTAGAAGACTCAATGGGGTGTGTACTAGGACAACATGACGAATCCGGCCGAAAGGAGCACGCAATCTACTATCTTAGCAAAAAGTTTACCGATTGTGAAACAAGATACTCACTACTCGAAAAAACTTGTTGTGCCTTAGCTTGGGCGGCTCGCCGACTAAGACAGTACATGCTAAATCACACCACTTTCCTAATCTCCAAGATGGATCCCATCAAATACGTGTTCGAAAAACCTGCTCTCTCTGGAAGAATAGCAAGATGGCAAATGATCTTAACAGAATATGACATTCAATACACTTCACAAAAAGCAATCAAAGGAAGTGTGGTAGCTGATCATCTGGCTCATCAAGCAGTGGATGATTATCAAGCATTGAACTTTGACTTCCCAGACGAAGACATTATGCTAGTCAATGACTACAAACAACCAGGACCAGAAGAAGGACCCGAGCCAGGATCCCGGTGGACTATGGTTTTTGACGGAGCTTCTAATGCACTTGGCAATGGCATCGGAGCTGTGATCATTTCCCCCACAGGAGGTCATACACCATTCACTGCCAGGTTATGCTTCAATTGCACTAACAATATAGCCGAATACGAAGCATGTATTCTGGGTCTCAAAGCTGCAATCGATCTAAGAATCAAATTCCTGGAAGTCTACGGAGACTCGGCCTTGGTAATCTACCAAGTCAAAGGGGAATGGGACACGAAGCACCCGAATCTAATTCCTTACAAAGAATATGTGTTGAGTTTGATTCTTCACTTCGAAGAAATCACTTTCGAACACATCCCACGCGAGGAAAATCAACTAGCTGATGCTTTAGCTACCATGTCATCCATGTTCAAAGTCAGGTGGGACAACGAAGCGCCTATGATCACCATCTACAGGCAAGATGAACCATCCTATTGCAATGAGATCAATACCGAAGGAACCGAGGAAAAACCATGGTTCCATGAGGTAAAAAGATATCTCGAAGCTCAGGAGTACCCTGAAGGGGCATCCATTAACGACAGAAAGTTTCTAAGGAGACTTGCTGCCAAGTTCTTTCTAAGCAATGGAACCCTATACAAACGCAACCATGACTCGACTTTACTTCGCTGTGTAAACAAGAAGGAAGCGGAACAAATCATGGAAGAAATACACAATGGTACCTTCGGTACTCATTCCAGTGGACATACAATGGCTAAAAAGATCCTTAGAGCAGGTTATTACTGGTCTACCATGGAAACAGACTGCCATCATCACTCCCGAACATGTCACAAATGCCAGATATATGCTGACAAAGTACATGTACCTCCAGTTCCATTAAGCATCCTGACGGCTCCTTGGCCTTTTGCAATGTGGGGTATTGATATGATTGGAGAAATCAAACCTACTGCCTCCAACAAACATCGCTTTATCCTGGTCGCTATTGACTACTTCACAAAGTGGGTAGAAGCAGTTTCATTTGCTTCTGTTACCAAGAATGTGGTAGCCCGGTTCATCAAATGCAATCTCATTTGTCGGTATGGCATCCCTGAACGGATTATCACGGACAATGGCACAAATCTAAACAACAGAATGATTACTGAACTTTGCACACAGTTCAAGATCAAACATCATAATTCTTCTCCATATCGACCAAAGATGAACGGCGCGGTGGAAGCTGCCAACAAGAACATCAAGAAAATCATACAGAAAATGACAGTAACCTACAAAGACTGGCATGAGATGTTACCTTTTGCTCTTCATGGTTATCGCACATCTGCGCGTACTTCGACAGGGGCAACTCCATTTTCCTTAGCCTATGGTATGGAGGCAGTTCTCCCAATTGAAATTCAGATTCCTTCCCTAAGGATTATGAAAGAAGCCAATCTAGACGAAGACGATTGGATTCAAACACGGTTGGACCAGATAAACCTGATTGATGAGAAAAGGCTCGCAGCTATTTGTCATGGTCAGCTATACCAAAAGCGCATGATCAAAGCCTTCAACAAAAAAGTCAAAAGTCAAGCATACCAAATTGGTGGCTTGGTTGTCAAACGCATCATCTTACCACAGGGTGATCCCAGAGGCAAATGGACTCCCACCTACGAGGGACCATTCATAATCAAGAAAATATTCTCCGGCGGTGCCATGTTGCTTACCACCATGGATGGCGAGGATTTCCCACACCCTGTGAATGCTGACATAGTCAAAAAATACTTCTCTTAAAAAGAAAAAAACAGCTCGCTAAGTTGAAAACCTGAAAGGGCAACTTAGGCAAAAAATGAGCGTCTCGGTGGATTGAAAACCCGAAAGGGCGGTCCAGGCAAAAATTAGAGACTAAACAAAAAATCCCGGTAGGCTGAAAACCTGAAAGGGCGGCCTAGGCAAAAGTTAGGGAATGAAGCATACAACTGTGTTCCGTTCAGCTGCCTACTCACCATCAAGATTCAACACCTCAAAGACACCGATCAGTCTAATCACTTTCTTCCAACAAGTGAGGGATGAGATGCTCGAAGACAGATTGGCAATAGCAGAGTTGAAACTTGACTGGATCATTTTCACATAGCTATTTATCTTCATAAATATTTTTCAAAATTTTCTGACAGTTTCCTACTTCTAGGATTGTTGTCTCCCTGTGCTAACCCGCCTATCATGGCTCTTTTCAATGCAGCTCTTTCAAAAAATCACTATTTTCACTTTTTCTGTTTTAAATACGTAAGCGTCCCAATGATAATTTTGAATGACCATGTGCATTTGAATATGATTGATGTTTACCAGGAAAAACAGGAATGGCATTCAGGAAATGTTCCGATCATCTGGACATTATTCCATCAGAAGGAAATCACCAAGAGAAACACATTTCTCAGCAAATTCCTCAAAAAAAATTTTCTCTTCAAAAGAAGTCTTATTCCCCAGCAGGGTGGTTCCAGATTACTATCTTCAGAAGGTGTGATCCCCGCACCCGGACTTGGTCAGATAGTGCATCGGAGGATTATGCATCTTCCTCATTCCCATTTGAAAGGGCATCAGAACTTCCAGTTACCTTTGATTCCCCAAGCAGTAGTCAAAGATTCTTCAACAGGATACCCGGGTTCTCAAAGAATTTCCCCAGACGAGGGTACTCAAGCAAGACAAAAGATCATCAACGATCACAATACATTCATGTCCAGCTGACTAGTGGGAATTTATTTTTCCAATTAGAAGCTTGACATCACATTCATACATTCACATTAACATTCACACATTCATACATTCACATATTCATACATCATGCACAACATAACATGCATATTTCTCCGGGAATATCTCACATTTACATGCATCATAAACATTGCATATCACTAACTTGATTTTTCAGGTAGGCAGATATCTTCAACAAAGATGTTCTCAATCACATGCCGTGTTCACCTGAATTCCATGAACGGTTCTCTCAGATATAATCAAGCCGAAGATTCATTCTGATCATTTACCAACTCAAAAACAAGCATCACAGATCAAAGTCGATACCTCAGACGGTTCCAGAACGATCTAGCATCACAGATCTAAAGCGATACCTCAGACGGTTCCAAAACGATCTAGCATCACAGATCTAAAGCGATACCTCAGACGGTTCCAAAACGATCTAACGTTGCAGATCTAAAGCGATACCTCAGACGGTTCCAGAACGATCTAACGTTGCAGATCTAAAGCGATACCTCAGACGGTTCCACAAGGATCAATCTCCAAAATCTAAAGCGGAAAAAATTTGGACAAGTTCCGTAACGATTATCTTCCAAGACTTAAAGCGGTAACCTTGGACGGTTCCGAAACAGTCAACACAAAGACTTTCAAATCCTTCATCAAGATATAATCAATGGATTCATTCTGATAAACAAACCATCAACACATTTACCATTTGGCATCTGAAAGCCCATCTCAGGTAATGTTCCAATCTGCCAACAACATTTCGCAGACGACATTCAAATGCAACTTCCAACATCTCTTCTGATCAAGGTAAGTGCAAATTTTCAGGGCATCTAAATATTCAATCATCTTCTACCTTCAGATTTCAGACAATCTCTTCAGGTTTAAGAAGATTGAATAGGGGCAACTGTTATACCCCAAAATTTGCCCACATATTTTTCAAGAAAACTCCAATCTGAAAATTAAGAGTCTCATATAATCATGGATTTTTATTTCAACAAATATCCTGACATATGAAATACTTAGTTTTTAGAATTTTTCTTATACAGTAATTTGGCTTGCAGTTGAATTTATTCTTACGCAAACGCCAAATACTGTTTATTACTTCACACATGCTATTTATTTACAGATAAATAGTACTGACACAATTGGTACAGAGTTAAATCTTTTTGCAGGCGCAGAATCAGGAAACTCAGACTGTACTGGTAACAAGTAGATTATTATTTTTTGTTTCCCACTAATTTTTGTACTATATTCCATTATTTTCAAAAATCTTTTCAAATCTCTTTTTCAAAAATCAAATCCTCATTCTTAAAATTTGCCGTATTTCTTATCTCTTAAATGTACCGTTTATTCGTCGTACTGTTCAATGTAGTATGTAATATTTGTACTGTCAGTATTAAATGTTGTACTATTTGTCATAATATTGCTTAATTACTAAGATAATATTTTGTGTGTTTTCTGCCAGTCAAATATTTCTATTTCTGTGCATTAAATGATTTTCAGGGATATTATCGGTAAGTTTGCCCGCATACGGTAAATATTAGTTATTTATTATGTCTGTGTTTTTCTAACAAGTCATGTAAATAAACTTTCATTTTTCGCATAAAACAAAAACAAAAAAACAAAAACAACAAAAAAGAAAATTAACTTTGACTGTTGATTTTTCACTTTTAACTGCTGTTTCAATACCTGAACAGTCAGTTGACAGCCAAACTGCTGGCAGTACAATTCTCAGTGTTTTGTACCATCAATCAAATCAATCTTTCACAATTCAAAATTCCAAGATTTTTGTTCAAAAAGTCTTCTGAATATCACATGATTAGCAGAGACTCAACACTGCACAAAAATCAGGTACGCTTAACTGTCTCCTACACAAACAGTCCCTAATCAGGGTTTTTCTTGTTTTTACAGGAGCAACAAGTTTTTGAGAGCTCAAATGGATTTCATACATCCATACATCTCAAAGTACCATCATACAAATTTTCAAACTTCAATTCACTCAGACGCACCGTCAGCAGCTCAAACAGTCAACAGACGACCCGTTTGACCAGAAAAGTCAACTGACAGTCAAAAATGAAATTTTTTGTCAAAGTCCATATTTTGTCAAAGGATTCAACATTTGATCATTGGATGATCACAATTCATCAAGGAAAGATCAAAAATCAACAAAACCCTAAGATTCAAAATTAGGGTTTTTGCCTGAAAAGTCAACTCAACTTTGACTGATCATAACTCTCTCATCCTTCATCCAAAAAATGCCAACCAAAGCTCATTGGGAAGGAAATTCAATTATCTTTCAAATGCCATTGATCCCATGGTCATTGGATTCACCATTTGAAAACTATGGCCAAAGACATTACAGGTCATTTTCAAAATCAACAAAAAGACACTTTTTTCAAAAGGACACACAAGGAGAACCAAAAATCATTTTGATATGAGACCAAAGACATTGGTTAGAGGACTCTTTGAGGTTTCCAAAAAGTGCAAGATCTCCTTCATATGACAAAAATTGAAGGATTTACACCTTGTTGAAGGTGGCTAAATTTTGGGAAAATGCATGAAATCAACATTGCTCAAAAATGTTTTTTTTCCAAAAGATGCCAAGTTTTTATGGTCCAAACATCTTTGCCATGTTACTATGGGCCTCCCACGACCAAGACAAATCCCACTTCTATATTATCCATTTTTTGACATAATTTTATCTTATTTTAAGATTAAAATTAAAGGAAAATTGCAAGGATAATTAGTAGCTTGATCTCTAAGCATGACTCACCTCCAAAGTCTTCAATTTTCTGCAGAAGATTGGTGTCCAAGGCAAGAGCATTGAATGGAGTCAAAGTTGGTCAAAAATTCAAGGTTTTTTAATATTAAAGAACCAAACTTTCAACAAAGGCAACAAAGCTTCTTAGCTTGAGTTCCAAGCAACTTTGGGCTATAAATGAGCTATCATACTTCAGCAACAAGGGAGCCAAAAAAAGAGACACGAAATATAGCAAGAGCATAGCCAAGAAACCTCTAAAAATTCTCAAAATTCTCCAAACTTTGTAATTTTCGAATTATATATTTCAATCACTATCAATACAAACCAATTGCTCTAATCATCTCCTGGCACTTAATATAGTAAGTTAGAAGCAATAATCATGGCTATATACTCATAGAACTCGTGTTTAAAGAATAACATATTCGTGCATATTATCAACTTTTGATATCTATACGATAAGCTTATTTAAACAAAATCTAATGCCTTTGCCATCCCTTTGAGATCATATGGGGTAGATCTAACGTCTAACATGTGAGTTTAAAGCCCAGAATCGTGGGGTGCCATGGTTGAAGCTTAAAGCTTCAACCTTTTCGTTTTCATACTTAGCGTGATCAAATGAGAAAACTAACCTCACCATTGGACTCAGGAGGTCATCTTTAGTAGATCTGGGCCATTGTGGTTTTTATTTTCATGCGTTTTTGTAGGTTTCAAAAAATCCAGAAATTCGAAGGTGGAATCCGCAGGTAAAATCGCAGGTAAGTCCGCAGCTAAATCCGCAGGTAACTTGGAGAAGATGATGAACAGTGTAGTTGAACGTTTGACTGCACGCGTGGACAAATCTTGCTTCTCCATTGGCCAGTTTTGGCGCGTGTGGACCCCATCAAGAGTTTGAATTCATTTTGAATTCAGTGCATGCAGTCTTATCATTATGTCATGTTCTCTTCAATCTGGGCCATAGATCTTCATTAAAAAATGAATCCAACGCATCACAACACGCAGCCTATACCATGGGCTTCACTAATTTCCACACCAGATTAGTATCCTTTTTAATTTTCTATTTTATTTTATTTTTATTGCAAAAATAATCAAAAAATAGTTTTAAAATCCAAAAAAATTCCACAAAAAATATATTAAACTTCTAAAATAATATATTATTTTCTGAAATAAAAATATTTTATTTTTCTTCAAAATTTCAATATTTTACATAATTAATTAGTATGTACTTATATATTTGCTTATTAATTATTTTAATTAGTCAAAAAATCATAAAAAAAATTGTTCTTTGTGTTAAATATTGTTTATATATTATAAACTAATTTTGTACATATTTAGGATTATTTTTCTCATTAAGTTTTAATTATTTGTGTAATTATTTATATAATTATGTATTAATTAACTTAAAAAAATCCAAAGACTTCTTCAAAAATTCAAAAAAATTAGTTTTGTTTTAAAATTAATTGACAAACCTTTTGTACATATTTTAAACTTTATTTCTAGGTTTAAATCCATTTTCAACTTTTTCTTCATTTTAATTTAATTAATCATGCATTAATTATATTTAAAATAAATCATAAAAAATCCAAAAACATGCCTTTTATTTCTTGCAATTTAAATTCCTAGATAAATGTATAGGATGTCAAATTCATGTAAATAGGCTAGTTTACATTTCCCGCACAATCGATGTAATAGCGTAGATTTATTTTCCGCACTTTACATTTCCGCACTTTAATTTCCCGCAAATATAAACTGCGTGTATGTCAAAGATAAAACTGAACCGTTAGATCACTAACTTCAAAGATAAATATCTGAACCCAATCACAATCACACTTGCACCTCTTCAGGTAATCCTTTCTCATTCTTTCAAAATCAAAGTCAAAATTACACTGTTTTCGAGTACAAAATCGAACCTTGCTTTTATATCCGATGACAGGATAGATTTTTAAAGGAAACAAGGATAAAGACCTTATAACTCAGGGTAGACCTCCTAGTTTGCTTGCTCAAATCAAAACAAACAAAATTCTCATACACTGCTGTTTCTTTCAAAACTTTCCAAAAAGACAATACTTTGTATACATCCAAACACGGATTATTACAAAGTTAACGTTCTTTTCAAAACATCTTTCGAAAGATAAACAAGCATTTTGTATACATCCACACACGGATCATTACAAAATTCAATTCACAAAGTATTTGGGAGCCACATATGAGCAATTTCATAGCAATCAAAAATGATCAATCAACAATTGAGCTAAGCAAACTTAAGAGCCCATGGATAACCATGGATACAAAGGGTGCTAACACCTTCCCTTTGTATAACCTACCCCCTTACCCAGAATTTCTTAAAGGTCTTTTTTCTGTGTCTTTTATAAACCTTTCCTTAATTGGATAAAATAAAAGGTCGGTGGCGACTCTGTGATATTTTCAGAAATGCGAAAGCATTTAAGCGACAAAAAGGAGTCAGTTCACGTATCTCTCCAGAGCAGAGGTATGGCCCGGTATTGAAAAAAATCGGAGGTCCACAGGTCTCAAAGCTGCAATCGATCTAAGAATCAAATTCCTGGAAGTCTACGGAGACTCGGCCTTGGTAATCTACCAAGTCAAAGGGGAATGGGACACGAAGCACCCGAATCTAATTCCTTACAAAGAATATGTGCTGAATTTGATTCTTTACTTCGAAGAAATCACTTTCGAACACATCCCACGCGAGGAAAATCAACTAGCTGATGCTTTAGCTACCATGTCATCCATGTTCAAAGTCAGGTGGGACAACGAGGCGCCTATGATCACCATCTACAGGCAAGATGAACCATCCTATTGCAATGAGATCAATACCGAAGGAACCGAGGAAAAACCATGGTTCCATGAAGTAAAAAGATATCTCGAAGCTCAGGAGTACCCTGAAGGGGCATCCATTAATGACAGAAAATTTCTAAGGAGGTTTGCTGCCAAATTCTTCCTAAGCAATGGAACCCTATACAAACGCAACCATGACTCGACTTTACTTCGCTGTGTAAACAAGAAGGAAGCGGAACAAATCATGGAAGAAATACACAATGGTACCTTCGGTACTCATTCCAGTGGACATACAATGGCTAAAAAGATCCTTAGAGCAGGTTATTACTGGTCTACCATGGAAACAGACTGCCACCATCACTCCCGAACATGTCACAAATGCCAGATATATGCTGACAAAGTACATGTACCTCCAGTTCCATTAAGTGTCCTGACGGCTCCTTGGCCTTTTGCAATGTGGGGTATTGATATGATTGGAGAAATCAAACCTACTGCCTCCAACGGACATCGCTTTATCCTGGTCGCTATTGACTACTTCACAAAGTGGGTAGAATCAGCTTCATTTGCTTCTGTCACCAAAAATGTGGTGGCCCGGTTCATCAAATACAATCTCATTTGTCGGTACGGCATCCCTGAACGGATTATCACGGACAATGGCACAAATCTAAACAACAGAATGATTACTGAACTTTGCACACAGTTCAAGATCAAACATCATAATTCTTCTCCATATCGACCAAAGATGAACGGCGCGGTGGAAGCTGCCAACAAGAACATCAAGAAAATCATACAAAAAATGACAGTAACCTACAAAGACTGGCATGAGATGTTGCCTTTTGCTCTTCATGGTTATCGCACATCTGCGCGTACTTCAACAGGGGCAACTCCATTTTCCTTAGTCTATGGTATGGAGGCAGTTCTTCCAATTGAAATTCAGATTCCTTCCCTAAGGATTATGAAAGAAGCCAATCTAGACGAAGACGATTGGATTCAAACACGGTTGGACCAGATAAACTTGATTGATGAGAAAAGGCTCGCAGCTATTTGTCATGGTCAGCTATACCAAAAGCGTATGATCAAAGCCTTCAACAAAAAAGTCAAAAGTCAAGCATACCAAACTGGTGGCTTGGTTGTCAAACGCATCATCTTACCACAAGGTGATCCCAGAGGCAAATGGACTCCCACCTACGAGGGACCATTCATAATCAAGAAAATATTCTCCGGCGGCGCCATGTTGCTTACCACCATGGATGGCGAGGATTTCCCACACCCTGTGAATGCTGACATAGTCAAAAAATACTTCTCTTAAAAAAAAAAAACAGCTCGCTAAGTTGAAAACCTGAAAGGGTAACTTAGGCAAAAATGAGCGTCTCGGTGGATTGAAAACCCGAAAGGGCGGTCCAGGCAAAAATTAGAGACTAAACAAATACTATCCCGGTAGGCTGAAAACCTGAAAGGGCGGCCTAGGCAAAAGTTAGGGAATGAAGCATACAACTGTGTTCCGTTCAGCTGCCTACTCACCATCAAGATTCAACACCTCAAAGACACCGATCAGTCTAATCACTTTCTTCCAACAAGTGAGGGATGAGATGCTCGAAGACAGATTGGCAATAGCAGAGTTGAAACTTGACTGGATCATTTTCACATAGCTATTTATCTTCATAAATATTTTTCAAAACTTTCTGACAGTTTCCTACTTCTAGGATTGTTGTCTCCCTGTGCTAACCCGCCTATCATGGCTCTTTTCAATGCAGCTTTTTCAAAAAAAATCAATATTTTCACTTTTTCTGTTTAAATACGTAAGCGTCCCAATGATAATTTTGAATGAACATATTGCATTTGAATATGATTGATGTTTACCAGGAAAAACAGGAATAGCATTCAGGAAATGTCCCAGCCAGCTGGACATCATTCCATCAGAAGAAAATCCCCAAGGGAAGCGCATTTCTCAGCAAATTCCTCAAAAAGATTTTCTCTTCAAAAGAAGTCTTATTCCCCAGCAGGGTTGTTCCAGATTACTATCTTCAGAAGGTGTGATCCCCACACCCGGACTTGGTCAGATAGTGCATCGGAGGATTATGCATCTTCCTCATTCCCATTTGAAAGGGCATCAGAACTTCCAGTTACCTTTGGTTCCCCAAGCAGTAGTCAAAGATCCTTCAACGGGATACTCGGGTTCTCAAAGAATTTCCCCAGCCAAGGGTACTCAAACAAGACAAAAGATCATCAACGAACACAATACATTCATGTCCAGATGACTGGCGGGAATTTATTTTTCCAACTAGAAGCTTGACACGCGTCACATTCACACATTCATACATTCATACATTCATACATCATATTCATACGTCATATTCATACATCATACATCATGCATCATGCGCATGTTCATGCGCATATTCATACGCAACATCACATACATGTTTCTCCGGGAATATCTCACATTTACATGCATCATAAACATTGCATATTGCTAACTTGATTTTTCAGGTAGACGGATATCTTCAACAAAGATGTTCTCAATCACATGCAGTGTTCACCTGAATTCCATGAACGGTTCTCTCATATATAATCGAGCTGAAGATTCATTCTGATCACTTACCAACTCAAAAACAGACATCACAGATCTAGAGTGATACCTCAGACGGTTCCAAAACGATCTAGCATCACAGATCTAAAGCGATACCTCAGACGGTTCCAAAACGATCTAGCATCGCAGATCTAAAGCGATACCTCAGACGGTTCCAGAACGATCTAGCATCACAGATCTAAAGCGATACCTCAGACGGTTCCAGAACGATCTAACGTTGCAGATCTAAAGCGATACCTCAGAAGGTTCCAAAACGATCTAATATTGCAGATCTAAAGCGATACCTCAGACGGTTCAAGAACGATCTAGCATCACAGATCTAAAGCGATACCTCAGACGGTTCCAGAACGATCTAACGTTGCAGATCTAAAAGCGATACCTCAGACGGTTCACAAAGATCAACTTCCAAAATCTAAAGCGGAAAAACTTTGGGCAAGTTCCGTAACAATCATCCTCCTAGACTTAAAGCGGTAACCTTGGACGGTTCCGAAACAGTCAACACAAAGACTTTCAAATCCTTCATCAAGATATAATCAATGGATTCATTCTGATGAACAAACCCTCAACCCATTTACCAGGAGGCATCTGAAAGCCCATCTCAGGTAATGTTCCAATCTGCCAACAACATTTCGCAGACGACATTCAAATGCAACTTCCAACATCTCTTCTGATCAAGGTAAGTGCAAATTTTCAGGGCATCTAAATATTCAATCATCTTCTACCTTCAGGTTTCAGACAATCTCTTCAGGTTTAAGAAGATTGAATAGGGGCAACTGTTATACCCCAAAATTTGCCCACATATTTTTCAAGAAAACTCCAATCTGAAAATTAAGAGTCTCATATAATCATGGATTTTTATTTCAACAAATATCCTGACATATGAAATACTTAGTTTTTAGAATTTTTCTTATACAGTAATTTGGCTTGCAGTTGAATTTATTCTTACGCAAACGCCAAATACTGTTTATTACTTCACACATGCTATTTATTTATTTACAGATAAATAGTACTGACGCAATTGGTACAGAGTTAAATCTTTTTGCAGGCGCAGAATCAGGAAACTCAGACTGTACTGGTAACAAGTAGATTATTATTATCTTTTGTTTCCCGCTAATTTTTGTACTATATTCCATTATTTTCAAAAATCTTTTCAAATCTCTTTTTCAAAAATCAAATCTCTCTTTTTCCCAACACTATCATCCACTTTCTTTCAAATCTTACTTCCACTCAAATTTTCCTTTTGTACGGAATCACATCATTCCCCAACGTCTCTATCCTTTTTTCCATTCTATAAATACCTCTCATTTTCTTCCATAAAATCTCACATCAAATTCCAACTCATCTTTCAAATTCCTATCTCATATCTATTTTCTCTTCTTCCCTGACAAGAATGGCAAAGTGGATAGAGACACTGTTTCTTACAGTCATCACCATTGCTACGGTGATCATGACTTTCTTCTGCCTGCATAGTCCTGAAGAGTGTGGACCTGCAATGGTTGCACTCCCAATCATCTACATGTTATTGTTCATAGCATGGGTTATCAATCGTCATTCTTAAAATTTGCCGTATTTCTTATTTCTTAAATGTACCGTTTATTCGTCGTACTGTTCAATATAGTATGTGATATTTGTACTGTCAGTATTAAATGTTGTACTATTTGTCATAATATTGCTTAATTACTAAAATAATATTTTGTGTGTTTTCTGCCAGTCAAATATTCCTATTTCTGTGCATTAAATGATTTTCAGGGTTATTATCGGTAATTTTGCCCGCATACCGTAAATATTAGTTATTTATTATGTCTATGTTTTTTTAACAAGTCATGTAAATAAACTTTCATTTTTCACATAAAACAAAAACAAAAAACAACAAAAAAAGAAAATTAACTTTGACTGTTGATTTTTCACTCTAACTGCTGCATCAATACGTGGACAGTCAGTTGACAGCCAAACTGCTGGCAGTACAATTCTCAGTGTTTTGTACCATCAATCAAATCAATCTTTCACAATTCAAAATTCCAAGATTTTTGTTCTAGAAGTCTTCTGAATATCACGCGATTAGCAGAGACTCAACACTGCACAAAAATCAGGTACGCTTAACTGTCTCCTACACAAACAGTCCCTAATCAGGGTTTTTCTTGTTTTTACAGGAGCAACAAGTTTTTGAGAGCTCAAATGGATTTCATACACATCCATATATCTCAAAGTACCATCATACAAATTTTCAAACTTCAATTCACTCAGACGCACCGTCAGCAGCTCAAACAGTCAACAGACGACCCGTTTGACCAAAAAAGTCAACAGACAGTCAAAAATGAAATTTTTTGTCAAAGTCCATATTTTGTCAAAGGATTCATCATTTGATCATTGGATGATCATAATTCATCAAGGAAAGATCAAAAATCAACAAAACCCTAAGATTCAAAATTAGGGTTTTTGCCTGAAAAGTCAACTCAACTTTGACTGATCATAACTCTCTCATCCTTCATCCAAAAAATTCAAACCAAAGCTTGTTTTGAAGGAAATTCAATTATCTTTCAAATGCCATTGATCCCATGGTCATTGGATTCACCATTTGAAAAATATGATCAAAGACATTACAGGTCATTTTCAAAGTCAACAAAAAGACACTTTTTTCAAAAGGACACACAAGGAGCTTCAAAAATCATTTTGACATGAGACCAAAGGCATTGGTTAGAGGACTCTTTGAGGTTTCCAAAAAGTGCAAGATCTCCTTCATATGACAAAAATTGAAGGATTTACACCTTGTTGAAGTTGGCTAAATTTTGGGAAAATACATGAAATCAACATTGTTCAAAATGGCATTTTTTCCAAATGGGGCCAAGTTTTCAGCATTCAAACATCATTTCCATGTTACTATGGGCCTCCCACGACCAAGACTAAGCCCATACCTTTTTTATCCATTTTTTGCATGATTTTATCTTATTTTAAGATTAAAATTAAAAGGAAAATGCATGGATAAATGGTAGCTTAACTTCCAAGCATGACTCACCCCTAAGGAATCTTCATCTTCTGCAGAGAATTGAAGGGCAAGGCAGGTGCATTGAAGGAGAGCAAGACTTGGTCAATTTTTCAAAGGTTTTTTATATTAAAAAACCAAAGTTTCAACAAAGGCAACTAAGGCACATATTAGCTTCAATTCTAAGCACACATAGCTTATAAATAAGCTATCTTAGTTCAGCAACAAAAGGGAGACGAGTTCAGAAGCATCCATAAGCATATAGCATACTTGTAACCACTTGTAATTTTCAAAGAAACTTGAAATTCGAATTTTAAGTTTCAGTCCATTTCAATATAAAATAAACATTCAAACATCATCTCTGAGCTACACTGAAACAATTCCAATCATTTCCAAGTCCTAAACTTCACTGAATCGAGCTATATAAAGCCACGGTTTGTTCAAACTAAAACCAACTTATATCTCATAATTCACGCACATTTAACAAGATGTAGATGCATAATTGTGTTTGGTTTGAAGCTCTGGTCGTTTCTGGAGCTTCAATTGGACTTTAATGGCTGTTTGTAGCATATACCATTTTAGGGTTTGCTTAGTTCAAAATTAGGGTTCTTCATTAGGGCCAAAATTAAGCAAAATTAAGGACATGGTTAAACTCAGCGGAACAAGACGAATCCAATGGTGCCATCGCGCCTGATTTTTATGCTTGTTTACCCCTATTCGTTATTTTGCAGATTTAGGGTTCACTTATTATAGCGTTTTTTTACAAAAGCGCTGTTGAAACCCCTGGCGAGAGGTTGAAGACGATGAGGTGTCTCCACCTCATTGGTTCAGAAGCGCGCGCGTACTTTTTGAATTTTCTCTAATTCTGTGCCTTGCAGGTGTAACGTAAGCCATGTGCCTCAATTTCTGGACCACCTGATTTCATTTAATGGCTCATCCAACGCACCAGATCATGCGTGCATACCATACTCTCTCAATCAAACCACACAGGATCAGTATCCTTTTTATTTCTATTTTATTTTCTATTTTTATTTTAATTTCTTTGTTAAATTAATTAAAAATAGTTTTAAAAATCCAAAAAATACACAAAAAATATTTTTAGACTTCTAAAATAATATATTATTTTCTGAAATAAAAATATTTTATTTTTCTCCAAAATTTCAATATTTTGCATAATTAATTAGTATATATTTATATATTTACTTTTTTATTATTCTAACCAATCAAAAAATCCTAAAAAAAATTGTTCTTTGTGTTAAATATTGTTTATATATTATAAACTAATTTTGTACATATTTTGAATAATTTTCTTTTTAAGTTTTAATTATTTGTATAATTATTTGCATAATTATGTTTTAATTAACTTAAATCAATTTCAAATCAAATTCCAAAAATTCCAAAAAAATTAATTTTGTTTTAAAATTAATTAACAAATATTTTGAACATATTTTGAACTTAATTTCTAGGTTTAAATTTATTTTCATCTTTTTCTTCATTTTAATTTAATTAATTATGCATTAATTATAATTAAAATCAAATCATAAAAAATCCAAAAAACATGCCTTTTATCTTTCTTGCAATTTAAATTCCTAGATAAATGTATAGGATGTCAAATTCATGTAAATAGGCTAGTTTACGTTTCCTGCAAAATCGATGTAATAGCGTAGATTTACTTTCCGCACTTTACATTTCCGCATTTTACTTTCCAGCATACATATAAACTGCGTGTATGTCAAAGATAAAATTGAACCGTTAGATCACTAACTTCAAAGATAAATATCTGAGTCCAATCACAATCACACTTGCACCTCTTCAGGTAATCCTTTTTCATTCTTTCAAAATCAAAGTCAAATTCTACTATTTTGAGTACAAAATCGAACCTTGCTTTTATATCCGGTGAAAGGATAGATTTTTAAAGGAAACAGGATAAAGACCTTACAACTCAGGGTAGACCTCCTAGTTTGCTTGCTCAAATCAAAACAAACAAAATTCTCATACACTGTTGTTTTTCAAAACTTTCAAAAAAGACAATACTTTGTATACATCCAAACACGGGTTATTACAAAGTTAACGTTCTTTTCAAAACATCTTTCGAAAGATAAACAAGCATTTTGTATACATCCGCACACGGATCATTACAAAATTCAATTTACAAAGGTATTTGAAACCACATATGAGCAATTTCAGAGCAATTGAAAAATGATCGACAAACAATTGAGCTAAGCAAACTTAAGAGCCCATGGATAACCATGGATACAAAGGGTGCTAACACCTTCCCTTTGTATAACCTACCCCCTTACCCAGAATTTCTTAAAGGTCTTTTTTCTGTTTCTTTTATAAACCTTTCCTTAATTGGATAAAATAAAAGGTCGGTGGCGACTCTGTGAATTTTCAAAAAAATGCGAAAGCATTAAGCGACAAAAAAGAGTCAGTTCACGTATCTCTACAGATCAGAGGTATGGCCCGGTATTTAAAAAAATCGGAGGTC
Source organism: Vicia villosa (assembly GCF_029867415.1). Lineage (NCBI taxonomy): Eukaryota > Viridiplantae > Streptophyta > Magnoliopsida > Fabales > Fabaceae > Vicia > Vicia villosa. The sequence continues at coordinate 75,869,644 of NC_081180.1, read as the reverse complement.
CACAGTGTGTAATGAGTTATCATGGCGTCGCCGCATCGGTGTATTATTTTGGTGTTTGTAGTTTTGTTAAAACTTTGAAAATTAATAACTTTAGACTCGGGTGTCCGTTTGATGCGCCATTTGGACCATTGGAAAGCTAAAAAATATTCTCTTTAATGTGATGATAGCTTTGTAGCACTAAATGATTATTCTTCTGTTGGAGGCTTATGCCTTGTTTGTCAGTACGGTACGAAATATGAGGAATGTCGTTGTGATTGAAGTATTGATATTGTTTGAATGAAGTGTGGATAAATTGCATAATATATTGTATGATGATGTTTTTTTTGCTGGCCTAGAATGGCGTATTATTGAGGGTTGATGCTGCGTTATTGCATAATTATATTGCAGTATGACGATGTTGTTGTTGTTGGCCTGGATTGCCAAGTATTGAAGGCTTACGCCTTGTGGTTGCATAATTATGTTGTTGCATGTAGATGTCGCATACATTGCATTTTTACGATGGCCTGGACTTGCAAACATGTTTGCCTGGATTGGCAAAATCGCGAAGAAGGCTTATATCTTGTTGATGTGTCTAATAATTGGCAACTTGCAAAAAGGGCTTATGTCTTGTTGGTACCACATGCATCTTAGGCGAAGTCAGTCCCATTGCATTATTATTATTATTATTATTATTATCATTATTATTATTATTATTATTACTAACTTGATGTCTTATTGAATGCTGAAGAAGATATTTATGTTTTATTATGATGATTGTTGTATGTTGTGGTATTCTTTGATTATGAGTTGTTGCGTCTTATGATGACTAAAAAGAAGGTAAAGGTGTGAGGTAAAGAAGTATGATTATGTGAACTTAAATTTCTATCTTCTCATTATTATGCTTTCTTTTATATTGTTATGATATCTCACCCCTTCTGTTTGAATGTTACGTCTACGTGGGTAACGCGTAGGTGAAAAATATTAAAGTTGTTTGAGGTACGGGGTAGCCCTTAGTATTGCGCAGATTGAGTCGGGTCTTGCTCTTATACATAACACCGGGAATGAACGCTTGTTTGCTATTATGTTATGATTTGTTTTATGAGGATTTTGAGAATAGTAATAACTCTCTTTGATTTTGTTGTAATGATGGTATTTTTAAATTGTTGAAGATGATAATTCCTATACGTTGACTTATTTCCGTTGCATTAATAAAGTGAAATTGAATACTATGGTGATTGTGATGTCGGCTCATCCTTACTAATGTGTTATGTATCTTTAGTTTAACTATTTGAGCAAATTTGTGAATGTTGATGATGTGACATCCTATTTGTGGTTGAATGAAATTAAATTACTATGATTATTTATTTAATTACCGATGGGGAAATAGGGTTTTATAGATGGCGCTCCTTGATCCCCCTTATCATGGACAAGAGATCCAAATATCATCTTCAGCCTTGACTCTGACTACCTCACCCTTGTTAAGGAGACGATGGTTCAAGTTTTTGAATAATTTGAAGTCATAATTCTGTTATTGGGTTTTTTTAGGTTTTGGTGTTGTTAAAGGAAGTAAATGACAACAGAAACTAAGTGAAGGAAATTCTTTTATTCAATAAGAAGACACCAAGAAACAAGATATGCCAAGAGAACAAGATCGTATTATTTCTGGTACGTCACCATTCTCTCTCGGACACTTATGAATATTTAGAGTTATCGCATCTATTTATGTTCTTATGAACCTATACTGTTTATGTTTTAGATTTTGTGTATGAAGCATTAGTGTGTCATTCACATTTCCTATATTTTTCATTTTGTTGCAGTTGTGTTTTGATTTTATTAAGATTTAGTAGCATATAAAGTATAAGATGAAAGCTGATAGATTAATGTGTATGAGAAAGGAGTTCTTGAATTTCTTGAAACTATATAATGAAAGCCCTAGATTAGTTGTAACCTTAAGCTGACAAATAAGAAACCATAGAACAAAACTTTGATTAAATAAACTTACAAAAAGGTCATTTTTTTATTAATCATATCTAAATCTTTTGGCTGAGAGAAAGTTTGACCATGTATAATCCGCTTCCTCATCATTAGAATCGATGATGACTGGTCTTTTCACCCTTCTTCTTCTTGATCTCCTCTTCCTGAGAGCTCTCCTGGGTCTCAAAGGTTTGGTAGCAGGGCCTATTTCAATGACTTCAACCTCTACAGCCATAACAACTTCTGTTCTCTCAGCACTGTTGAAAGTTTCAGCAGAAGTACTCATTTTGATTCTTCCTGTTCTATGATTTCTTTGAATGAAGTTCTTTTTGTGTTTTGGTTCAAAGAAGTTTTTCGCTTTTATGTTGGTTCTTCAAATTCTTCCTCTTCTCTGATCTTTCAAAGAGGTTCCACGCATGTCAAGTTTCCTTCTAATTATTGCTTCCTTAATTCTCCATGTTTTCTTCTCTTGGAAGTTGGAGAGATCTTCTGGTTGACTAGCTACCTCTAGCTGATGAATGATTACATCTCTTTGTCCTTTTAAATTTCTTTTTCCCTTCTTTGATATCCCTTCCACTCCTTCTTACGCATAATTTGATGTAATGATGTGTACATTGTAAATTGTTTGGTTCCTAATGGAATTGTTTCATTGATGTAATATAAGTTTTGATATTCAATTCATAAATGGGTGTATTACTGATTCTGATATGATACGATGGAGAATTATTCATAAGTAATACCATAATGGTTGCTAATTCAACCGTTATTATAAGTAGAATAATAAAATCCAAAAATGGCGTTGTAGGAGTCGAACCCAAGACCTTTCAATTATTTCACAATGGCTGTTTGCATAAACCATAGTTATAAACAAAGCTTGCACTCCCTATGATTACTAACCACAACAATTAATATCATACAGAAATTAAAGGCAGAGAATATAAGTTCCTACGCTATTACAATAAACACCCGTGGGCAGAAAAATAAAGGCGGAAAAGAAAACCTAAACTATTACATGGCTTTGGGGCAGATACAAAAATTAGGCAAATAATAAAAATGTGATAAAGGGAAAACCCCAAATGGGGGAACAAGTTAACCACAGTTAATAGAATAAACAAGGCAAGGCAAATGGTATAAGGCAAACAAAAAGTTTTGAAAAGAGGGTAAACCCTGATTTTTTAGCAAAGGTTTTTGAAGAAAGAAGGTAAATAAAATTAAAAATAAAAAGAAAAGGTTTTTGAAAATGCCAGGGTAAACCCTGATTTTTAGGGAATAAGGTTTAATGAAAAACGACATTAAGTTAATGGACGACACCTACCTAAGACACCTATGGCTACTAGGGTTTTAAATTAATCGAGGCTAGACAAACCCTAAAAATTAATTATTGGTTTTTAACCTAATTAATTTTAAAATCGGCTAATCCTGATTAAATAATTTTATGAACCCTAAATTGATTTTAAATTAACCTCAATTAATTAATCCTAATTAACCTAATTAATTAAAAAATATTAACCTAAACTAATCTAAATTAAAAAACTAATTTATCAAATTAAATACCTAATTAATTACTAAATTATTAAACTAAATAATTAATTAAATGAAATTATTAAATCAAAACCTAAAAACAAATTTTTTTTGTATATAAAACTAAATATAAAAATTAAAAAAAAACAAAAGGTTTATATAAATAAAAGTAAAAAAAAATGGAAAACCTGGCGCCGGATCCTGTGTGGCGAGACTTTGATGGTCCATGGTGTGCCAACATCTTCTTGTGCGTTGGATCTGGTAGTGGTATGATCTGATGGCTGAACGCTGAGGGGCTACTATATGCGTGTGAGTCATAACGCACCGGATCCAAGATCTCTATCATCCACGCGCGCTTTTTGGTTTGAACTGGCCAATGACATGAAGACACGTCTTCATCTTCTTCCCCCGGCCGTCATTAGCCTGGGGTTTTACCGATGGTTCTCCCTCCGTCGTCATAGCCCTGTCAATTTACGAATGCAACCAAACACAACAAAAAATCTTTCGCGAGGCCATGGATGTGATCATCCAGACCTCACGAACACGATAGGCCCTGCAATTTCACATAATTTTTCCTAGAACAAAAAGCCCCAAAACAAAGCTCAAAACCCTAGTAATGGCACGTCACTCAAATCAACACGTAAACGCAATTCAATTTCCAGAATTGTTTAAAACAACATACCAAACACAAATATGCAATTCAAATTCACGTAGGATTCATAAAATTATGGAATCGAGTTTGAAAAAAAGTGAACAAACCGTGAGTTGTATGCGTATGTTCTTGATGCGTGGAAGCTTGGTGATGATCTGGAAATCTTCAGAGGAGTCTCAGGAACCTATTTGAATCCTCAAAAACCTTGGAATTACTCTGCAAGCAAGAAACCAAATTGGATTTGTTCTTGAGTTTTTGGAAGCTTGAAGGTTATGTTTGACTGCAGAATTTCGGGGTACTAGGTATGGAGTGGTTGTCTACTTATAATAGATTGAATTAGGGCAATAAAATTGGAAGAAATCTTCTTGAATCATTGATTGACAATTTGAAAAAATTTAATTCATAAATCTTTCTAATTTTGTCTAAAATTTAATTCAATCACCCTAATTCAAATATGCACGAAATTTGATTGATATTACGGTGTAAATGATGATTGAATTTGATTCAAATCACTTCTTTAACCATATCTTTGGTTTTCCTTTGATTTATTTAACCTTAATCATCTTTTAAAATGAATAAAAATTTATAATAAATCAAATAAATCATGTAATTTCGTGGGAATTGAATTTTGAATCTTGGATAACTTGAGGATCAAGCTTGGGCCAAAAAATATTGGGTTCCTTTGCAAGAAAATTCAATTTGAAGCCTTTTGTTTCACATTTTTCTCTCAAAATTGTCCAACTTTGACAAGGCATATCTCTCTCAATTTTTAGGATATGGAGGAGTTCTAGGACTTTTTGGAAAGCTCAATATGTCCTCTACAATCCACTTTGGAACTTTTTTTCATTTGGAGATTTTATCTTAATGATATAGGCTTTGACAAAAAACTGCTTTTGGTTGACTTTCAAAAATGACTTGTAATCTTTTAATCCATATCTCTCAAATAAAGCATTTTTAGCTTTGGCATATGAGAGGAAAAGTTGTAGAGAATTAAATTTCCTTCAAAATGAGCTTTGGATGGAAAATTTATGATGTTCCATGCGAAAGTTATGGCTGGTCAAAGTTCAGTTGACTTTTAGTCCAAAAACCCTAATTTAGAAACTTTGAGTTTTGTTGATTTCTGAACTTTCCTCGATGAATCATGATCAACCCTCGATCAAATGATGAATGATGCTTCAAAATAAGGAATTAACCAAAAATCAAGAATTGTGACTGTACTTTGACCACAGTTGACTTTTAGGTCAAACTAGTCGATTGTTGACTATCTGAGCAATTGACTGAGTAATCTTGGGAATTGAAGCTTGAATTTTGTCATAGAAATAGTTTGAAACCTAATAAGCCATATAAAATCCCTTGGAGACCTTGATTCATCAATTTCCTTCAGAGGATGCAAAACCCTAGTTCAGGAGATCTCTGCTTAGGAAAGTGTGCCTTAACTTAACCTTCGAGTCTTGCACTTATGCATGAGCTTTGCAGATGAAATAAGATGGGCAAATTTTGGGGTATGAAATTTGGATTTCGTGATGTGGCCTTAGTGCCTAATGCTTATATGCGTGAATTATTGTATGATGAGATATTGTTATTTGGTATCATTTTATTATTCCGCTGTGATGTGCATATGAAATATGATATTCAAATGTGTGTTATAAACATGACCAGAGGCTTTATGTCGTTTTTTGTTGTTGAAATTTTTTAATACATGTGACACCCTCTGTGATATGCATATATTTACTCTAGTTATGCGATATATTTACCCTCTGTTATAATAAAATCCCAGTCGGGGTTGATGTTTGGCATGTCTGTTGGGATCCAGGAGAAGAGGTCGACGTTCTTCATCATTAGGCTAACAATCTCTAATTCCTCTTCTATTGAAAGCGCAGTTCCTATTTGAGTCATTTGATGTTGGTATGAACCAATCTGGATCCTCTTTTGGTCTTCGACTGGTGTCAAGATATTTTTCAGGGACTCGTTTCGTGAGTCGAGATATACGAATTGCATGTCGTATGGCCCTAGGGTCAGTTTTTCCTTTTTGGCTTTGCTGAGTTGTAAGCTATCCCGGTAGCATTGCCTAACTTGCTCCTAAATTTCCTTGATGACTCCTACTCGCGTGTCTTCCAGAGGGAACTTCATAGTCAAATATAGAACTGATAGAGCAGCCTTTAGAGCATTGAAATTAGGAAGCCCAATTATGATGTTGTAAGGAGATGGGCATTGACCACCATATATCTGACTTTCGTTTCTTTCGCATTTTCTCCTTTCCGAAGATAGTGCCTAAATTGATGTAACCTAACACTTGGATTTTTCTCTCCTGAGAATCCCGCTAGCGATCCTTTAAACGGTCATACAAAATCCATGTCCAGTCTTAAACCCTAAAAGACTTACAATACCTAACATTCGCCGAGCTACCCGGGTCGATCAGAACTCGTTTTACGTCCCACTTTCTGATTTAGATGCTAATCACCATTGGATCATCTTCGTGTGGCACTACGCCTTCCACATCTCGCCTTGAAAAACTTATATAGGATTTAGAAGGATGATATTGGTCGGGGGTTGTGGGAAATATGCATTACCTACCTTGCATAGCTTTTCCGTGCCCAGATAGATTCACCTCCCCCGGTGAAACCCTCAACAATAATGTTAAGTGTATGGCGTGGGACGCTTCTCCTTTGATCTTCCCTCCTAACTTTCTTTAGGGGTGACAGTCGCTCATTGGCACAATCTGGGAAGGACCGTCCTTCGTTTTGCACATACTTCTGGAAGCGCCCCATTTGAATTATTTTCTCAATTTTTAATTTCAAATCGTAACAGTTGATCGGTCACCATTTCTACCTAATTTCTATCATGGATTCGGTCTAAATTTGTTGATTCGGTAACACTTTGATCAATGTTTTATTGTTTTTGTTTAAGTATTTCATGTTTGATTGTTTTTATGTTTACTTTGCATTATGTTTTAATTTAAGTTATTTAGATGCTTTTTATGCCGTTTGGTTAGTTGTGTACGAATTTCAGGTTTGAACAAGTCATCTTAAGTGTCAAAGCAACTATGAAGGAAGGAGAGGCAAGAAAAAGATGAAAATTCAAGGTTCTGGGGTCTAACACGGCCGCCCGTGCTTCCACGCACGGCCCGTGTCAGGAGAATGACACTCTCCATACAAAATCCAGGGACCACGCACGGCCGCCCGTGCTTCCACGCACGGCCCGTGTCAGGATGGCTGGAAGCAAAAATAAAAATTAAAGAGAAGCACGGCCGCCCGTGCGTCCAAGCACGGCCAGTGCTGCTTTGAGCGTGAAAACTTCCAATTTTAGGGCTTTTTCACTAAATCTCCACCTTGAGGGTACTTTAGACATTTCATTTGCCTGAGATTTGTACCTAGACTATTTAGTTGATTTTGAGAGAATTATTTTGGGACTTTTGGAATCATACGATAGAAAATCACAGAAGAGAGAAGATAACTTCGTCAAGGGTTTCGGAGACGGAGAGATTCAACGGTGGACACCATTGAAGATCAAAGTTCCCAATTATCTTTGTAATGTCTAAATTCTTTACTTTGTCTTTCTTGAATATTATGAGAGGCTAAACCCCCCAATGCTAGGGGGGTGGTCCTGATTTGGTTTTTGTAATAACGATGAATTAGTGATTTCGTCAATACAATGGTTTATATTATTCAGTTAAATTATGCAATGTTTTTCATGTTTTCTTTATCGGTCAAATAAGAATTCATCCATGGCTAACAAATACAGGACTGTAGTTGTTAGGGTTTGTGCATAATTTGATTATAGTAGATATCACCTAGGACTAGGGATACCCTATAATTACCATATAATCTTGATAAAATAAAGGCTTGGTTTCAATTTGTATTCCTAAGGACTTAGGATTTAGGTTGGAAGACCAAAGGTTTCCTCACTAAGGACTTAGGAGGAAACACCCTAAGGATTGGTAACTGACTGTTATGAACTTGTTGAAGAGATCTTAATTCTGAGGGTTGCATGCCAAATCAACCACTTACCCTAGCATCTCATATATTTGATAACAAAAACCAATTTGTTTTCTGCTTATTTTTCTTTGCAAGGATTTAATCCACCAAAACCAAAACATTAGTTTTTTGTTCAATTGAATTAAACTTTAAGAATCTGTATTTCCTACGCAGTCCTTGAGATCGACATTCGGGGAATTTCCCCTATTATTACTACAGAGGCAAAAATAGTACACTTGCTTTTTTACCGATCAAGTTTTTGGCGCCGTTGCCGGGGACTGCCAAAATACTGATTTTTAACTTAAGTTCAATTATAATTTTGTTGTTCTGCGACTAAAATTTTATTTTCTGCACTTTTTATTTTTATTTTATTTTCTTTCTTATTCTAAAAATTGTCTAATCTGTTTATGCGAGGTAACGCCTCAGCTGAATTTCTTTTTGACGCAGAAATCAAAAGAACTTTGCACGCAAGGCGCAAACAAGCTCGTCGAGAAAATCTGGAATTTGAAGAAGAAATTATTTCAGTTCATTCTGGTTCAGATTCTGAAAGTGAAGGAGAAGTCATGGGAGAGAATCCACCAGCGCCGGAGAGACTTCTTGGTGACTACGGTGCTACAAACACACCGGGAGGTAGACTGACAATTGTCAACCAACCGGTAAATGCGGCTAACTTTCAATTGCATCCGAGCACAATAAATCAGCTGGAAAGAAAACCTTTCACCGGAAAGGTTAATGAAGATGCAAACAAGCACCTACAGAGGTTTCTTACCATGAGTACGACTTTAAAAATTGAAGGGCATACCGAAGAGGCAAAGAAGCTGAGAATGTTCCCGTTCACCTTGGCCGAAGAAGCAGAAGAATGGTTCTACTCTCTTCCAGCAGGTAGTATCACGTCATGGGAAGAGATGGAGAAGGCTTTCTTGAATGAGTATTTTCCCGCATCTGTATTTATAAGGAAAAGGTATGATATCTTGAACTTCAAGTAGAAGGAGGGTGAGCCATTAGGAGATGCTTACAAAAGATTCAAAAGAACTCTAGTAGCATGTCCCACTCATAATATGGACAAGACTGAACAGATGCAAGTATTTGTCAATGGGCTCAGAATGAAAACAAAGCAGTTGATTGATACAGCAGCTGGAGGCTCAACAAATTTCACAACAGCCTCCGGCATCATCAAAATCATTGAAGCAATAGCTGCAAATGAGCATTTGGAGTTGTATGACAGGTGTGCTAGCAAACCGGAAGGAATCATTGATCTTAAACTGGAAACTTCAAAAATCCGGGTTGAAGATGCGATAGCTGCAGAGGTAGAAAAGAGATTAAAGGCTATGAATATAGGTACTCAACAGGTTGCTCAAATCCAACAAGCTCAACCTGTAAGTTGTGAAATTTGCCAAGGTCCTCACCAAACTATATACTGTGTTGCTACTCCCAAGCAGATTGAAGAAATCAAATTCCTGAGGCAAAACAATCCGTATTCTAACACCTATAATCCAGGGTGGAAGAATCATCCCAACTTCGCTTGGAAAGATCAACAACAAAATCCTCAGAAGGCAGAGTGGGAAGTAGCTATTGAGAGATTGATTGGACAATGCTCTCAGTTTCAAGAAGAGACGAGAAATAACCACAGGAACACCACAACTTCAATAAAAAACCTGGAAGTTCAGGTGGGTCAAATAGCACAACATCTCACTCTACAAGCACAAGGTAGCTTTCCGAGCGCAACTGTGAAAAATCGAAAGATCAAGAGAAGATTAATGCTGTTACTACAAGAAGTAAGAAAGTGGCAGAATCGGAAAAAGAAAAAGAGGAAATAGATGACCCCATGGTAATAGAGGTGGATTTGGAAATAAGAGAAAATCCAAAAGAGCCAGAAGTTGTGATACCACTGGTTAAACCAGTTGAAGAAAAAAATAAGAAAAAGGCTGAACCGGCGATCAAACTACCTTTCCCTTCCAAAGTGACAAAGAAGGATTCAAAATAAAAAGACTTTGAGAAATTTACTGAATTGTTCAAAAAGCTAGAGGTGAATTTACCCTTCTTCGAAGCACTTGAGCACATGCCATTGTATAAGAAATTTCTGAAGGAGGTAATGACAAAGAAGAGATCAGTGGAAGGAGAACAAAAGATTGCAACTGAGAAGTGCGGTTTAGTCTCGTCAGTAAGGAAGATCCCAACCAAGAGGAAAGACCCTGGAGCTGTGGCAATACCATGCACTATCAAGAATCGAATGTTCAAAAAGGCACTCATTGATTCTGGTTCCAGTGTAAGTTTAATGCCACTATCTATTTTCAAAAAGCTTGAATTGGGAGAGGTTAAGGAAAGTAAGAAAAAGTTAAGGTTCGCTGATCACACCACCAAGAAATCTTATGGGGTAGCGGAAGATGTACTAGTGGAGGTTGACAAATTTGTATTCCCTGTTGACTTCCACATCATGGACATTCCGGAAGACGAAGAAACACCTATCCTTCTTGGGAGACCCTTTTTGTTGACAGGCCGCTGCAACTTTGACATTGAAAAAGGGACACTAACGCTAAAATCATTTGATGAAGAAGTAACCTTGAAGATGTTGGGAATTAAGAAACATAGGACAGGTGTAAATGATCAAACTTCTGTGGATATGGCGGAAAGTGAAAAAAAAGACAAAAGGCCTGAACAGCCCCAAGAAAAAGTCTCAAGCATAGCCTCTCGGGTGGAAACAACTCAGGGAGCTATCAAAAGTCCGAAGAAGGCTAAGGAAGTCAAGAAGAATGCGGGAAGTGAGTTGAAGAGAAAAGTGGTCCATGCTTATCATCTTCATGAGTTCTTGGGTGAGAAAGTAACAAGCAACAAAGTTTGGAAAAGGAAATACCCTCCATAATAAAGGGTAATGGACCGTCGAGCCATGCGACGTTAAACGAAGCGCTTCGTGGGAGGCAACCCACAATTTTAATAATTTATTTCTCTGTTTGTTTATTTTATTTTCAAGAAATAAAGGAGGGCATCTCTAGTGAAAGCTCGGAAGTGATCATTGGAGTGCAATACCCTCTGTAAGTAACCCCTCCAAGGCTGGTTCTAAAACATTGAGGACAATGTTTAGTTCAAGTGTGGGAGGGGTTCTTTTCATTTGCTTTTAGTTGTTTTCCATTTTTTTGTTTTTGTTTGTGTGTTATGTTGACATTGTGTTATAGATTGACTTATGGATGCCGAATGAATGATGAATGGTATTTAGTGGATGAAAGGTGCAACCTGAACCTATTCCCCCAAGGCACCCTGGAAGTTGATGCAGCCGAAAGAAAAGTAACTGTTGGACGCGACTTGCTGATATTGGACCAAGAGGATTGTATGGTATACCTGCACCGGAAAAGAGCCATATGACACGAGGAGTGCTTTGGAACCTGTAAGCTTATCCAACATGGTGAGGTTACAAAAAGCCAAACACAACAAATAATCATCATGAGAGTTCATTCAGGTATGACTTTATCATTCTGATTTTGCGTATGTTCTACTGACACAGCATAATATGAGGACACACACTGAGGCATTTGTTTGTTTTACCACCTGAGCCTTTCTAGCCATCCTAAATTATATGTTTATCCGTTTTTACCCCAGTTGAGCCATATCCTTTTGTTTGTTATAACCATATCTGTAACCTGCAGCCAAACACTTCCAACCCTTGCTCGGCATAAATGTTGTGGTTTTCAGAGTTGTGCTAAAATCTAAGTTTGGGGTAGTAATCATCAAAGAAGAGGGCAAGTAAAAAAAATGAAAAAAAAAATTGAAAGACATATGAATGTATGTCCCATAAAAAAAAAAAGAAAGAGAAAAACTTGCCCGAATGAAAGACTCAGTTACATTAAGCACTCACGGAAGAATGAGTGAAGCAAAAGAGTCTAAGTCGAATAAATTCCCAGTGTAACAAGTTGAGCACAATTACGAGAAACACAACATGAATGTCGAACCCAAAACCGATTGTTTATCCATTTCCTTGTGTATCACACCGTACTTAAACCCCATTACAACCCAGAAGACCTCGAAAAGTGTGTGAACTTTGTTAGTGTAGTGAAGGTAGAATTTATTCAAAATTAAGAGTTGATATTGCATATCTTTATTTCGTGAGTGCACAACACTTTAACCCTGAGAGATTTGGTGAGAAGTGTGAAAAAGCTTGCAGGTAAAAAGGTACTCTGAAGTGGAAGTGTGGTAGAAAGTTTGGTTCGGCAAGCCAGAGATTCTATTAGAAAGATAGACACAAGTTGCGAATAACATCCGCAGTGTTGTGAAAGAAAAATCCAGGGTGACCTCTGTTTGGCCTCTTGCATCGCTTGAGGACAAGCAATGAGATAAGTTTGGGGTTGTGATCGGTCACCATTTCTACCTAATTTCTATCATGGATTCGGTCTAAATTTGTTGATTTGGTAACACTTTGATCAATGTTTTATTGTTTTTGTTTAAGTATTTCATGTTTGATTGTTTTTATGTTTACTTTGCATTATGTTTTAATTTAAGTTATTTAGATGCTTTTTATGCCGTTTGGTTAGTTGTGTATGAATTTCAGGTTTGAACAAGTCATCTTAAGTGTCAAAGCAACTATGAACGAAGGAGAGGCAAGAAAAAGATGAAAATTCAAGGTTCTGGGGTCTAACACGGCCGCCCGTGCTTCCACGCACGGCCCGTGTCAGGAGAATGACACTCTCCATACAAAATCCAGGGACCACGCACGGCCGCCCGTGCTTCCACGCACGGCCCGTGTCAGGATGGCTGGGAGCAAAAATAAAAATTAAAGAGAAGCACGGCCGCCCGTGCGTCCAAGCACGGCCAGTGCTGCTGTGAGCGTGAAAACTTCCAATTTTAGGGCTTTTTCACTAAATCTCCACCTTGAGGGTACTTTAGACATTTCATTTGCCTGAGATTTGTACCTAGACTATTTAGTTGAGTTTGAGAGAATTATTTTGGGACTTTTGGAATCATACGATAGAAAATCACAGAAGAGAGAAGATAGCTTCGTCAAGGGTTTCGGAGACAGAGAGATTCAACGGTGGACACCATTGAAGATCAAAGTTCCCAATTATCTTTGTAATGTCTAAATTCTTTACTTTGTCTTTCTTGAATATTATGAGAGGCTAAACCCCCCAATGCTAGGGGGGTGGTCCTGATTTGGTTTTTGTAATAACGATGAATTAGTGATTTCGTCAATACAATGGTTTATATTATTCAGTTAAATTATGCAATGTTTTTCATGTTTTCTTTATCGGTCAAATAAGAATTCATCCATGGCTAACAAATACAGGACTGTAGTTGTTAGGGTTTGTGCATAATTTGATTATAGTAGATATCACCTAGGACTAGGGATACCCTATAATTACCATATAATCTTGATAAAATAAAGGCTTGGTTTCAATTTGTATTCCTAAGGACTTAGGATTTAGGTTGGAAGACCAAAGGTTTCCTCACTAAGGACTTAGGAGGAAACACCCTAAGGATTGGTAACTGACTGTTATGAACTTGTTGAAGAGATCTTAATTCTGAGGGTTGCATGCCAAATCAACCACTTACCCTGGCATCTCATATATTTGATAACAAAAACCAATTTGTTTTCTGCTTATTTTTCTTTGCAAGGATTTAATCCACCAAAACCAAAACATTAGTTTTTTGTTCAATTGAATTAAACTTTAAGAATCTGTATTTCCTACGCAGTCCTTGAGATCGACATTCGGGGAATTTCCCCTATTATTACTACAGAGGCAAAAATAGTACACTTGCTTTTTTACCGATCAACAGTCCTCGGTGTGATGTCCTCAAATTTTGTGATACTTGCACCAATTTCCAGAACTGAGCCTTATCGTATCTCCCCTAGGGGGTATGCTTCTGGGATAACTCGAGTTGCGCATGTTTCTTGCATAATATTCTCTCTGATGGTGTTCAGAGGAGTCCAACGCTCTTCTATCGAGCCTCCCCGAACGGGCCACTTTGTTCCTACCATATAATTGTTCCTTAGTTATTTTAAGTCCCACGCCTTCGGATCGAGGAGACAAACCTTTCTCTCTGACATATCTTGTCTTTTTCTCTGCATTGTTTTCTTCCCATCGTATGTAATATTTCCCTCGGGTGGTGATATCGTCCATCGTGGTGGCAGGTTTTTGGGTCAACGACTTGTTGAAGTGTTCGACCCTCTAACCATTATGAAAAGCTCACACGATCATCTTATGATTAGGATGAGCCATTTTGATGACTTCTTCGTTAAAACACGTCACATACTACCAGAGCGTCTCGTCCTGTCCCTGGCGGAGAATTGGTGGATCAACCTTTTGGCCAAATCTTGGTAGCTCGTCATAGAGTGTCTTGCCAACCCCATGTACCAGCGTAATAGCCCCTTCTTTAGGGTCATATCCATCAACCTACACTTTAATGATTCACTAGCTCCGATGATAGTCATTTGGGTGTTGACAATTAAGATACGCTCCTGTGAGCCGTGCTTTCCATTGAACAATGAGAGTTGATGGGGTTTGAAATTTTTCAAGACCTCATCATTCCATATTTCCTCTAATAACACTTGTGTATCAATATGGTCCTCAAAATCCTCATCTTCCAGTGGAGGTTGCAGGTGTTGCTGTTGAAGTTCGTGAACTTTGTTATGTAAATATTCATTATGTTGGCCCCGCTTCTCGTCAGTCTATTTGCAATTTTATGTGGCCTGGGAGAGTTTTACCAGACCCCACAGTAGACGACAATTGTTTCTGAAGAACAATATTGATAACTTCGCAGAAACTGATCGGGAGAAGGCGCGGTGAAATGATAGCTTTTGTGTATACAAGTTGCTTGTTTTTAACTCCTTTAGATTCACTTATTTATAGTGCAGAATCTTTAGAGAATAATGACATCATATCTATGGTTATTATTGTCACGGTCTCCTTGTTGTCCTAAAATCGTAAAGAGCATTGATGGTCATAGATGCTAATTTCTCATGCTACAATTGTTTTCTATTTGAGCTACCCGGTTAATATTTATGCTTGGCGTCTTGGTACGTTATTCTAAATATACATCTCGTAGTCGTATGTATAAATTTAATTATAAGGTTTTCAATAATTTGAGTTGAATATTAAACTATGAGTATGATTATATTATGTGACTTAAGACTAGTCTATTTCATATTCAACTATTTTTTATTATCAATAACTTTTATTTAACCATATAAGATTCAACTGAAACTTAATTCGACTCCTTGCCAAACTCGACAAACACTTTAAAATATTTTTAGAATTAATCAATATACTTAAAAAACAAAAAAGTTGTGTCAAATTTTTCATAATTCACTCCAAAATTTCCAAGGGATGCTAAACCTATTCAGCATCAAGTCACGTGAAAAATCCATAAAAAACGGAACCCACACTAAGAGTATTTTAGTGGTTACGTTGTTAAATATTAAAATGAACGAACGTGAGGGTTAGTGGTGCAATAAATAAATAATACTGTAGTAATAGAATCCACTAACATAACTAATGTTTCTTTAAACAAAAAAAAATACTCCATCGTGCGTTTCCATAACTTCATAATAAATTGGAGGCAGATAAATAGACACTACTATTATATTATATTATTACTTAATTAATTATTATTATATAATATAATAATATAATATATAGTATAATAGTACTGTATTATACGATTCATGTAATATACTACTAGTATGTAAAAAGATTTTTAGAATATCACGTGATGTGAGCGTACGTGCGTAGGTGAGAGTATAATTAATTCTATGTCCTTTGTACTGGTGTCAGGTTAGGTCACGTGACGCATGCTTTTGTTGTCCATTGATGTCTTTATATATTTTACACATGTATGTGTATGTATATGTATGATGATGAGTATGTATGGGTCATGCATGGTGATTTTTTTGTTTGACCGCATTAGATGCAAAGTGTGGGGCCACAATGGCACCAAAGAGAAAAGATAGGATCATGTGGGTAACGCCGGATTGAGTGAGTCACTCCGTCTGCGTGTGAGAACAAGATAGGGTATGGCTTCTCTTTCCCGCCAATGTGTGGGCCCTACATATTTTTTGGAGCCAAATTAAATTACACGTGGTGAATTGACAAACAAGTATTTTGGTTATTATTATCGAAATATTTTTTCAACTGTTTATAATTTTTGATGTATTTAAAATCGATAATGTGTTAAAATAATTATTTATTGTTTATGGTAATTGATGTGACAAGTGTTGTATTTGGTGGGTGTGTGGAAAGTGTTATTGCCGTTAACTTTTTCTATAATGTAGTTGGAAGATAAGAAAATGTGTAATTTGCCGCCTCTTACGGTGACATGCCGTTGTTGTCGATGACTTATCTAACAAAAATAAAACAATAATGCATATTCTGTGTACAATTTTGAGTATTTTTGACTTTTTCTAAATTCCTACACTCTACTACTACACTACACTGTGGAGGAATACTATAATTTATCAATTCTACAGTGTATTCATAGACTGACGATTAAACTTTAAGTTTTTATCAGATATTATTATATATGTAGATAATAAAGTTTATATAGAAATAAAAAATAAACATTTTAAAAATTAGAATGAGACATGTTAATTTTTAAATTTTGTTTTTACGGAATATATAAGTTTTGATTTTGAGAAACTCTAACCTCATCCACATGTGATGATTCCTCTTTAATTTTTTTTATTTTGAAAAGTGATTATTTTGGTATTTTTTTTAAAAGAGTGGTTATTTGAATTTTTTTTTTTAAAAAGTGATTATTTGAAAGAAAAAAATTCCCAGAAGTCAATATACTAATTTGTCGAGGAGTCAAATTAGAATATTGAAAATAAAGCAGTAATCTTAAAGGAGTTATATATATGAGTTATGGTTAGGGTTGTTCATGGTATAGTTTACTGTTAAAATCAAACCGAACCGAACCGAGCCCAATCACAATAAAAATGGACTCGAATTGACCTGAACTGTTTCAATTTACTCAGAATTGAACCACAATAATTGGTTTGGTATACCGTTTGAAATTTCGAACTGTTAAAAGTTAATTTTCCCCAAATCGAACCGTTAAAAATTAATTTTCCCCAAACCGAACCGTTTATTGAAGAACAGAACCATTAAACTACTTTTTTTTTTTTAGAAAAATTTTAAAACTTGTTTTTTTGTATTTTTCATTTTCAGTTTTAGGTCGGTTCAGTTCGATTATAGTTTTGGTTCGGTTCTAGAACTGTTTGTATAATATGGTTTGGTTTACTTAGTTTAGTTTAACTTCAGTACAGTTCGGTTCGGCGGTATAGTTCGATTCATAGTTTTTTTAACAGTCCTAGTTATGACCTCCATTTATAGAAAACGATCAACACTATTTATGAGGTTTTCTCTCTTTTTCTCCATCAGAAGAGAATCAAGAAACCCTAAGGCATTCTACAAATTAGAAGATCACATACCCGCAAAACTTCAACGACTCTAATGACAAACTTAAGTACGCTTTCGCTTTCGTTTTCATATTGTATTCGGGTATGGATTATAAGGATATGAACTCAAAGGAATTAAATCAATATTATTTTCTTATTTTCTGGCACTGGGATGTTAAACACTTTAGAATCTTGCTCTTCTTGAAAGTGTTCCTCTACGGCTTATGATCAAACACTTTGCATGCATCCCCCAAACAAATGCATTTTCCTTAAGCATCAAGGAGTCAGATATGTGCTAAATAATTCGCATGATTTTCCATATGAATTTTTGTAATGAACATTTGGAATAATAGTACTATTAGTTTATTCAATTCATTGTTAAACTTTTCAAACAACAAAAATGTTCAGTGATAATGTGTATCATATCAGTCCCTTTTTACCCGACCTCGTCAATATCATGGTGTGTGAATGTGAAGAAAGTGTTATCATAAGGTTTTGTGAATATTGAAATATTGTACTATTTTGGTGCATTTAGTGAAGAATAACTTTACTGGACTTCATTTTGGTCTTTTGCATGAACTAATTTTACAACATTATCTATGTGTTTCTATTTCAAATTGTGGATGAAATGATAGAAAACACAATAGCAAATTTTGAAGTCCCAATCATGATCCCATCTTCCAAGTCACAGAGAAATTTTTACCTACTGGGATATTCAATCCCTTCATTCCTGCCATCACTGTCTTCTTTTCTCCATCTCCTTGTCCATATAAGTAACTTTGTTGAGTTATATCAATTTTCACATTTGATTGTGTACCATCTATTTCCATTGTAGCTTTTGCTCCATTTCCATTCAATCCCAATACATTTATTGTGTCAATAACCCAACCTTTATCCAAAGCAAACTCACCCTCTTGGACTTCTGACCAAACTTTCACAGTTCCTTCTTTCACACTTGCATGAAAGTCAATATATGTTGAATGGCCATTTCCAAGCTTCATTTCTGGAAGCTCGTCGTCGTCAAGGAATAAGTTCCCTTTAGCCACACCTTCATTTGCACCAGCTGGAAATGTCACAATGAGGCTAAAAGGTGTCATTCTAGCATCCTTAGATACCAGACCACCTTGTTGCATTGGAAGAATGATGTTCTGATATAAATGTACATTGACCACATGCAAAGGAGCATTAAGGGTCACATAGTTTCCGTCTTTTGAAAGAATGACTTGTGTCAAATCAAATAAACTGTACCATGTTCCGGGCGGAAAGAGTGCTTTGACTTCCGTTTTCCCTGGCTCGAGAACAGGAGAAATCATTAGGCCGCTTCCAAGTAAGAACTGAGTGCTTAGGCCGTAACATTGAACATAATTTGGAAACGAGAAGAAAAGAGGCCGAGCAATCGGGGCTCCACTAATATGTGCCTCGTAGTTTAAGGTGTACAGATAGGGTAGGAGCTTATATCTCATCCCTAGAGAATTTCTAGCTGATTCAGCTACTGACTCCCATTGGTAAAGTTCCTGTCTAGGAGAGTAGTAGTTTGCATGGTCTCTTGAGAAAGGGTAGAAAGCACCAACTTCGATCCACCTATTGCAAAGCTCTTCAGTCGGTGCTGGATAGAAACCGCATATATCAGAGCCAACCACTGGCACTCCAAATATTCCGAAATTCAGCATTGTGGATATTGAGTATCTTAAATCCTCCCATGTTCCTTTGTTGTCACCTGTCCAATGCGCTGCATATTTGCCTGAACCTACGTAAGTAGAGCGCGATAAAATAAAAGGCCTTTTTCCTTGAAGCCCCTGAAGGGCCTTGTGAGTTGCAATGGTTTGAGCAAAACCATAGATACTATGAGCATCGTACTCTAAAACGCCGTTATAGTGAACTGCGCTTGTGGCTATAGTTTTGAAACCTATAGGAGCTTGTAATCCTGAAGCATTGATTTTGTAGGGAGGATCATCCCATCGCGTTTTAGTGATGTTTTTGCAATCTAAGCAACATATCCAACCGGGTCCTGTTCCACTTGGGCACACTTTTCCTTTAGGAATTGTACACTTTCCAGAGCAGAAATTTGAGGCTTCATTCATGTCAATCCATAAGCCATCAATCGGGACTAGTTCATGGAAGCGGCGAATCTCATCACCCCACCAAGAAACTGTTTTTGGATTGAGAAAATCAGGAAAGTACACTGCTCCTGGCCAAACTTGAGCCAAGAAGGGTTCGCCTTCATACTTGATAAAAACATCATTAGCCATACCTCTTTGGTATACACCATAACTAGAGTTAACAGCTATTCCAGGATCATTGATCACAATGTATTTCATTCCAATGCTGTGTATTCTGTCTAGAAAGTTTAAGAGCTTTGAATGAGGGTAGCTAATTGGATTGAGTGTGAAATCCTTGTGTCCATCCATGTGATCGTCATCGTTCCATATAACATCAAGGGGGATTTTGGCTTTCTTGTAATTTTCGACAACATCTTCTACAACAGATAGGTTGTGATAACCCCATCTGCATTGGTGGAATCCTATTACATAACAAATAAATCAAGTGAGAATACTGGTTAAATTAAAAGTACAACTTGCATTCTTAAATTGAATGTAATCATATGTGTTGGTGTCGCATTAGTGTAACACGTTTTGGACACCAGATACACATTTGTTTAGATGTGTTTGTGCTAAATAAGGCATTGGGTAACCTATGTAATCATATGTGTTGGTGTCGCATTAGTGTAACCTATGTGTTTGCTCAAGTTTGGCCTAGAATGTGCACTGATCATACCCTAGAATGTGCAACATAGTGGTATGGGAGATTGTGAAAAGTGAAAATTGAATCATACCAAAAGCCCAATAAGGCATTGGAGCTGGTCTACCGATAAACGATGTGTACTGATCAACAACATTAAGCGGCGTAGGACCTGCAAAGAAGTAAAAATCAAGAACCCCTCCAATAACCTTGTAGGTCAGAGAGGTTCCTTTGTAAAACACATCCATTCCATTGCTATTCAGCAACAAAACACCATGTGCATAAGATTTTCCACCTTCATTTCTAAGATCCATGTATACAGGGTGTGAACCATATAGATCAGTATTGAGATTAATAGCAGATACATCAGTGGTATACAAAGTATAAGGATCATTTGGATGCAACTTTATCCCATGTGGCTGTGTGTTTTCTCCAAAACCATACAAAGAAGCATCTTTGGACAACTTGGTAGAGATTTCTAAGTATTGGTCTTTGAAAACCAAAGGACCAAATGAGTCTGAATTGGAGTCGAAAAGGGTATCACCATTGGACTTTCTTTTCACTGCAAAGCTAAATGGGTCAGAAGTGTAACTGAAAACAAGCTCAGAGCTTGAATACTCTGAAACTGATAATGGCTTCTTCTTCTTCTTCAACCTCTTAATGTTCTGCTTCAAAGGTGGTGGTTGCTCCCTTGGCAAAAGATTGTAAGGAACCTCCCACCTTTTGTTCTTTGCATCTGTTATATGTACCCTCAAACGATTCTCAGTCTCATGTCTGCAAAATCAACGAAAAAAGTATAAGGGTCATAAATAAGATTGTCTGATGTTCAACACGTATCAAACACCATGACTCGTTTATGGTGTCTGACACTTGACACTGACACAACACCAATACGTATCAGTCTGACACCAACGCAGGTGTCAATGTCAGTGTCGTGTCTGATGTTTATGTTTTAATAAACTTTGTAAAGAAAAAAACATGAATGCATAATAATTTTGTGTATGAGTATGAATTACTTGACGTAGAAGCGAAGAAGGGGAATGTCAGGACCATAGATGTTATTATTCTCCTTAACTTGAAGGAGTCCAGTGATTGCACCATTAGGGTCATCTTGAATAGATATCAAACGGTAACCTTGACCAATTTTGGTGGATTTTGAAGAAGTGGTGTGTTTAGCTTCAGAGAGAAGCAAAGTTAGAAGAAGGTAAGAGAGAAAAAGAGTGGCTAATGGATTGAGAGAAGCCATAGTAGGACACTGTAGAGTAAAACAACGTCGGAGAGGGTTGTGTTTTATGATTGAGAAAATGGTTACTTTGTGTTTTTGTGTTTGTTTTTGTGTGGGACATAGGAAGATTGAGTGGGGAAGTATCTCATAGGATCCATTACGTTACGCGTGAGTTTGAACTTGAGAGGATCATACTAATCTTGTGACTGTGGGCCATTCTGTTTCTTGTTCTTTCATCTCTTTAATGTGGCGTGTGTGGGTACACCACTTTCTGTTTTACTCATTTGTTGTTGTTGTTGTTGATGATGATGAGTGGATCAGAGACAGTGATTTTGAGGTGATAATTATGTACTGAGAAAAACTATATACTTTTTGTGTATAGGATGCTTCTCTATGTATGTGCTATATAGAAGGTGAAGTGGATAGAAAACTAGATATACCTTAAAGTTGTCTGATTTTTTACCCTAACTAAAAAAGCTAACTTCCAACACACTTTTACTTTTCTTTTTCTTCACTAGTTTAACGTTTTATGGACTATGGACATCTCTCGGATTAGGACGAGTCGCAGTCACAGACTCTTGTATGATACTCGTACAGCACATGTCGAAAAAGTTAGAGAAGTGTTGGAAAAAATAGACAAGTGTTTAAAAAGAAAGTTTTTTTCTTTGATTCAATATTCTTTGAATCAGTTTTAGATACTCATATGTCTTATATTTTTTACATTATCGGTGTTGGAGTGTCAATATCTGTCGGAGTTCGTGCTTCATAGGTTCACTGTGAGAGGGCAGATGTGTTAAAATGGAGACAATAATCACCTTTAAAGTCAGGGTCACAGCTATCAGATTTTCGTTATCAAACCATCTACCATTTATAACTGTTTGCTAAACTCAATAGTGTTGTACTTGGAGAGGTGTATTATGAGTCTCGCATATCAGTTGGTGTATATTTTGGCACACACTGGATGCATAATATAGACATAATATCAATGTCCACCCTGCAAAACACTTTTAATTTTCTTCACTCTTAAAATCATCTTACAAAAACTCAATTTTTTCAATATTTTTCTTGCTTTATTACACAATGATGACATAATGGAAGATAACAACAGGGGCATAGAAATTTAAACGTGACACAAGACTCAACAAAGATGAGAAAATCTAAACTTATGAATTATGATCCCATCTTCCATGTAAGAGCAAACCTTTTACCTACAGGGATATTCAACCCCTTCAATCCCACCATAACTGCCTTATTTTCTCCACCTCCTTCCTTGTACAAGTACTTATGTTCATATCTACTAACTTTCACATTTGAGACACCAATTGAATGTTCCCCATCTATCTCAACTCTAACTAGTTCTCCACTTCCATAGCTCAATCCCAACACATTTATTGTGTCAATAACCAAACCTTGATCTAAAGCAAACTTTCCCTCTTGAACTTCCGACCAAACTTTCACAGTTCCTTTTTTCACACTTGCATGGAATTCGACGTAGGTCGAATAGCCATTTCCGAGATTCATATCTGGCATCTCGTCATCATCAATGAACAAGTTTCCTTTAGCTTCTCCTTCATTTATACCGGATGGAAATGCCACGATGAGGCTAAAAGGTGTCGTTCTCGCATCCTTAGATACCATTCCACCTTGCTGCATTGGTAGAATAGTATTCTGATATAAATGCACATTGATTTCATGCAAGGGTGCATCAAGGGTCACATAGTTTCCATCTTTTGAAACAATAGTCTGTATCAAATCAAATAAACTGTACCACGTTCCAGGCGGAAAGAGTGCTTCAACATCCGTTTTCCCTTGCTCGAGTACAGGAGAAATCATTAAACTGCTTCCGAGTAAGAACTGAGTGCTGAGGCCATAACATTGAACATAATTTGGAAATGAGAAGAAAAGAGGCCGAGCAATTGGGGCTCCACTAATATGAGCCTCGTAGTTTAGCGTGTACAGATAGGGTAGAAGCTTATATCTCATCCCCAAAGCATTTCTAGCCGATTCAGCTACGGATTCCCATTGGTAAAGCTCCTGTCTAGGAGAAATAACACTTGAATGATCCCTTGAAAATGGATAGAAAGCACCAACTTCAATCCACCTATTACAAAGCTCTTCGGTAGGCGCTGGATAGAATCCACATATATCTGCACCAACCATTGGCATACCGAATATTCCAAAATTGAGAACAGTAGATATAGAATATCTTAAATCCTCCCATGTTCCTTTGTTGTCACCTCACCGGTCCAATGTGCAGCATATTTGCCCGATCCTACATAAGTCGAACGAGACAAAACAAATGGTCGTTTACCTTGAAGTTCAAGAAGCGCTTTGTGCGTTGCAATGGCTTCGGAGAAACCAAAAAGACTATGAACATCATATTCCAACACACCATTATAATGAACTGCACTAGTTGCTATAGTTTTGAAGCCTATTGGAGCCTCTTTTCCGGACGCGTTGATTTTGTATGGAGGATCATCCCATCTTGTGCTTGTAATGTTTGTACAATCTAAACAACACGTCGAATTTGGTAATTTTTCACCTTGAAGTGGACAAAATCTTCCCTTTGGAATAGTACATTTTCCAGTGCAAAAATTCGAAACTTCATTCATGTCGATCCATAAGCCATCAATAGGAACAAGTTCATGGAAGCGGCGAATCTCGTCTCCCCACCAAGAAACTGTTTTTGGATTGAGAAAATCAGGAAAGTAAACTGCTCCTGGCCAAACCATAGCCATGAATGGTTCACCTTCATATTTGATAAAAACATCATTAGCCATACCCCTCCGGTATACACCATAATTTGTGTTAACGGCGATTCCGGGGTCATTGATCACAATGTATTTCATGCCAATGCTGTGTATTCTGTCTAGAAAGTTTAAAAGCTTTGGAAGTGGATAGTTAATTGGATTGACTGTGAAGTCCTTGTGTCCATCCATGTGATCATCATCATTCCATATCACATCAAGTGGGATTTTGGCCTTCTTGTAATTCTCAACAACATCTTCTATCACAGATAGATTGTGATAACCCCATCTGCATTGATGGAATCCTATAAATACACAAAATGAATATATTGGTCATGATGCAAACAGGTTTTGGAAAAGTTTTATGAAAAGAATTATGAATTGAATCATACCAAAAGCCCAATAAGGCATTGGAGCAGGTCTTCCAATTAAGGTAGTATACTGATCAACAACATTCAGAGGAGTTGGTCCAGCAAAGAAGTAAAAATCAAAAACACCTCCAATGATTTTGTATGTCAAATAGTTCCCTTTGTAAAACACATCCATTCCATTACTATTCAACAACAAAACACCATGTGCATAAGGTTTTCCTTCTTCATTTCTAAGATCCATGTATACAGGATGTGATCCATACAAATCAGAATTGAGATTAACAGCTGATATATCAGTTGTATACAAAGTGTAAGGATCATTTGGATGTAACCTCATCCCATGTGGTTGTGTGTTCTCTCCTAAACCATACAAAGAAGCATCTTTCGGCAATTTGGTAGAAATTTCCAAATATTGGTCTTTGAATACTAATGGACCAAATGGGTCTGATTCATTAGAATTTGAGTCAAAAAGGGTATCACCATTGGACTTTCTTTTCACTTTGAAGCTAAATGGATCAGAAGTGTAACTGAAAACAAGCTCAGAGCTTGAATACTCCGAAACTGATAATGTGTTCTTCCTAAACCTCTTAATGTTCTTCTTTAGAGGAGGTGATTGCTCCCTAGGCAAAAGATCATAAGGAACCTCCCATCTTTTGTTGTTTGCATCAGTTATGTGTACCCTCAAACGATTCTCCGTCTCGTGCCTGCAAAATCAAAGAACAAAATATAAGGTTCATAAATAAGCTCTCATACATATCTGAACAAAAACGTGTCTGATGTCTAATATCCAAATGACACTAATAACATTCAAATCATTCATTTTTTCAAATTATTACCGGAGAGTCTCAGTAGAATCGGATATACACTTACTTGACATAAAAGCGTAAAAGGGGAATGTCAGCACCATAAATATTGTTCTTCTGCTTAACTTGCAGGAGACCTACAAGTGCACCATCAGGTGTATCTTCAATGGATATCAAACGGTAGCCTAGACCGATTTTGGAAGAAGAATAGTTGGTTTCTTGAGATAAACATAGAAGGCAAGTTAGAAGAAAGGAAGAGAGAATTAGAGCAACTAATGGCCCAAGAGAAACCATAGCTCACTATGAAGTAACTAAGCAACTTTGACTACTCTTTTTGTGGACTTCTCATGGATTATAAATAGAACAGATTTAGTACTTATATCAAGATTGTAAAAGAGTATTATTTAAGTTATTAACATTTTCATTGATTATATATGAGTCATTGTTAAACTATGATATTAGTGTTTGGTTAACAAAGTTGATATGTATATCTTATAATATTTGGCAGATTCCATTGACAAGATGAAGTGATACTAATATATAATTCAATTATTTCGTTGTTTTTTATCTAACAAGTTGCATTCATTTTGTTTTCGAGGGAAAATCCAATTAATGAAAGACATTTAAAATAGTTACATCACTTTCGAACATAGATAATAAGAAATCAAGAGTAATAGTATATCTGTTTCCTTGACCATATTATTGCTATAAAAAGAAGACCGGCTAATACTGGATAGTGAAGACCAAATCTGAGCATAATGTTTCACGTGTATCAGTTTTGTCTTATTTTTTAAAGGGAAAATAGATATATAATAGATAGAAAACATGTTGGGGAAGACTACCGGTGACAAAATAGGTCTGTCTCGTTAGACATGTTTGTTTTGTCATACTTTTTGTGGAGTAGGTTAAGATTTTAGCCTAACAACCTCTAGTATTTCTGTTTTGTTTTGTTTTTTTTTTTTTGCGGACTTTTGTGGACAGAAACATTTACATAAAATTTTATATTTTTAGGCCTAAAAGATTCAAAGTCTGCGAGCATTCTCCGGTTCGCCCTTATTTTTTTCGTAGGGCGGCTAAGGTTTTAGGCCCGCACCCTTAACTATGTCTGTTCCATTCTATTTTTTTCGAACATTTACGGGCGCTAGCCTAAATAGAGTGAGCATGCCTGCTTGCCCTCCCTAAGAAAGACCCAACAATATACTAGAATAGAGTTAAATGACATAAGAAATGACAATAAAAAAATAAAAATAAATAAAGGAAAGTAATAACTCTAAACGACGGCAGAGCAAAACTAAAAAAAATCACTTCTCTTACTAGACACGAAAATCACGAACCACCCCTCAACAGAAAGTCAAATAGAGCTCCGACCGTCAGAACCACCATTAACGAATCAGAAGAATCACAAGCAACACTGAAACCACTGAACCCTAAGGAGTAGAAGGGTGAGTTCAATGTTGGCTTGTTAGGAAACCAGTACCAAGCCCAAAACAATGCTATTATCGGCCACCTCTTTCCCGTTTGTTAACGATCTAGCAAACAACTTATCATTACACACTAACTAGATAGTTTGCACTAGTGCATGTCAAATCATGGCAAAATCTCCCATAGACTTAGCCCTCTCACCTAAAGAAATAAAAAACTCAAACAGATGGCACAACTCCCTAGCAAGAGCCAACTGAACCCGTAACCACCTAAAAATCTTATACCAAACAATAAAAGCTATATTACATGTAATAAATAAATATAGGCTGAATAAGTTATCCCTAATCAGGTCAACAATGACCTTTCGTTTGAACAGATTATCCCTAATCAGAAATTTGTCATGTAGAAACTTAGAGGAGGCTCAACTATCCTAGATCAAGGGAAAAGTTGGATTCACCCAAGATAACTGAGATTCTGATGAACAAACCATCTCTAGTATGTCTCCAAACCCACATATCACTCTCCTCACTAAATTGAAACTCTCTGAAGACCGAGAATAAATCAAAGACTATAGATTCTTCAAGAACGAAGAACGATCTCCTTCAACCAATGTCCCAAGAAATCCTCCCATCATCCTACCTCCCAATCTCTCCCATGATTCCATTTTCCTTTGGGAGATGGTGTAAAGTATCTAAAATCTAGTCCTAATAGGTATACTCCTTATCCAAGGGTATTTCCAAAAAAAGGTCTGAAAGTCTGAAGGTATACTCCTTATCCAATCCTACGTCAAATCAATTAGGAGGATCTTCCTTTTTAGATATAAGAAAGGATACACCTTTCCACCAAGAGAGAACGGGACCCCAAGGGACGACCCTTGGACAAGGAGGCGACAAGGGAATGGCTGTACTTGGCAAAAAGGATATCTGACCATAGACTAGAAGCACCCAACAAAAGTATTAATATGTACTTAGCTAAGAGAGCTAGATTAACCATCAAGAGATCTCTAACACCCAAGTCTCCCACCTTATCGACCATCTCATCCATGATATCTTATAATCCCTTTTCACACCTCCCTAAAGAAACTTCATATGAATCCTAACTAACTTATTCCACACTTTCTCAAGCATCTTTAAGAAGGAAAAAAAATAGAACACAAGAATAACATTGAGAACAAAGTTTTGGAGAATAACTCTCTCCCTCAAGACTAACATACCTATGATTTCAATAGTGAAGTCTCTTCAAAATCAAGTTAACTAGAGGTTCCCAAGTAAACTCCAATCGATGATATGTCCAATGTTTATAATGAAAATTATGAGCTCATAAAATTTAACACATTTATAAGGATACATATATGACTAGTGGGAGATTGTTAGAAATTTTTGGTCATATATGTAATAAATTAATGTGTTAGGACCATTATTTAATTAGCCAAATTAGAGTGATATATTTAATGTAAGATTTATGGCTAAGGATGTAATTGTCATGAAAAATATTATGTAGATATCAAAAGCCTTATTTCTATTTTTGTGATGGGTAAAATTGGAATAAGAAACCTTGAATAATCATGACCCTTCATGGAAGGGCATGAGATTCTAAACTTGAATAAACATGACTCTTCATGAAAGGACATGTGATTCTTATAAATAAGGGGTCATGGTCTCCAATTGTAGACACTAGAAAATATCATAGAATATTTATTCTTTTTATCCCATTGAAAGAGGAACTAAGGAATCTATATTAGAAAGTCATTGTCTTATCAAGATTATTGTCTTCTCATCAAAATTACATGGATCCTAAAGATACGCTTCCGTTTTCTATTTTATCTTGAATTAAGTATGGATTAATAAATATTGATTATTAACAATATAAACTATTAACTAATTTGATTTTATTTAGATATTGTGTTTTGAATATCATATTAAGATATAATTTTTTGAAGACTCCATCGATAACATGAAATAATCATACGAATATAGAGTTGCTTCGGTTGATTAATTTGAATAATATAGAGTTGCTTCTGTTGGACTCGAACGATTATTTTAAATTCGTCGAAAACCAAAACCGACCGAATCTAATTAATATTTATTTTATTTATTTTTATTACTATAGAGTTGACTCATTATAAAAATGAGATTTTTGTAAGGTTATTATATTTTTATATCTAATGGTGGCATTGTGTACTCCTAAAAATACAAGACATGTAATATGAAATTTTGAACAATATTTTGTTTGTAGTTTAAAATATGATAATGATCAAATTAATCTCAAATGATATTGAAAATATTGTCACGTAATAATAAAAAAAATTTAATAATAAAAAATAATTTTCTATTCTAAAAATTTGATTTTTTTTTTGGAAAAAAATTAAAAATGAATATTTGTGAATTTTATAAAAAAAAAATCATTTTTATAGGTTTATTTCAATAAATATTAAACTAATCCGATTTATCCGTCAATTTGACTTAATCGAATCCGTAAAAAATCAAAATTTTATCGGTCAAAATTGAACCATAAAAATGAAAACATAATTTACGTTAGATTTAAGTTTTGAATCCGAAATCGACCGATTATCCAATCCTATTAGAAACATATATAAATCGGTTTATTTTTTCAATATCTGATTTATGGTCAACTTATTATTATGCAATAAAACGGGAGCTTTGTTGTTTTATCTAACAAGTTGCATTATTTTTGTATCCTAGGGAAACTCCAATTAATGAAACAAATTTTAAATAGTGATAGAGGGGTATAATATTATTTATTAGTATTATTTATTAGTATTATTATTAGTATTATTATTATTGGGCTTTTAGTAGTGTTTGGGCTTTTATATTATTAGTATCCATTAAGAATGTTATATAATGTAGTCTCATAGAGACATTGAGAATCAAAGAAATGAAATGAAGTTTATTTTATTAGTTTATTTTACTTGTCTCTTTTATTTCTCTTAGCTTTTCTCTAGTTTGTTAGGGTTTAGAATTAGCTTCCTATCAATTGGTGCTTTCATCCATGTACTCAAATCCTCCTATGGATTATGCTTATCATACACCTTCATCTCATCAATGGAGCATTCCTCCAACCTATTCCACTCCCACACCAACACCTTCATTTCCATCATTCCCATGGGAACTCTTCACACCTTACTAAACTCATGGATCTTCATCACCAAAATTTTATCTAAATCATGGATATTCACCTCATACACCTACCTCATATCCACCACCACCTAACTCATATTCATCATCTCATTATCCATTCTACTACAATAATCATCATCAACCACTGCAAGCAACAAAAACCTATCACACATTTAAAAAAGATTTTGAGAAGCATTTACAAGTGTCTAACCCTTGTTTTAAGAAAAGATCCAAAAGAACCTCTCAAAAAACCCAGTTTCGCAATTCCAACAGTGATGTTGAAAGATCCCAATTCCATAACATTTTGGAACATGAAGTTGGGAATAGGGGTTCGGGTGAACCCGAGAGGCATTCAACTCTTACAACTGAACAAAAAATGGAACCTTCACCGCAGAAGAACAAGAAGAAGAAAACCTCGAAGCAATGTGTCGCCAAACTCAAAACCCTGGGTAACGAATTTCTATCACCAGCCTCAAACATCAACAACCTCCACTCTTCTTCTACCTGTTTCGTTTCTACGGAACCAGAGAATCTCCAGATTCCCGAAGCCATTCTCTACACCACTCTCACTCCACTTGCTCTCGCCGCTGAGGAATCCCTAAATTCCGACAACCACGGACAATACTCCGTTTTTCGCAACGAAATCTCTGTCAACACACCTCAATTCGAATTCGTTCATTCTACTACCCAAGACGAATTCTCCCTCGATGCCGCCGGAGAAGCCGAAGACAAAGACACCCTCCGTGAGCCTACGACGCTAGCGCTTGGGAAATCGATTCAACCACGACCTTCTCCACTTCCTGAGCCACCTGATTCACTCACGGTAAACCTTTCTTGTGATTCTAAAAGTCCTTTGCTTGAGATTTTGCTTAAGACTGCATCGTTAATTGACGCCGCTGCTACGTCGGCACCTCCACCACCTTTGGAGAACCTGCGTCAACTGTTTGAGTCACAAAAATTATGTTGTAGTTTATTTTACTTGTTGAATTTTCAAGACCTCCCTGAGTTGTTTGAGAATCATATGAGGGAATGGACCACGTTTCGAAAGAAGCAATTGTGTTACATACTTGCATGCCATGGAATCACTTTTGAGCTTGATGAGGAAATGGTTAATGATGACGCAGACCGAGAAGTGTTGCAGGATATCATAAACAATTCTAAGCTAAGTGAAGAATATCTGACTCTGGCTCGTGATATTGAAGTCATGGAGCCCAAGTCCCATGAAGATATATACAAGGCACATTTGCTTGGTGCAGAGGTTTTATCAGCATGGTTCATGTCATTTGCTATGATAGGAAATGAAAATGGCGATGAGGCAGATCATCATGGGAAGTCTATTCTTATGAACTCAGTATTGAAACCTGGGCATAATTCTGTTCAATTACTGGTTCTAAATTTTAAGGGGAACAATCTGATTTTGTGTGCCAAAATTTCGCTTATCAAATATGCTCAGCAGGTTCCTTCAGAGACAACTCAGAGGCATTCTAACTCAGTTTTACACGGTTATATATGTAATTTCTCCTCTTGTAGTGTTGCGGCAGCTGTTGCTGCTAATTTTGTTGATTTCTCTCTAGGCATTGATACTTCTGGAAGGGTGAGAGTACCTGCTGGATTCTGTGAGATACTGGGATGTCGATCTTCACATGTTGTTGTTTCTTATATGGGAATCATACCTGTTTCATCAAGTCTGGACACTGTTGGCTGGTTTGCTAAGGATCCTGATATATTGCGTCGAGTTAATCCCAGGAAAATAATTATATCTGATGCCTATTTTCAACACCTAAATGTTCCTCTTGGCAGGATTTCTCAAGTGGTGATCAAAGCTACTGAGAAGTTTTTTGGAAAGCAAGTATTAAAGCATATTAATCTTGAAGATTATATAAGTTCTAAAGTTTCCAGCTTGAAGTTTTGTTCCATCCAAAAATCACTAATATTTGGGGTGTCTGAAGTAGAGATTAAAATCTCTAAATCTGTTAGAAGTGAGCTGCCTGTTGCTGTAATCTCTAAGTTAGCAATTGCTCAACACCATGATGCAGTCACTGGCACGGAAAAGCTGTATGCGGCCAATGATTATGCTAAACGGTTGGCGATAGGCTACAAGGAGGCAGAGGAACTGGTTTCATCATCACTGGCTTGCTTGGCTGAATCAACATTGTTTACTGGATGTCAGAACCCAGTTACAAAGTTTCACCAATGTCTGCTTTTGAACATTACTTATTGTCCTGCAACAGAAGTTACAAAGTTTAACCGAATTCCGCCGTTGCTTATGCAGCCTACTTGGGAGGACCAGATTCAGGTTCAGCATCAAACTCCTATCATCTTTACGGCACCGTCTAACGGCGACGTCATTGCCGCTCCGAACGCGACTCAGTTAGTTACAACATCGTGGTACGTCGGTGACTTGGAACTGAATGTTAGCGATTCACAACTTTATGAACTGTTTAATCAAGTTTCTCTATTAGGGTTATGTATTCTCACCGGGATCCTAGTATTCGGAAGAGCGGCTCTACTAATATTTTTTATCAAGAATTTGGACAAGACAATTGATCATAAAGCTTTGCATGATACTTTTTCTACTTTCGGACATATTCTTTCTTGCAAAATAGCTACTGATGGTACTGTCCAGTCTAAAGGTTATTTTTTCGTCCAATTTGAAAATGCTGAATCTGTTCAGAATGCAATTGATAAGTTAAATGGAATGCTGATCAATGATAAGCAGGTGTATGTTGGTCACTTCCTACGTAAGCAGGATAGAGATAATGTTCTTAGTAAGACAAGATTTAATAATGTCTATGTCAAGAACCTATCAGAGTCATTTTCAGAAGAAGATTTGAGGGTTACATTTGGAGAATATGGTAGCATTACTAGTGTTGTTTTGATGAGAGATGCAGATGGTAGGTCCAAGTGTTTTGGTTTTGTCAATTTTGAACATTCAGATGATGCTGCTAAATCCGTTGAGGCTTTAAATGGAAAGAAAGAGTGGTATAACGGTGGAGATTTGGATATAAAAATGCCAGCTAGATCTTCTTTATTCAAACAATGGGATCGAGGAAAAATATCTCCATTTTGGTATTAATTTTAGAACCTTGAGGACAAGGTTCAAGTGAACCCGGCGGCAATGATAGAGGGGTATAATATTATTTATTAGTATTATTTATTAGTATTATTATTAGTATTATTATTATTGGGCTTTTAGTAGTGTTTGGGCTTTTATATTATTAGTATCCATTAAGAATGTTATATAATGTAGTCTCATAGAGACATTGAGAATCAATGAATGAAATCAAAAGTTATCTTTTATTCTCTATTTCCTTTACTTGTAGTGTTCTTCCCCTTTTTGTTAGTAGAAACCCTAGATTATTAGTTTGGTAGGAATAGCATCCTATCAAATAGTTACTTCACTTTGGTACACACAAGATTAGAAACCGGGACTAATAGTATAGTACTCCATTTTTTTTTCTTTGGCCATATTATTGCTAATCAAAAGAAGACCCACTAATACTGGATAGTAAAGACAAAATCTAAACGGGGATCAAGCATAATGTTTCATGCATATAAATATTGTCTATAATTGATATGGTAAATATACCCTTACATATACTAAGCCAAGTGCAAATGGTAGTTGATTTTATTCAACTTATATTGAGAGTTCTAGCAGCACTATGCATATAAAATTGTAGTTGGAATTCAAATTTGTTGTTAGAATATAGAAAACTCCATTGATGGAGTGAAGAACTTATAGAGGAAGAAGATGAAGAATGCATAAAAGAGAGAATGAAGATGTGATCTTTATTATTCAGCTTAACTGTAAACAGTTGCTATGATACAACTATATACACAATTCATAACAACCAAGCAATAACAACCTAACTAACTAACTACCAAAAGAAAAACCTTAACTGCCATGTAACTGAATTAGTTAAGGGAACGTTTCCTAAAGTAGTAAGCTAAACACATAAGGCTATGTATTCTAACAGCCTCCCTCAAGCTGATGCATGATATATGTTGATCATGCCAAGCTTGGAAACAAAATCATTGAATTTAGCTGGCTGAAGGGGTTTGGTCAGAAAATCTGCCAATTGCTCTTGTGAAGAGATAGGCAACAATCTAAACAAGCCTTGTTGAACTTTCTCACGAACCAGATGGCAATCTATTTCCAAATGTTTTGTTCGTTCGTGAAACACGGGATTGGATGCTATGTGTATGGCGTTTTGGCTATCACAATATAGAACCAGAGGTTTGGAGCATGAGACATGCAAATCCCTCACGACGTATAACAACCATATTAGCTCACATGTAACTGTTCCCAAAGCACGATACTCAGCTTCCGATGAACTTCGAGATATAGTCTGCTGCTTCTTGGCTTTCCATGAGATAAGGGATGATCCTAGAAAAAAGCAGTAGCCCGAAGTAGACTTCCTAGTATCCACACATCATGCCCAATCCGCATCCGTGTAACCCATAATTTGAAGCCTGGATGATCTTGGAAAGAACAATCCATAACCAGGATTTGTCTTTAGGTATCTTATAACTCTGCATGCTGCTTGATAGTGGACTTGAGTTGGCTTATGGAGGAACTGACTTAGTTGCTGTGTTGCAAGTGTGATGTCAGGTCTGGTATTGTTCAAATAGATCAATCTGCCAACCATTCTTCTGTATTCAGTAATATCCTTCAAGGGATCACTTGTGTCTTCATGAAGTTTTAATGAAGGATTCAAGGGTGTTGAAGCTGGTTTGGGTGCAAGTAGGCCCGAGTCATTAATCAAATCCAGACAATACTTTCTTTGTGAAATGGTGATGCCCTCCTTAGAATGAGCAACTCCAAGTCCAAGGAAGTATTTGAGAATTCCCAAATCCCTTATTTTGAAGTGTTCATTCAAAATGTATTTGATGCGATCAAATTCTGTTAAGGATGTGCCTGCAAGTATAATGTCATCCACGTATACAAGTAAAATAGTGATATGGTCATTCTTTTTCAGAATGAACATGGAGTAATCAGCATTAGACTGAGTATAGCCAAGCTTTAACAAGAGAGATGTTAACTTCTCATACCACATTCTACTTGCCTGCCTCAAACCATATAAACTCTTCAAAAGCTTGCAGACCTGGTTTGGTTTAGAACAAGAAACACCTTGTGGTACATGCATATACACATCTTCATCTAAGTCACCATGTAAAAACGCATTATTTACATCAAGTTGATGCAAATTCCAGTTGTTGATGGATGCAATAGCAAGAAGTGTTCTGACTGTGGAAAGCTTGGCCACTGGTGAAAACGTATCAAAAAAATCCAGTCCTTCAACTTGGCTATACCCTTTGACAACTAATCGTGCCTTGTACCTCTCTATGGAACCATCAGACCTGTGTTTAATCTTATACACCCATCTACTACCTATAGGTTTAATAGAGGGTGGTAGATCCATCATCACCCAAGTACCATTTGTGATCAAAGCTTTTAATTCAGACTGCATAGCTATTTGCCAATTCACTTGTTTGCAGGCCTCTTCATAACTCTTTGGCTCGGAATCATGAGTGACATATATGCTAAAAGACTTATGAGCATGAGACAAATGATCAAAGGAATGGAAAGAAGATATAGGGTAAGGGATACCTGAAGAAGATTATGCAGCCAAGCTATTTGAGGAATTGCACACATAGTCATCAAGGTGAGGTGGTGGTTGTCTGTTCCTTATAGGTATGGCATGGTTAGGTGAGACAATTGGAGAGGATGGTGTAGGTTCAGTTGTGGATGTAGGTTCAAGTTCAGGTGTGGTGGGTATAGTGTGAGGGTCAGTGTGGATTTCCTGCAATGAATCAAGACAGTTAGATAAGGGAGAGGGCAGTTCATCATCTGTGTGGAGAGGTTCATAGGTCATGTTATCACTAGTGTGATACTGCCAGTTTGGTTTGAAAGGGAAAATATGGTCATGGTGTATAACATTCCTAGAGATGAAAACCTCATTATTATTAATATCAAGTAAAACAGTGCCTTTCACTCCTTGCTTGTAGCCCAAGAAAATGCATTTTCTGCCACGATGATCAAGCTTAGATCTATATGCCTGAATAGTTGAGGCATATGCAAGGGTGCCAAAGATTTTAAGGGTATGCAATTCAGGGTCAGAATTATGCAAACACTGATATGGAGATTTGTTGTTCAATACAATGCTAGGTACACGATTCATAATGAAAACTGCATGTTGAACAACAAAGGACCAAAATTTTTTAGGTAAGTTGGCTTGAAAAAGAAGGGCTCTAGCTATGTTCAAAATGTTTTGGTGTTTTCTCTCAACCCTACCATTTTGTTGAGGTGTTTCAACACAGCTAGTTTGGTGTAATATGCCTTTTGATGCATAGTAGGTTGGCATAATAAATTATGGGCCATTATCAGTTCTAATACACTTGACACATGTGTTATGTTGGGTTTCAACCATTTTGATAAAGTTAAGGACATTAGGTCTGGTTTCAGACTTGGATTTCATCAAAATTATCCAAGTGAATCTGCTGAAATCATCAACAGCAGTCAAGAAGTAAGAATGACCACTATATGATTGAATAGCTAAAGGCCCCCAAACATCAAAATGAATTAACTCAAAAGGGGAAGATGCTGTATTAGAACTATTATTGAAAGGTAATTTCTTATGTTTAGAGTAATGACATACATCACAAATAGCTTTAGAATCAGCAACAATGAAAGGGAAACTAGTTTGTAAAGCTTGTAATCTAGAAAAGGACAGATGGCCTAATCTGAAATGCCATAAAGCACCATTGGGTATGGTATAGGCAGAGACATGGTTGGTTTTGGGAATGGTTGAATTGTTGTCCTTGAGAACCAAGTGATACAATCCTTCAAGCTTCTCAGCTGAACCAATCGTCTTCAGTGATTGAGGGTCCTGTATGAAACAACCAGAAGAGTTAAAAGTGATATTATAATG
This sequence comes from Vicia villosa, assembly GCF_029867415.1. Lineage (NCBI taxonomy): Eukaryota > Viridiplantae > Streptophyta > Magnoliopsida > Fabales > Fabaceae > Vicia > Vicia villosa. The sequence goes on along the minus strand of NC_081180.1, from coordinate 75,832,789 downwards.
AATGGTTTGACACAATTTTGGAACTAAAATGAGATTCACAGAAAATTCTAGTATGTACAAAACCTCTGAAATACTGAATTCAGATGAAAACTTAACTGTGCCAAAAAATTTAGCCATAGAAAACTGACCATTTGGCAGTTTAACATTAATTGGGGTGATAGAGTAAATATGATGAAACCAAGAACGGCTGGAGCAAATGTGATCACTTGCACCCGAGTCTATTATCCATGAATTAAGAGTAGAACATTTATAAATGGAAGAATGAAGACTACCTTGAGCACTAACAGATGTATGACCTGTTAATGAAGATGATGTGACTTGGTTGGATTGAGCAGGAATTGAGGCTTGACTGATGGTAAATTGTTGAATAAGATTGACAAGTTTGTCAAACTGTGCTTGAGTGATAGTGGTAGATCCATGTTTCTCATCATGTTGTTGAACTGAAGCATGATCATCTTCTTCAGTGTCATTAGTGGTGAGGTTGTTAGCAGCTGTTCCTTTGCCAAAATGTGGTGGAAAACCATGTTTGCGATAACAAACTTCTACAGTGTGGCCATTTCTTCCATAGTGAGTGCATACTTGGGATCTTGCAGAGTTAGAGTTATAGCCAGAATTGCCAGATTTGGGATTTGCTTTCTTGAAATTCACAGCATTTATCAATGCTTGTGAATCTTTAGATGTAATGAGGTGATTTTGTCGCTCATGTTGCAACACCATAGAAAATATTTTGTTCATAGCTGGTAAGGGATCCATAAGCAAGATCTGAGACTTTACCACAGCAAAATTTTCATTCAATCCTGTGAGGAATCTAATGACATATAGAAGATTGTGATTGCTTCTTGCAATTCGCATGGCATTGCATGAACATCGAACTCTACATACACATTGCGGAATAGGCATATAAATCTCTAGTTCCTCCCATAAAATCTTTAATTCAGAGAAAAAATCAGTGATTGATTTGGAATCTTGTTTCAAAGCATAAATTTTTGATGTAATTCAGAAATACGAACAAGATCACCTTGCGAGAAGCGTTCTTTCAAATCGTTCCATACATCCAAAGCGTTTTCCATGTACACGATCAACTGCGCAATGGATTCTGAAACTGAATTGATGATCCAAGAAAGAATCAACATGTTGCACCTACTCCAAGCTCGCATGGAAGGATCAAATGTATCATCCAAAATCGCGATTGATCCATAAATGAATTCAAGCTTCATCTTTGCGCCAAGAGTACGACGCATAGAACGTGCCCAAGAGTGATAATTGGAACCGTTCAGAAGAGGTGTAACTTTGACAGGCTTGGTCCATCACTCGGATGAACGTAGTAAGGACTAGTAGGATCGAGTTGAGGATCGGTGGGAGGATTGCATGGTGGTGCCATCAAAAAAAAAGAAGAAGAAGAAGAAGAAACGATGTGAATCGAGAGGAAGAAAGAGTAAACTGGATCAGAAAGGCTCTGATACCATGTTAGAATATAGAAAACTCCATTGATGGAGTGCAGAACTTCTAGAGGAAGAAGATGAAGAATGCATAAAAGAGAGAATGAAGCTGTGATCTTTATTATTCAGCTTAACTGTAAACAATTGCTATGATACAACTATATATACAATTCATAACAACCAAGCAATAACAGCCTAACTAACTAACTACCAAAAGAAAAACCCTAACTGCCATGTAACTGAATTAGTTAAGGGAAAGTTTTCTAAAGTAGTAAGCTAAACACATAAGGCTATGTATTCTAACATTTGTCAATTAGTTTGATGTAGGTAGTTAAGATTCTTACAAATTAGTTAATAAGTTAGAGGTTAGTTATGGTTATGAAACAATCTAATTTGACTAATAGTAATTAAATTAAATTAGTTGGAAAAGTGAAAAAAGAATGAGTAAAATTAGATTAATTAGTAAAGATATGCATAATTATAGATAAGTGATGCTGAATTTTTCATCACCAACATGATATTTTTCAAGAATGTCTCATGTCTCCTTCGATAAAGTTGTATTCTAAATTTTCTTGAAATTGAGAGTATCAACACATTGATGGAAGAAGAATGTCCCCTTAAAAATTTTCTTCTCTGATTGTTTATGGACATCAACCCAAACACCATGTCGAATACATCTATGTTGGACAAATGACTTCAAATAGAAGAGGGGAGTGTGAATTGTGTAGCGTTGAAAAATAATTTCCAATTAAAAGATTTCTTGTAAAATCAATTGTTAAAAATATTTTGAAAAGAGTAAGCATCAGAATAAATAAAACTAGTAAAATTAGAGTTAAAAGCAAACTTGAAAATAGCATAAATAAACAAATAGTGAAAATAAAGAGAGATAAGTGACAAGTAAAATTCACCATAAATTTATAGAGGTTCGGTTTAACCACTTGGTCTACGTCCTATCCCAAAAATGACTTCTTAAGACTTTCACTATATATAAGACTTTTTCACAAGTTATGCTCACGAACCTTCCTACAATAGAAATTGAAGTTTTATACTGGCTATCTTCCAAACCAAACACGAGATTTTGTACAAGGCTAATCTCAAACCAAATGAGAGCTTTTATGACATGTGTAGCTCACGAACCAAGTGGATATTTTAACAGACAATCTCTTGAAACAAACGAGATTTTTTACAACAGACAAAACTCATAGCCAACCTGGAGATTTTAACAGACAATTTCTTGAACCAAACAAGAGCTTTTACAAAAGGCAAAACTCACGAATCAAACGCGAGATTTTGACGCACATCGTCACAAACCAAACAAGATCTTTTTGCCGTGATTTAACTAAGAACCAAACAAAAAAGTCTCACAAAAGATATTATAAATTTTTCCTCACACCAGAACCAAAAATATCACAGGTAAATTTAACTCTCGAAACACTAAGGGTATATTTGGATTGATGGAAAGGGATGGAATGAAATGGAATGGAGTGAAAGAAAGTCATGTTCCATTGTTTGGTTTTACAAAAAATGAATGGAATGGAATGGAATGGAATATGATGGAAACAATTCCATCCAATACCATTATTTTAACCAATTTTTCACTCCCCCCAAATTGGGGTGTATTCAATGGAATGGAATTAGTTAATTAACAAATTACAATTTTGTCCTCCAAATTCTACTTTCTGTAACCATTTTACACTTTATTCTTTTAGTTTTTAGAAATTAGGTATGATATTGTTTTATCTTAATTTATATATTCTTTATATGAAATACTGCAAGATACATTTTTTATTTATTATTATGTTGTTGTGCAGTATACAACGGAAAAGCTCAGCTATAGATGAAATTTTAAAAGCCGGAAATTCTTCGTTAAACAAAAACTTCGGATGATTGAAAAAACTATGTATATCTAACATAATTATTTATTTTTCAATATTGTACCTAACGTAATCAATTTTTTTTGATAACCTATATACCATTCATATTACTTTCATAAAAATGATAACGTTAAATAATTGATACTGCTATTCATTCTACTAATGCAATAACATATATGCCAATTCATTACTACATAACATAACATGATTTAATTTTCTATAAAAAAAATTAATTAATTTGTTTTAAGTTTGATACATTGTTTGATTTATTATAAAAAAATTAATTTGATTTATTTGTATATAAATATATAATTAAATGTAATTTTTATTATTTAATTTTTATCGATAACTAATTAAGACATAAAAATAAAGTATATGAAATTGTTTCAAATGATGATGGTTCAAATATCTATCATTATTGTTCTAATATGTATTAGAAAATTAACGTAGAAGATTTCAAATACCTTCTAAAATCACAAAGCAAAGAGAGAAAGTTAGAAATTTCCATGTGATTTTTTAATAATCTATATATTTTGAAGGAAAGGGTAAAAATGAAATCAAAAAATTATAATGTTTTTCGCTCCGTCCAATTTCCAAACAGTGGAATGAGATATTAGTTCCGCTCCATCGTAAAATACCCAAACAATGGAATGAAATTTATGTTCCATTCCGCTCCATTATATTCCATTCTGCTCCGCTCCGTTCCGTTACTTTTAAATTATCCAAACATAGCCTAAGGCAAAAGGGAAGAAGAAATAAAGAGAGAGAAGAGATTGGAGAGTGAGAAAGAGTATTCAAAATATTTTTTTTCTAGTGTGAATGAAACGAGAAATGAGCCTTGTATTTATATGACAAAGCGTGACTCAAAAATGGAAAGAATCTTTGGGCTTTTTAATACTCATAATCTATTATGCATTTCAAATATGGAAAGTTTTTAAGTCGTTGCCACTAATTGATTATTAGGGTTAAAAAAGTGTTAATTGATTAATCCTAATGGGGTAATTGATTATGCCATGTAAAAACCCTTTTAATTTATTAGAATGAGTCCTTTATCCATTAGCTAGGCATGCTAATTTTTTATGGTTATTTTAACAAAGTCAAAGAGGCTTCCTGGCCATTTAAAAGTATGTGATTTTCCTTAGTAATTCAAGAGCAAATATTATACCTTTACAGACACAAATCACTCAACAGGAACAACGCGAGCTTTCACACTTCTTCTCTTTCACAAATATTGAAATTCAAGATCCCTTGATTGATACATCAATGATTAAGCACTTCATTTAGGACTTGACTTCTTCTATCTGATGAGGCTTGATATGACTTCTTGATAGATATCACCATCAGAAAGATTGCTTGACTGACATCATCAGAGATTCCACTAAACACCATTTGACATTATGTGTTGTTCTTTAGATATATGCTTTGAAATATTGATCTCTAAGCACCACAAATTCATCATCACATCATATGAAGACTTTGTTGGACAAGTGACTTCAAGCACAAGAATGGGGTGAATTGTGGTATTCAATATTTGTGATTGATTTTAACCTTTTCTCGTTTAATTTCGCATCAGCAATTTTTAGGTGAGTGATTGTAGTGGATTGAAAGTAAATTGCAGAAAGTAAAGTATAGGGTTAGAACAATTACACCATATGTTTATATAGATTTGGACGAACATTGGCCTAGTCATGTCCCCAAGAGGTCTTCTTGATAGTTTCAGTATAAACTTTGAGCTTTTAAAGGTTATGCCCACGAACCTTAATACAATATGATCTAGGTATTTTAACAGGCTTATCCCTAACTAAATGATAGCTTTTAACCCATGCTAAGATATCGAACCATTTAGACATTTATGGTTGATCTCAAAGCTTTTTTCAGCAAAGCTTAATAAACCAAGCACGAATATTTTATAAAGATTGATCTCTAGAATCAAACTCAATCTCGTAAAGGTATTTTACACTTAAGAATATAAATGACCGGCATAACCACTTACAAAAATATCTTCCTCACGAGTAAAGTCTTCACTTAGTAGCACTAAGGTAATAAGAAGTGAATACTATTTTCTAGAGAGAGAGATAAATTTTAAAGAAATATGAAAACATTGGAAAGTGGCGTGATTTGAAGTGAGGGCGAGCCTCTCTTATATAGTAGTTGGAAAAATTGAGAAAGGAAATAATCCATCTGCTGAATTGACTATCTAGTCGGTTGAAAAAACGCTCCAACTGATTGGACAACTCAAATATAATCGTTTGTATAACCCAATTAGGAAGGTTTGGATATAGAGTTGTTGCAAGACATTAATGTGTTGTCTTTTTTTTGATTTTGTAATCGATTAACACTTTTCTAATCGATTGACAAAGTGCTCCAATGGATTGGTTGGTCAGAAAGAGTTTTGCCAATCGATTGGCACATCTTTCCAACAGATTAGATAGTTAAAGAAAATTGGACAGATTTTTAATTACTTGTTTTTGGCTAGAAATTGGTTATGGAAGATGTTTTAAGTGTGTGATGGTGTGTTTGTGAGTTGCTTTAGTGCTTTTAAGCAGGGTCGGCCCATTCAAACCAGAGACTCCGTTCTAATTTTAAAAAAAGTCTATCTTTTTTTGAAAAATATAATTATTATAATTAAAAATGACACATTAAAAATATAAATATATAATAATATAAAAAATTTAATTATAATTATTTTGATTTTGATTAATCTCATTTTTTTAATGTATTAGATTTTTATCATAACATTTTTTTAATTTATTAAATTTTTTATAACATTTTTTAATATTTATTTATATTAATATAAAAAATTGAACTTTTTAAAATTTTGAGGTCCTCCGAAATTTTGGGCCCTGTGCCGCAGAGTCTGCTGCTCCTGCACAGGGCAGAACTTGCTCTTAGGCTACTACCTTAATTTTACGGTACTTAATTTATTGAGACATACCGAAAGAAGTTGAATTTAATAGTCCTTTCGGAGATTAAATTGATAATAAGTAGTTAAATAATTGATAATAAATAGTTAAATGTAACAAAAGTAAGTTAATAGTAAATAATTAAATATATGTATCAATTTGACATTTTGAAATGATAAGCATTTTTAAAAGATTCATAATCTAAATATATCTAGGAAAAAAGGAAATGCACTGACAGTATTTTTACACTGTCAACCAATGAGAAACATGCATCAGAATAAATCTCATTTTTAATTTTAAAAAACTGAAATTACATGATAAATTAAAACATTTTGATTGGTTGTATGTGTAAAACTGTTTTCGTATGACAGAGTAGTGTCTTTAAACTCATATATCTTTTTAAAGTGTTATATAAAACTATTGACTAATTTGTTAGTTCATAATAATGACAACCTATGGGTCTTATAACACAAGTCTTAAAGTTTGTAAATCGTGGGTGACTATTTAAATTTAGGTTTTCTATCTTTTTATATTAGTTCATAATGTCCATGTAAAAAAAGTTACTCTAATATTATTCATATATAATATGACATAATTATAAATAAATCGAATTAACACTTTTAAAGACTAATTTGTGAATTACAACAAATATTATTAATATATATTTTAAATATTTTAATTATTAATAATTTTATTTTCTACAAAACATTTGACACTCTCACGTAACTAACGGATCAATGTTATTGTTATTATTACATTCCCACCTATACATATGGCATTTGATCATGATCTGAAAAAGATTTCAGACAGTTTCAAATGACATTTGATTTCTTGTTACATCTTCTACCACAGACTTTTGTTCTTGTTCTGTGGATAGTAGTAACACTTTCACTCTACCATGTTCATGTCAATGCCTTCCAAAAAAACCAATTAAATCATTGTGATTATTCTAATGGAAAATGGGTTGTTGATGATCCTTACTATCCTCTTTATGATGCCTCAAGTGATTGTCCTTTCATTGTGCAAGGATATGACTGTCTCAAAAATGGTAGAATTGATCAAGTTTACCTCAAATATCGATGGAAACCTTTTGATTGTGATATTCCAAGGTAACATTATTAGTGTTTTCTATAGCATCAAAATCTCTGAAAAAAATTGTTCATGACAGTGTTACATTGTCTGTGTCCGTGATTATAGTTAGTGATGCTGATTAACAGGTTTGATGGTGTGAAATTCTTGGAGACATATAGAGGGAAGAATATAACATTTATAGGAGATTCTATAAGTGACAATATGTGGCAATCACTCGCTTGCATGCTTCACATTTCCGTTCCAGAATCAAATTACACTTTGACAAGAATAACCAAACATCTTTCTATGTTCTCATTTCCGGTATTCTTGTTTAGTTCCAGTATTTTCGAAACTTGATTAAGATTGATTTATTAATTAGCTTAATTTATAACTTTGTTCCGTTGTTACTATTATGTGTTATATAGGACTATGAAGTTTCAATAATGTGGGTGAAAGATGGTTACTTAGTGGATACGTTTCGCGATATCAGAAAAGGAAGAATTTTAAAGCTTGATTCTATTAGTTCTGGAAATTTGTGGCATGGAGATGTTTTGATTTTCAATACCTATCATTGGTGGTTTCACACCGGAAAAACTCAAACGTAGGAAAGTTTTTAGCTACAAACTTTTACAATAATTTGAACAAAATTTGTGATAAAGAGAATTCAAATGTGTGTGTTACTCTTTGATTTTGACAGATTTTTTCAATTGGGAAATGAGATAATAGAAGGCATGGATAAGATGGAAGCTTTTAAGATTGGGTTAACCACTTGGTCTAATTGGATTGATTCTAACATTGATCCATCAAAGACTAGTGTTATATTCCAAGGAATTGCTGCAGCACATGCAGGGTTAGTTTAGTTTTAACTATTCTTTGTAAAATATAACCCCTCTGGTCCTACTTATGAGTCAATGTTTTCTTATAAATAGGATTCTTAACACGATTTATAATGGTTGTTGAATTTTTTAAGGGAAAATGATTGTATGGGACGAACTGAGCCAGAGGAAGGAACAAAACCAAGTTATCCTGGTGTAGAGGTTGTTAAGAATGTTTTGAGTAACATGAAAAGTGATGTTTATTGGCTTGACATTACTTTGCAAACTCAATTGAGGATAGATGGTCACCCTTCTATATACACTGGACTAGGGACTTCTTATGATGATTGTAGTCATTGGTGTCTGGCTGGTGCTCCTGATACTTGGAATGAAATTTTGTATGCTGTTTTACTTGGAATTTAGTATTAGTATTAGCATCGTTTGTAGTAGCTCTAGTTTATGTTTTTTTTATTCCTATTGAGGAGACAAGACTCGTAAATTTGGATTGTAGACAAAATATATTACTATTACTATGTTTGAACCTCCCTTTGTAATTATTTTACAAGCAATAGGGGTGTGTGGAAGTACATAATCCTCACAAAAACAGTTTGAGGAAACTTCTGCAATATTAGTTCATAAGTTGAAATAATTGATACAATTTATATGAACAAAATTGATTCCCTTACCCGTCGCGGCGTCGCCCTTCATTGACCAATGGGTCTCAAAGGGCCAACAGAACTGCTCATAGTATCAATCACCGCCTCACAAGCCTTCCCCCGCATATTGAATACTCCACAACAACAAAAATTGAATGATAATCCTCAGCAACAATTGGAAATCTGGCAATGTCGTCTTTACGTCTGAAAGGCCGGTGAGGTTAGATACGGAGGTGTTGTCGTGATCGAGGAAGATGGCAAAGCTGAGCAATTCCTTTCTTTTCCACGTTGGACCACCGTGTCATCAGTATGCTTGATTTACAACCAAGTTGGTAAGAATCAGCATTTTCCATGTATGTGTATATAATGAATGAGTCATCTTAATGATATTACCAATAATCACCACAAGAACATCTTCCATCTTTAAAATGATGGAATCTATTAATATCTCTAACAACAATTTGCCTTGAAACAATCTTAGTTACAAATTTGAGAAAAGTGTGGCAGTCAACACAAACTCTCAAATTCTTTTTTACTCTTATTGGAGCTCCATGTGGTGTAGCTATTAATCCAAAAGCTACAGCAAGTTTCTCACTATGATGATATAATAGCTTTTCCTTTTCACTTTGGTTCACATTATGTATATCAATCTCTGTGACGGGACTGTATCCAGCTTTACTTAGAAGGTCGTTTAATTCGTCCAATTTAGCATATATTTCATCACTTCTAGAATGATTTCTATCTCCAACGATGAAAGTGTGTATCTTGTCTTTGACCTCAATCCAACTCATTCCGGGTTCCTTTTTCACATTGCTGTTTTTCATAACTTTTCTAACATTAGCAACATTTTCCCACATCCCTGCTGATGCATAAATGTTTGCAAGGAGAACATGAGTACCAGATTTGTCTGGCTCAAGAGCAAAAAGCATCTCTGCAGCTTTCTTACCAAGTTCAACATTTTTATGGATTCTTGCAGCACCAAGAAGGGCCCCCCAAACCGATCCATCAGCTTCAAATGGAATGGAATTCATAAGCTCCACAGCTTCATTTAGTTTCCCTGATCTTCCAAGGAGATCGATCATGCAAGCATAATGCTCTTGTGTAGGTTTGATTCCAAACTTTTCTTCCATTGTTTCAAAATATTGTTTCCCCTCATTTACCAAACCAGCATGATTACATGCACAGAGAACACTGACCAATGTAATATGGTTTGGTGACACGCAATCTTCAAGCATTTGATTGAACAACTTAAGAGCCTCTTTACCATGTCCATGTTGAGCCAGCCCTCCAATCATTGCAGACCATGAGACGATTCCTCTCTGCTGTATCTCGGAAAAGGCGCAACCAGCATCCTCTATGCTTCCACATTTTGCATACATATTAACAAGAGAATTACTGGCAAAAATATCAGACATAAATCCAAACTTAATGGCATGGACATGTAGTTGCTTCCCTTGCTCATATGCCGACAAGTTTGCACAAGCATTTAAAAGAGAACTGCAGACAAACGGATCCGGCTTGATGTCTGCAACCTGCATTTGCAAATATAGCTTTAAAGCCTCCTCTCCATCCCCATACTGAGAATATGCCGTTATCATGGATGTGTAAGCCACCAAATCTTCCCAAGTGCGCTCTTCGAATATTTTAGATGCTTCGTCTATATGACTACATTTTCCATAAGTGTCAAGAAGACTGTTTATAACATAGAAATCCGAATAAATTCCAGACTTTATAGAAATTGTATGAATTTGCTTGCACACCTTAATTGCCTGCAAGCTGGCCACAGATTTAAGAACCGTCGACAAAGTAGTTTGATTGAACTCAATATTTTCATGGCACATTTTGAAAAAAATTGAGACTGCTTGTAAGTCATCACCACACTGCGAGTAACCGGAGATCAAAGCATTCCATGAAATACTATCCTTCTTTGTTGGCATCAAATCATAAGCTCTTCTTGCATCATCCATCATCTCACACTTGGAATACAAATCTATTAGCCCAACAGCCACAAACAAATCTGAATCAGTATCAATCTTTACCAAACAAGAATGTATCTGTCTACCTAAATCCTTAAACCCCATTGCAGCACAAGCTTTCAAGGCACTTGATAATGTAAACACATTGGGACAACAAGTTCCCGACTTTTTCATTTCATTCAACAGTATCAAAGCCAATTCATTATAATCATGAAGAACACAACCAGCAATAACTGCATTCCAAGAAACAGTATCAGGGTGTATAATTTCTCGAAAAATAGCAACAGCATCTTCAATCCTCCCCGCTTTAGCATACATATCAACCAATGCATTCGTAGAAAATTGATCCAAACCATGTCCAAGCTTCATTAAAACACCATGAACCGTCCTTCCAAGACTCCCATCCCGCAATCCAGCACAGGCATTCAATATAATCGAAAGACTGAACTCGTTAGGTCTTACTTCACTCTCAAGCATTCGTTTAAATAAATCAACAGCTTCACCTAAGAAATCACTCTGCACATGACAAGAAAACATGACATTCCAAGAAACAACACCCGGCTCCAAAATCATACCAAACAATTTCTTAGAATCAATAAAATCCCCACATTTAGCATACATAACAACCAAAGTGTTGGAAACAAAAGCATCAGACTCAAACCCTGAGACCACAGTCATGGCATGAACCTTTTTCCCCATATTCAAATCCTTCTTGATTGAGCATGCTTTGAGCACACTTGGGAAAGTAAATTCATTACACTTAAGTCCCAATGTACACATCTCATTAAATGCCAATAAGGCCTCTTTATGAAACCCATTTTGCACATGGCGAGATATTAATGCAGACCAAGAAACAACTGTACTTGGTTCAGTACTTTGATCAAGCAGGTTACGGGCATGCCCAAAACAACGAGAGCTAGAATAGAGTGTTGTCAAATGTTTTCTGAGATTTGGGTGGCGGGAAAATGCAAACTTGCTCAAGTGGGTGTGAAGTTCCATGCATGAAGTGAGGGTCGGGTTGACTCGGACGAGTCAAAGGCGGAATTGTGAGAGACAGAGCGAGTCAGAGACGATGGGTACGTGGAAGGAATGAAGATTAGTTTTTTTATGGGCCGAAGATGGGCTCTGAAGATTTATGCTAGGCCCAAGTTGGGGAGTGTGTTAGAAGAATTTATCTCCACAATTTCTTTATAGACCTCCATGGCTTCTTAGAAATCTGCGGCGAAATTCCAAAACGCCCTTATTTTTCGGAAGTGTATATCCGAATGCATCTTTTTCTGGAAAAAAAGAGATTTCGGATGTGCACTTCCGAAAATACCATTTTTTTTAGAAAAAGAAGTACATTCGGAGATGCACTTCCGAAGACACCTGTTTTTTAAAAATAAAAGTGACTTCGGATGTGCACATCCGAAATCACCCCCCTTAGGAGATTTCGGAGATCCACATCCGAAATATTGTCTAATGCAGAAAATAAAAAACAAACCAACAAAGCTTTGACAAAGCCTTCAATGGAACATTTTTGTTGTGTTACCGACATGTTAGGGAGGGTGGTTGAAGCCTATGAGTTTGTTAAGGGACTGGGTGAGGATGGTAACAGCATGGAAATATGGAGATCTATTCTTGCGTCTTGTTAAAATCATGGGCATTTTGAATTGGGAAAAGTTGTTGCCAACAAATTGTTGAACATGGGTAGGGAGAAAAGAATGGCAGGATATCATGTTCTGCTCTCAAATATTTATGCAGAGGAAGGAGAGTGGGAAAATGTTGATAGACTGAGAAAGCAGATGAAGGAAAAAGGTCTGAAATTTAGGTGCTTTCGGAGATGCATATCCGAAAACACTTAAAAATAGGTGTTTTCGGAGATGCATATCCGAATTAACCAAAATCCCAATTTTTTTGGGTGTTTTCGGAGATGCATCTCCGAATAAACCAAAATCCCAATTTTTTGTGTTTTCAGAGATGCATCTTCGAAGGGTATTTTGGAGTTTCCAGTAGAGTTTTCACCTCTTGGGGGTCTATAAAGAAATTGTCTTTATCTCGCACCCGTCAAGTTGGTCCTATCACCCCATATACCCAACAATTTTATCCCTAAATCATAAAGTTAGTAGTTTTTTTTTAATTTTTTCAAAAATAATGTGTTTTCACAAAAGATTTGAAGGAAGATACTTCATTTTTACAATTAACTAGCATTTTATATTCAATCTATGAATAATCCTAACTATACAACAATGTCAGTACAACCATGCAATCCTAACTATACAACAATATCAATACAATCCAAATTATGTTGACCTCCTGACTTCTTCTTCTCAATGCCTTTTGCATCCCGAATATGTTGTTTCTCATGCTCTTGCATCTTCACTACAATCCTCTCTCTTTAAATTAAAATCACCAAATTATTTTTGGAGTCTAGTCGGTTGTTTTTGGAAATAGTCAAATTGATTAAGACAAGTTTTTGAATGGTCTAATCTATTATAACAAATACCTAGATGAGTGTGAATCAAGTCCATAATCGATTATGACAATATCTTAATGAATGGTAACGGCTCCGTATCTAAATCTTCCAAAATACCTAATCGATTAGCTGTGACATTTATTTTTCCTGTGGATTGTTTCCTAAAATGAACCATCTCTTGCCCTACAAATAGTGGGTTTCCCTTTCATTTCAATACATCAAGAAAACATGATACTCCTCACTTTTTTCTCTTTCTCAATCTCTCCAAAATATTTTTCTTTCTCTCACATATTTTTAACCGTAGCTCTTTGAAAGTGTTCTTGAGTTTTGTGAGGAAGTTGTTCTAGGTGAGGGATTTATTGTAAAATTTATCAAGAGTTATCTTTCCTCTTGAGTAAATTATTCTTCTTTAGGAAATGTTTGTTTTGGTTTGGAGATAAACCAACGTAAAAGCTCTTTGAGAATTAGTATAAGTCTCTGTTTGGTTTGTGAGTTCCGCTACTTGAAGAAAATCTTTCCTTTATGGTTCGTGAAGAATAATCAGTGAAAAATCTTCACATTTTTTCTTGAGTTTAGCCCAATATAAAAGCTCATTCGATTGGAGATTATTGTATTATAAAATCTCACTCAGTTTTTTAGTTCAGTCTATACAAAAGCTCAGTAGGTTCGAGATCGGCCCAGTAAAAATCTAAGTTCAGTTCATGGTCAACCTAAATTAAACCCCGATTCGATTCAGAGGATAACCAATTTAAAACACCAAATTGGTTCGAGATCAACATGTGCAAAATCTCAGTTTGGCTTAGAGACTAATCGCTTGAAACTCCATCCATTATTTGGCTTGAAGATTAACTGTGCTTCATTCCTCAATTCGTTGTGTGGTTGGAAGTTGACTTGAAACTTCATTTTCCTTGTACAAGGGGGTTCATGGGTTTAACCTTCTAAAAGATCTGAATTATTATTTGATACTCTCAAGATCAGTTTTAGGGGAGAGGAGTAGTTCACTTCTTTAAGACCGAACCTCTATAAATCTTTAGTGTTATCTCTTTTCCCTTAACTCTTTTATTTTTGTTGTATATTCAAACATTTTTATTAAAATGTTTTCAAACTCTATTTTGGAAAAAAACTGTCTTAAAAAATTGTTTTTTAAACCTCCACAATTCAACCCCCCCCCCCTCTTGTGTATGGAGTCATTCCATATTGATTATGGAGTCTTATGATGTGAAAATGAGTAATACACTCTCGCGCTTTACGTAAAAATGAGTATGTTTCTCATCTTTAAGTCATAAGATGCCATTTTATTTTTGTCATATGTTAAATCCTTTGAGGACAGTATAGTAGATATGCCATTGACATTACTTTTAAGGATAAAAGGTTCGTCTGTGATAGTTATCAAAATCAGTTCATCTATTGGCATATCATGAACATACATAGTATCTTTCCAATAAGCATAGTTTTCACCTTTAAAAATTGAGGATCTATCGAAAGCTCCCTTCATATGAGTGTTATCCATATTCTCTTTTGTAGTCGTTAGACCTGATAAAAAGACCGGCTCTAAAGCTAACTGTTGGGGAAGAATATGGACTCGAATGGTCTAGAAAGGGGGTTGAATAGATCGTTCCTAAAAAGACCAAATTAAAAAACCTTTCTTTTTTAAATCAGAGTTTAGCGAAATCGCATGTCATAGCAAAATTTTCATACATAATATATGTTATTGGATTTATCGTAGTATACACTTAAACCTACCAGTAATGGACGAAAGATGAATAGACTAAATCAATCAACGCTTCAATTAACTTAACTTAATTTTACACGAGATGTGTAAACTGAAACTTTATGATTTAAAGAAATATATTATTATAATTTTTAAGATTTAATCAAAAGTAAAAAATATTTAGGATCTTGATCTAACACAGACTAAATCCTTAACCATGAAATAACTATGGAGTTGGTAAAACCTAATAACACACAATATATAAGAAAACATTAAATCTAAACATATGATTCTAAATAAAATATAAGAGAGAGACAGAGAGAGGGGGGGTATGTTGGATTTATAGTGGTTCAGCAAGTTTGTCCTCGCTTTGTGCCTACTCCAGAATCCAATGGATTCCTAATGAAATTTTGTAGTCTTCCAATATGATTTTGACAATTTTAACTGGGTATTTTAATATTGTCAAGAGATTTAAGATAATGTTGAAAATTAAACAATCTTCAATATGAATCTTATCTTTGAATGTATATAGCGTATGAAATTAGTCACTGCAAGATTCAAAATTCTACTCGATCTTGCCTTCAACCTTTCAAATTCAAAATTTTTGCTCTAAACGTCCGTTCCTCGGCCACTTCTCCGAAGTCCTATCGATTCATTGACTAAGCCTTAATTTGTATGAAGGTAATAGAAACTCCAGAAATGTCTATAGTAGCTTCCACACAGCTCTACCGAAGCAATCTTGGAGAAAAAACTCCTTTTTCACAACTAGATTGTCAATCCTAGTCACAACCACAAAAATATGCCGACCTGAAATCCTCAAATATTCACAAAACAATAATCACAAAACGAACCTCCCCAATAAAATGTCACACCCTTGGTTGAAAAGTTAGTCCAAATAATATTGGTAAAAGCTAGAGGTTGAAGATGAAGATAAATTTTGGTTGCAAAGTCAAAACAAAACTCAAAATGTTTTTTGAAAGGTTGAGAGAAAAATGTGTTGTGTGTTCTAAATCATGTAATGTTATGGGAGGGATTTCGAAAAATGATTTCTATATGTGTTGGAGATATGACACAAAAATGAGAGAAAATACACATTTGATTCAAGTCAAGAGCAAATGGTGTGAGTTGAGTCAAGAGTGGATGATTTAAATCAAGAATAATAGGGCTGGCAATGAACTAAACTAACTCGAAAATAGTTCGAAACTCGATTCGGAAATTAAATCGTTGAACTAGGTTCATGAACCAAATGAGCTGAGTATGAGCTAAAAACTAAGTTCGTTAACTAAATATGCTGAACTTGAACTATACATAGTTCGACTCGTTAGATTCATGAGTCATCTCGATTATATATGAGATAGATTATATTGTCTTTAAGAGTAGGTTTTAAGATTTGCTCTAAATCTTAGTATCATATTTTATTTTAATCTAACGGTTATAATTGATAATTTATATTCTCAAGTGAGAAAAATATTTCTACAAATAATTATACAATTAAAATTAACATCGTATAAATTTCAATCTTATAACTTTTAATTTATTTCTATATTTTTCATTTTAAAATATTAATTTAAAATGTCAAATATATATATATATATATATATATATATATATATATATATATATATATATATATATATATATATATATATATATATATATATATATATATACTTTAAAAAATTACTTTTAAGTCCGTGAAATAAGCGAGTTGAACCTAACAAGTGTAATCTAACGAGTTGAACCGAGATGTTCGTAAACTTCTAACAAGTCGAGTTTGAGCTGAAAAAAAGTTCGTGATTAACTCGAACTCGAACTCAAACTCGGTCAATTCCTAACGAGTCGAGTTTGAGCCGGAAAAAAAAGTTCGTCTTAAACTCGAACTCGGCCAATTCTTAACGAGTCAAACTGAGCTGATGCGAGTTCGACTCGACTCGACTCATTTCCAGCCCTAAAGAATAAAAAACCAAGAAAAATTGTATCTATGATTTGAATCAAGCTTTTCTAGATTCGAGTCAAACAAATCAATGATTCGAATTAAGATTACATAACCAAAATCCAAAATTTGCAACCAAGATTTGATTGAGTCAAGCTTTTTTAAGATCCGAATCAAAACCTCTTTGATTTGAGTCAAACTTTTCTTTGATTTGAATCAACCACTCAATAGAAAAGTCCTATTTTGTAGAGTCCATATTTGATTTGAGTCACACTTTTCTGTAATTTGAATCAAACACTTCGAATCAAACACTTAGAAACAAAATCTGATTTCTCACATTCAATTTGATTTGAGTCTGCCAATTTCCTAATTTGAATACACTTTAAAAAATTCAAATTTTAACAAAAATAAAGTATTGATTTCAATCGAGACTTTGCACAATTTGAATTATGCTCTAATGTGTTTCACGATCCAAACCTCCAACTAATTGACTAGGAATTTTTGTGTTGACTTTAAGAAAATAGTTTAATTTTTGAATGCGTAAAAATGATTTAGCATTACACCCTAGAATGCGCAACTATGTGATGAGACTCAATTATGACAAATAAACAAAAATACTAAATTCACAAAACATTAACTTGGGAAAATCCTAGGAGGCAGAGCGACTTCACTTGCCCCAAACAGCACTTAAGGGTCTTGCCTCTAAGAAACACTTTAGATACTTATCGTCGTAGGTTTTTAAGAAATCAGTGCATATCTAATTTAATCACTTCACCTTTTCCAGACCTCGTGCTTGAGAGACTGATGACTGGGATAATTTCATTAGACATGGAAAGTTGTAGCAAATAGCCTAAAAAACCCAAAGAAATTATGAAAGGTCATTGGGAGAGTGGGCGAGCGCGACCCCAGGTCACCCGACCTAGACTCATGCCTACCACCTAATATTCTTGCCAGTACGTGGCAAAAGTTATTTTCCAAAAGAAGGTCACTTTTGCTCCTCCTGGTAATAGAGGAAACCATCTCTCCAAGTCAGGAAGAGGGACTAGTCATCCTTCTACTCCTACATACTCGTTGGGAAAATGGTAGATTATTTGGCCCAAAAAACTATCTATTAATATTTCAACCCTAAAGCTTAGAAATCATTCATTAATTTGAAATATTTAGAGCACGTAAGTTCTCTTATGATGATCTTTGTAAGCGGATTATCACTATAATGTATTACTAACAAGCACAATCAGAATTGTTTACAACATAAAATTTTATCACCTTTTTAACATATCTTTATCATCTTCTGTACATCCCAAGATTTTTTATGAGGCCAAACAGTGAGGCTTATGCATATCTCAGATTTTTCCTATTCTGGGACAGGTCCAAAAGTCGGGGTGAGCTTCACATCTCGAAATTTGGAAGGCTGCATCCAATGACATTTAGCCTTTACAGCATCCAAGGGGTTATCAATCTGTTACCGTATTTAAGTGGAGGTTACTGACATGCCCAAAACAACGATAAGCATGGTTTTTTCCTTTAAATATTGAGGATCTATTGTACTCTCCCTTCAGATCATTGTTACCCATATTCTTCTTATAGATTCGCGAGAAGAAACTTAACGATTAAATAAGAAATATATTATTAGATTTTTTCAGATTTAATCAAAAGTAAAAATGTTTAGGACCTTGATCTAACACAGACCTAATTCTTATCCATGATATCACTATGAATGCGGTAAAACCTAACAACAACATGTGATATCTAAGAAAACGTTAAATCTAAACATATGATTCTAAACAAAATATGAGTGAGAGAGAGAGGGTATGTTGGATTTATAGTGGTTCATCATGTTTGTCCTTGCTTTATGCCTACCCCACAATCCAATGGATTCCTAACAAAATTTTTTAGTCTTCCACTATGATTTTGACAATTTTAATAAGGTATTTTAATATTGTTAAGAGATTCAAGATGATGTTGAAAATTAAACAATCTTCTGTCTGAATCTTATCTTTGAATGTATATAGCGTATGAATTTGGTCTCTGCAAGATTCAAAATTCTACTCGATCTCGACTTCAACCTTTCAAATTCAAAATTTCTGCTCCAAACATTCGTTTCTCGGCTACTTCTCCTAAGTCCTACCGGTTCCTTGACTAAGCCTTAATTTGTATGAAGGTAATAGGAACTCCAGGTATGTCCATAGTAGCTTCCACACAACTCTAACGAAGCAATCTTGGAGAAAAAACTCCTTCTTTTTCACAACTAGATTGTCAATCCTAGCCACAACCACAAAAATATGCCAGCCTGAAATATTGAAATCTTCACAAAACATTAATCACAAAACAAACCTCCCCAATCAAATGCCACACCCTTGGTTGAAAAGTTAGTCCAAACAATAATGGTAAAAGCTAGAGGTTGAAGATGAAGAGAAATTTTGGTTGCAAAGTCAAAACAAAACTCAAAATGTTATTTTGAAAGGTTGAGAGAAAAATGTGTTGTGTGTTCTAAATCATATAATGTTATGAGAGGGATTTTGAAAAATGATTTCTATCTGTGTTGGAGATATGGCACAAAAATGAGAGAAAATACACATTTAATTCAAGTCAGGGGCAAATGGTGTGAGTTAAGTCAAGAGAGGATGCTTTGAATCAAGAATAAAAAACCAAGAAAAATTGTTTCTATGATTCGAATCAAGCTTTTCATGATTCGAGTCATGTAATTCGAGTCATACAAATCCATGATTTGAATTAAGATTACATAACCAAAATCCAAAATTTGCAACCCAGAAAATATACTTTGAAAAATTAAAATTTTAACAAAAAAAAAAGTATTGATTTAATCGAGACTTAGGACAATTTGAATTATGTTCTAATGTGCTTATTGATCCAAATCTCCAACTAATTGACTAGGAATATATTGTGTTAACTTTAAGAAAATAGTTTGATTTATGCATGCATAAAAATGATTTAGCATTAAACCCTAGAATGTGCAACTATGTGATGAGACTCAATCACGACAAATACACCAAAATACTAAATTGACAAGCAGTAAAGCATAAACTAAGGAAAACCCTAGGAGGCAGAGCAATTTCACTCGCCCCAAACAGCGCTTAAGGGTCTTGCCTCCAAACAACACTTTAGGGACTCGCCGTCGCAGGTTTAGAGAAATCATTGCATATCTAATTTAATCACTTCTCCTTTTTTAGACCTCGTGTTTGAGGGACTGTGGAGTGAGATAATTTTATTGGACATGGAGAGATGTAGCTCATAGCTTAAAAATCCCAAAGAAGTTATGAAAGGTCATTGGGAGAATGGGCGAGCGCGACCTCAGGTCACTCCACCTGGACTCATGCGTACCACCTAATCTCCTCGTCATTGCGTAGAAAAAATAATTTTCCAAGAGAATGTCACTTTTGCTCCTCTTGGTAAAAGAGGAAACCATTCCTTCAAATTAGAAAGAGGGACCAGTCATCCTCGTACTCCCACATACTCATTGGGAATATGGTAGATTATTTGGCCCAAAAAACTATTTATTCATACTTCAACCTTAAAAGTTAAAAAAAAAAATCATTTATTAATTTGAAATATTTAGAGCACGAAAGCACTCTTGTGATCATCTTTATAAGCGGGATTATCACTATAATGTATTTCTTACAAATTAAATATTTAAAAAAAAAAGATTTGTGCCAAAATTTCTTTCTACCAAAAATAAATAATCATAGCAAACTTTTTAATAATACATATAGGAAATTATAGGTATATATATATATATATATATATATATATATATATATATATATATATATATATATATATATATATATATATATATATATATATATATATAGTCTGATGTAAACTTTTTAATTATAAGTTTGCCACCGCGTTTTTTTTCCATCATTTGAGTTAAATGTCTGATGTAAAATCACTAAATTAAATTTTTTTCACATCAATTTGTTATAAAATCTGATGTAAAATCTTTTGACAAATATTTTTCACATCAGTTATCTTGATACCTGAAGTAAAATCTTAAAACCAAATGTCTTATTTTTAGTAGTGATATCACGACTCGAATTTTGATAGCTCATAAAAGGATTAAGAAATGGCTTGATAAGGAGATCCATGGTTTGCATAATACTAACAATATCAATATTTATCATTTTAATAAAATGATAGATGAGAGTTTTTGAATATTTTTTGTAGGGTTGGTCAAGAAAAAAATAGTAAAATCTAATGATTAAAACACGTGTGATTCACGTTTGGACATTTTACAATGTAATAATATATTTAGAAAAATGATAATCCATTAACTATAAAACATATTTAAAAAGTATAAATTCAACTATTGCACTATTTTTATTAAAAAATATATAAACAATAGACAAATACATCATCTCATGCATTAAGAAAAAGTATTATAATTTATATACGCATTTTGGTTGAAAAAAATCAGATCCAATAGGCGGTTTTTTACTCCTCCCCTTTCTCTTTAATTAAGTTCATCTTTCTATATATAAATAAATAGTCTAGTTTTATAAGATTTTTTTTTTTAATTTCAACATTATTGATTATGTTAATATTCCATTAAATTTATGCTTAGAAAAACAACAATAAGTAAAAGACCAGTAGTACTTAAAGCAAATTTATGCTTAAGTTTTTTTTTTCCTTTTTGTTTTTTGAATTATTGGATCAATTTAAATATAAACAACTATATAAGTGCTACTATAATTTATCTCTTCCTCTTATTTTATTTTTGTCATTTATTTTTTAACTTCAAATAAAAAGTATTAATAATTCTGAAGAAATAAATAAACAACCATTTTCATCACCATGAACGCATGTTGCATGATTCATAGCTTCATAATTATATATTCTATAATCCCCTTTTATCTAACCTAGTCCAAATAAAAGGGAACAAAAAGTAGTAGTAAAAAAAATTAAAAATTTACATATCTAAGAAATTTAAAAATCCCATTAGATAGATTAATTAAGGAAAAAAAAAATTCCTTTTCCCTTTTTTAATTTTTTTTCTTCATAATTTCTATTGTGCCGGCAAGGTTCCGTGCCGCCACGAGTCAGAAAACTCGTTCGAGTCATAATACACATCTGAATGGTTAAAAATCCCATCAAACGAGTCATAACCAAAACTTTCGAATCTGTTTCCTAAATCAAACGAGTCATAACTCGGGATCTGGTTCTCAAACTCCCATAACTCACCGATCCCGGACGAGTCAGACAAAACTCGGGCCAAATCAGTTTCATCTTTCTTCTCTTCATGAACTTCACGAACTTCATGAACCGAAGGATATCCCGGTGGTGGAAGCCCGAGTTCATCATCGGAAGCTTCCAGAAGATACCCGATCTGAGCCTGAGACTCGCCGGAATCTGACGTCACACGGATGGAGATGGAATTAGAAGTGGAAGACGCGGAGATCTCATCCTGTAAGCTCTTCATAACAGAATCAAGCTCTTGAGTCGAAGGAGTTGGATCGGAATCGTTCAAGAACTCAAGCAAATCCTCTCTGAGTCGCTTTGCCTCGGACGATTCAATCTCTGACTCGGACGAGTCATTGCGTAACCGCTTCTTGCAACTGTTTTCATCAGCCATTTTTTATTATAAAAAAATAAAAGAGAATTAAAAAAGCAAAACGGTGGCGTTTATTAACTTGTGTGAGTTTGAACACGAGTTGACACGGTGGGTTTGAAGAGAAATCGAAGGCTTTATATATAAGGGGGACAATGGAGAGAGAGAAAGAGGAGAGAGAAAGTAATGATGCTGACGACGCAGGCGCGTGGGACCGAATTCTTAGCTTATCAAACAACATTGATTTTTTTTGTTTTTAAATTATTCACTTTTTTTCTATTTTTATATTTTAAAATTTTTAAAAAAGGAAAAATTAAATACCAGCGGCTGCTTTTTCCTATTTTAATTTATTCAATTGAGTTGAATTAAAACTTGGAGTCCGGGTCAGTTGGCGTGGGACCCACAAGCCTAGTCAATCACGACTTTGATGCTTTGCTTTGTTGTTTTAAGAGGAAAACCAAACAAAGAAGGGTTAGTGAGAGGGTATTTTGGGAATATTATATTTTAATGGGTTTGGGTTTTTTTTAGTGTTTTGAATTGGTTGGATGAAATTGAATGGAATAAGATTTGATGAGACTTGAAAACCGCATTAGGAATTAGAAATAGCGGTTGATTGGAATGGGCAACAAGAAAAAAAAGGATGGGTGGAGTGTTGTGAACGTCAATAATGTTTGTATTAAAAATGTTTGTGATAATGTTGCCCACTATCGTTGCCTTAATTAATGGGTATACAGATACTACGCTTATCTCCTTTTTCCTTAAAAACTAGCGGGATACCCGTGCGTTTGCACGGGTACTGGTGTGTGGTACATATACGATTTTGTTTTCAAAATATAAATGAGAAAAACAAAATTATTTAAAAAAAATTTTAATTTTAAAAAAAAGACATATTTTTTTAATAAAAGCAAAGTTATTTTACAATAATGTATATTTTAACTTTTTTAATATTATCTTAAAATATAATGTATCTTAAAGTGTACCTAATTTTAAAATAAAAATATTAGTAACATAAATAATTAAAAAACACTACATTTTTCTTGTGTTTGGATTATATATATATATATATATATATATATATATATATATATATATATATATATATATATAAAATAGTACAAAAAATATAATAACTCGTGGGTTCATACAAATTCTGATCTGAACACCCGTGCATTCGTACGGATACTGGTGCATTACGCGCATATGTTTCTAAAATATAATAAGAATGAAAAACCAGAAAGACAAAATTAGTTAACTAAAAAAATTTATTATTTAAAAAAAATATATTTTTACTTATATTTGAAGCATAAATATAGTTTTTCCATGTATACAAATATTTTGATCAACCGTATATTTTTCCGTATGGAAATATTAAATTTGTTTTGACATTATTTATAATAATATTTATGCAATCATTTAATTTTATAAATATCAACTAATAACATAGTATTTAAAAATATTATTTTAATTATATAAATAAATATTAATAACATAAATAAATACGTTTTGGCTGTGTTCAGATTCATACATTATTTAAAATATATTTACTTTAAATTTCTTTAATTGTTCGGACGGATTCTAGTATGAATAGGGGTGGCAAAATAGGTTGTGGTCCGCTGGGCCGGCTCGCATACCCGTCAAAAAAATGGCGGATTAAGTTGAGATTTTGGGCCTTCTGTCCACCTATACCCGCCCCGCCAAAGCCCGCTGCCCGCTAATGCTTGTCCAACCAAAGCTTGTCGCCTTTCAAAACACACCTAGCCTATCCGTTAAGTCCGTCCCTACTTAAGTCCACCCTTTTTTAGTTAATTATAGTAATAACAACTCTTGATAGTTTTATTTTATACATTTATTTGTGAATAATACAATATATTTTAAGTGAAATTTATTAAAATAATATTTTATAGAAAATTATTCTAAAAAATAAGTAAAAAATCTAATCGAAATATAAAAAAGGCAATTAATCTATTAAAAAATAAGAAAAATAAGTAAAAAATAGGTGGGCAAGCCCATCGCCCGCCAACCCCTCACCTTGGCAGAGCGGCCTAGATTTCTTTGCCTATTTTCATTTGGCGGGCTTGTCTGCCCCATATTTTTTAGGGGCATAAGGCGGGGAGCCCGACCCATTTTGCCATCCTAAATATGGATATCCGTGCATTTGTACAAGTATTGGTGCGTTATGCGCATATGTTTTTAAAACCTATAAAACTGTTGCCTATAATTTTTCCAAAAATATTTGATTTAATAATATTATTTTTTCCTATATAAATATTATTTTTTATTTCTTATTATTTTAAAAAATAATTGAATAAATAGTAAATTTGTTCCTTTTTTTTCACTTTTTTGATAAATAACTTTATTTTCCCGTTATTATTGAGTCAATAGTAAATTTGTTTCCGTTATTATTTAATTTTTTTGATCAATAACTTTATTTTTCTCGCGGCATAAATTTTTTATATTTGAAGAGAATAAAATTTATTAAACTTTTAAATACATATTATTTTCATGTTTGAATCAATAATTATATATTAGTTTATTTTTGTGATCATAAAATAATTAAAATTACTTCTTATTCTCATACAATTTTGATACTATTTAATTCATGCATTACTTATGTATTTGTTCTAGATCACAATAATATACTTTATAATCTTACCAATTTATTTTATAATACATTATCTTTCGAAATTAAAATAATACATTATTTCACCTGTATTATTTTTTGTCTTATTCTATTAGTATTTATATTAAAGTTGGTTTATTCCATTATATTGTATGATCGTTTTATATCAAAAGAAGATTTTATGATTATTGATTTAATTATATAAATTTTAATTAGTAACTTACTATATATATTATAACATAAATACGATTCAATGAATAAAATATTTTTGTTACATTTTTATTTATCATAAAATAAAATTTAATACAATTTATTTTATCTTAAATTATTTATAATTTTAGATGATATATTATATTTGATAATAGAAAAAATTATCATACATATTATAATAAATAGTTTTTTTTTAACTTTTTTAATAACAAAATAGATGGTAAATGTAAAAATGATAAATTTGAGGTGTATCATACCTTTAATTTAGATAAGTTTATTTATTTTGAAACTGTTGCTTTTTATTTTTATAAATCTTAAGATTATACAAATAACATAATTTAAAAAATATATTATTCTGAATTAAAATTTATATTTTATATATAGAATAGATTAAAAATAAAATATTTGAATAGAAAAATAAAGTTTTATTTTGGAGTAAAAAGTTTTTTTTGAACATTTTGATAAGTTAATATTGCACTTAAATGATTAGAATTAAAAAAATATAAAAATGTAGAATCAATTCTACTTGAAATTCCCTCGTTTAATAATTTCTTTATACAAAATTATTTTTATAAATCATCCTACTAATTTTAATCACTCATTCAATGAAATCAACTAAAATCAAATAATAGACAATAAATTAACAAAATTCAAGTTAAATAATAAATAATTAATTCTTATTATTAATTATGATGACATCATAAAAACTATATTAATATAGTTATTAATAATTATTATAAACAATTCGAATTTTTTAATTAAAATCCTCATAAAAAATGGCTAGTAATTAACCTAATTTATTATACTAAATTTGGAAAGATAAATTATTACAATAACTTTGTTAAAAACTGAAATAATATTGTCGTTTATCGGTTGAAATTATTCCAAAAATAAAGTTTTACTCTTTAAATAGGATCCTATGAAATTATTCCAAAAATACCATTATATGAGATTTATTTGCTCTAGGACCCTATGAAATAGGACCCATTATATGAGATTTATTTGCTCTAATCTCCTCCCGGCATGTAATCATAGCACGATAGAGGAAAGGCATGTAATCATAGCACGATAGAGGAAAAAAACCATCTTGGGATTAAGAATATAAATTTACATTAGACAGACCGTGTGATTTTTTTTTTAAAAAAACCATCTTGGATTAAGTCAATACAAATTTACATTAGATTTATTTGCTCTAATCACTTCCCGGCATGTAATCATAGCACGATAAAAGAAAAAAACCATCTTGGGATTAAGAATATAAATTTACATTAGACTAACCGTGTGATTTTTTTTTGAAAAAACCATCTTGGGGTTAAGTCAATACAAATTTACATTAGACTAACCGTGTATTTTTTTTAAAAAACATAAACACTTAACACAATCTATTTGTTAAGTGTTTATCTAAAGCTTCCAATCTTCCATAATGGCCTTTTCAATATCAGCCATTGCCTGTCATCAATTTTTTCCAGAAACATAGCCAGTTAAACTCATATTCTTCAATCAATTCTAAATAATATTACCCTGTCTCAAATCAACAAAAAGAAAAAACCAGTATGATGAAACAGAAGTGATAATAAGATTTGACATACATTTTCTAAAACCAATATATATTACGGCCGACAGTAAATGACAACCTCGTAGTCTCCTGTAAAAACAAAGTATTTAAACATCATATTCAATACATTAACTCAGAAAGTTTTGAATAAAAATAGCATTTAAACATCATATTTAATACAAAGTTTTGAATAAAAAATACCATTAACCAACAATGATTGTGATTCCTATAAAGAGTTAAAAGTTGAAGAATATTCCAAATTGAAATGATTGATTGGACTAACTTATATCTATAAATTTAATTCCTAAAAACATAAAATCCAACGATATTCATGATCTCATCTGTATATTCACCATAGTTGCTAACCACTATTTGAGGTCCAAATAACTCCATCTCTCTTGAAGTTTATTGAGTTTCTTTTCCATGAAACTCCTATTCTTATCGGACAATCTTTTCATCAGATCAGATGCATCCTCAACTTCTGTTATAAGGCAACCTGCTCCATATATAACGGTTGGGTGAAATTGCACAAACTCTAAATCCTATATAATATAAGATAAAAATCTTATCTTATTATTAAAAAGCACAAAATATTATAGAATAAAAAACCTCAAGCCACGGCATTGCCATCTGCAGTGCATGAGCTGAGGTTGCTGAGAAGTACGCCTTACCATAACCCTGGTGCAGAATAAAATATCTCACTATTCCACAAGAAATCAGCTTGGAAATGTAGTGTACCATCCTCCATATTTAAGACAATCACTCCTTGGCGAGTACCTACATATCCAATATGAAAAATAGTTAATATAATCATTATCTACGAAACAAACAAATATTTTTTCCTCTCTTTCACCACTGTAACATGTTTGATAAAGCAATATTGGCATAAAAAAATAACTTACTGATTTTTTTCTCTCAACCACATCAGAATAAGCACTTATGAAGAATTACATATATTTATAGTACAACTTACTGGTTTTTCTACAACCATACATCATTCACTATTATTTTGTAAGTATTAAACTCAAATGTACCTCAAGTGACATTTCAAGAAGCAATTGTTTGTTGAAGCCTTCAAAACTAAGCTTTTTATTCGGTTGAACCCCTCAACCAAACCATCAAATATCACAACACAATCCTTAAAAAATCAACATTTTTTCTACTAAGGAAGAGAACCCTAATAAAAAGTTCACATCTTGAACAACTTTGACGATTCTTCATCCAAACCCATAAAATAAAAAACCATAAATTTATCCCTAAACATCCAAAAGTAAATTGAAAATGCAAGATTCTAAAATTGAAAAAGAAAATTACCTTCCATAAGTTGGAGGCCTTCAACGATAAAACAATACACAAAAATCAGATTTGGTTGTTGTTGATAGCAGATTATCGCTTGCAAATATCAAAGCGTTTTGTAAACCGATTTCTCAGATTATCGCTTATGTCTATTTGATTTCATAGCTTTGTCCATTGTTTTCTGTCACATAATCCACAACAATGATCGAAAATGCTGCTTAAGAAACCACCAACTCCATAGCACACATAAATTCCACTATGTCATAACCACATAGCACCTTAAGTGAGCCTGAGACAAACAAATCAAATTAAAACAAATATTATAGAAAACACCAAAGTAACAGAACTGTGATTCTCACCCTTGGTGGATTTGAACACTAGCAGTGTCACCAAACCTGAAACAACAAAATCTAATTCAAAAACCAAATCGAACTTGTCCGAAAGAGAGAGAAGACGAAGAAATCAGAAGTCCAATTCATTGGAAGTGAGAAGACGAATGAAAGAGAAAGCAGAATGAGAAGATGTGCTAGAGAGATTAATGGGTGATGAAACAGTTACTGATTGTGGAATAAGGAAAACTACACCTAAAACTCACCACAGCGACAGACTTGTTGTTAGGATTCTCCTTCTTGGAAGTCTCTCTGAATTTGGACCTAAAACCATAGCAAAATCACGAGAATGAAAATCAGAAACCAATTCACCTAAATGGGTTGCGGAATAGTGAGAATGGTGGTTTAGGAAAATGGAGGCGGAAGATTTCAATTTCATAACCGCCATTGATAGTGGAGATACGATTTAGGAGTGGAAAGGACCCATTTTCTTATATGATATATTTATTTATTATTTGAAAATAATAAATTTATTAATTGGAAGTTATTGGAATTATGAGTTTTAAAACAATCAAATAGAATGCTTAATGGTAAAGCTTGCCACGTGGGTGATTAAGGAATAAGAAGGGTAATTAGGGGTTTTTAAGAACACTTAATTTTCTTATATGATAGATTAGTAATAGTTAGTTAATCACATCTGTTTTAACTACTCTTTATGTTCATCCACTTTTTATATTTATAGATTTTTTAATATTTGCAGTAATTTATATATATAAATAAATGTATTTGAAGTTTTTAGATATTAATACAACATTCTCTTCAAATTTTTATATATATTTATAATTTATTTACAAATTTATTAGAATATAATGAAAAGACAAAATGAGTATAAAATTAATTAGAATTTGTTTTTAATTTGCGCATTAATAGTAGGCCTATAATATATTATTGTGTTTGTATATGAAATTTTAAACTTTATCAAAAAGTTTTAGAGTATTGTTTTGTTTGTATAGTATCTTGATTATATTTAGAGGATAATTGATTATGTTTATAGAATTTATTTCTATAAAAAGATTATGTTAAATATTAATCGTATTAAGTTAGATTAAAAAAATATTTATAGAAGTAGTACTCGTGCATTGCATGCCTTGCACGACATGGTAGTTATTATTATTATTAAATTTAAACAAATAATATTGTTTTATTGCATTGCATGTGTGTCACGTGTTTTTTTTTTCTTTCTGAATTCAATTCAAAACCAACCTCAATTGGCCTTGTTTTAAATTCTGAAATAAATTGTAGTTCCAAATTATATTCTTTTGTTTTGTGTAAGAGAAAAGAGATCATTTCATTGGGTAAATTAATTTTATAATTTTAACATTAAGTATTCTGTTAAATTAGGTTAATTAAATTAAAAATTTTAAATTATTTGTTTGATATGAAAGAATAATATTTTAATTAAAACAATATAAAACTTTTAATATTTCAGTATATCTCTTAAACTCTTTGTGGAAGAGAAAAGAGATATACTATAAATTAATTTTACACTTTTAACAATGATAATGTATCACATCAAATCAGACTGAAATTTTTAAATTATTTGTATATCATTAATTTTATTTTATTCTCATCAGCATTAATTATTTTTTATAGATAAATAATATGTGCATTAAAATAATATGTAATTACAAATATTTTAAAATAGAAATAATTTCAGTTTTTATAAAATAATATAAAAATAAAAAAATCTCAAATCTTCACTATTTAAAAAAATTAACATATTTTATATTTAGAATTTTCTTTAAAGAGTCTCGTCAAATAAAATGATGGCGAATAACATGTTAAAAATTAAACAGAGAATTTGATATTATTTTATTAAAAATATATAATGTATAATATGTTTATTTATTTATTGTTTTTAATACAAATTTTTATATGCGAGTTTTTAAGATGCGTTCATAGAGCATAAGTTAAATATGATATCTTTTAATATAGAACAATTTTGTTTTTTTTTAAGTAGGCTATTTTTAAAAACAACAATTTTATCAACAATTTTTTAATACTTTAATTCGTACTACTAAACAAAATAAATTAATACAAACTAATCCAATTACAAGTGTTGCAAATGGTGACAAAATGGCACAATCAATAGGACCAATGCTCCACGATAACAAAAGAGGAAGACACCACATCTTAACTCAAAATTTTAAAGTGTTAGGTAAATAGGTCATCTCTCTTATATATTTAACATTACACTCATTCTTAGATAATGTGGAACTTTAACCACTCACACTTAAGAAAGTCTTTACATATTTATTTATTATTTTATATTAAAAAAATTGGTGAATTTGGATTTTAAAAACTTAACAGAATCAAAATCATCTTTTACATAAGTCAAATAAATATTTATTTGTTTTAGGAGTGTTGGGTCTTCTAGAACAGTATTATAATTTTTAATAAAATTGATTTTGACTTTTAAAAAGAGTTTGACTTTTAAAAAGAGATAGTGGTGTAATTTGTTGTATGCTGTTTATTATTTTTATTATATATAAATTGAATAGCGGTGTTGTCTGATTTCTATTATTTATTGTTTACGTATAATTTTGATTATATATAATTAATTAAATGATTAAACTCTCATTGTCTGCTTAATTATTATTTGTGTATAATTTTTATTATATATAAATTGGGTTACAGACCTCTCCACTCTAATATTCATCCAAACCAAGCAAAATACCAAGACTTTCCTCTTAAAATTTGTTTTTATAATCATATCCTAAGATCGTCTTCTTTGAGGATCTATAAAATGGACTACATTTGTTATAGTCATACATGCCTCTGTGGACTTGTTCCACATTTGTTATAAGTCTACGGGGAGCCATTTTCTACCAAGTAAAATGCAAGTTTACATGAATTTTCCTATTATACTTGACCAATGTTTTGAATAACTAGTCACATATCTAGAATATGCCTCATATTTTACTTGCTAATAGTATTGAAATTAATCACAAGTAGTTATTACAATTTTTCTGCGCACATTCACAATAATTTCTGAATATTAAAATAATTTTTGAATGTTCATGTCTTGTTTCTAAAATTAAAACTTGTCTGAAAATTCTTACAATTTAACATTTAAGAATTATTTTGAATAAAAACATATAAAAACGGACTTGAATCGTCTTCTTTATTGTTCTTTCCTCTGGTCTCCATTCTCTCTATTTCTCTTTTAATCTCATTCTCACTCATCATTAAAAAATAAAATATAATCAAGAGAGAGACAGAAATAATATAGAAGAAAGAAGAAAAAAATGAAGGAGAAAATAAAAATGAATCTTATTGTCTTAAGAAATTTCGTATTTTCATTATTTTTTTACTGGTTAGTGACTATTTATTTTGGCTTTCTTAGAGTCCCTTTATAATATTTTGAAGTATTTTTCAATTTTGAGTGAATTTTCACTAACCTTGCATCTTTCATCTATTCCTAGTTATTCTTCAGCGTTCAATTTCATCACTCTTCCTTTAATTTCTATAGAAAAAATGGTAGTTGAAAATTTTTCTATCAACGGAAAGATTGCACTATGAATTTTTATTCTAATGTTTGACATGTAGAAAATTTTGAAATGCTTTAACTTCAAGTAAACTATACTCAAGAATGTATAGTATTTCTAGTCGATCTCGATCACAATTAAGGGTGGAAATAAGACTATTTACAATGAAGGTGTTGAAATTTTTTTTCAATAGTTGAATTGGTACAATGGTGTGTTGAATCATATGTTGAAAGTGATGTGGATTATTTTGTTGAAAACATTCAACATGTTGAATGAGAAATTAGTGGGGGCCACATAATATTTTTGGCAAATTATTATTGGTTGTTGTGAGTGTTTATATTTTTATTTCATGATAATTATTTAATGTCATTTATTTTATAGTAAATAAATTTTATTTATTTATTTTTATTTTCACCAAAATTCATCATTTTTTTGGTCTATAAATAGAGACTTGGTTCATTTGATTTGGACACAAAAAAAAATTCCACTTTTTTCTTAATTTTTCATAATTTAAATTGATAATAATA
Organism: Vicia villosa; assembly: GCF_029867415.1. Taxonomy (NCBI): domain Eukaryota; kingdom Viridiplantae; phylum Streptophyta; class Magnoliopsida; order Fabales; family Fabaceae; genus Vicia; species Vicia villosa. The sequence continues at coordinate 75,800,302 of NC_081180.1, read as the reverse complement.
TTAATATATAATTAATAATATTAAAATTCATCATTTTTCATAATTTCAATTGATAATAATATTAATATATAATTAATTTTAATATATAATCATAAAACAAAAATATAAAAGAAAATAAGTATATGAAATAAAAGTAGTGGGGTAGGGTGTTGAATTTTATTAAACAAAATTATTGTAGTGAGTAGGGGTGGACAAAATGCCACCAACCGCAGGTAACCGACCGGCCCATACAATCCGAATGCTTTCGGTCGGGTCAAGTTCGGGTCTGCGGGTCAAACGGTTTGGTCCTACGGTTTTAAGTGGGTAGCAGCGGTTCGGTTCGGTTGGTCTAATCCAATCCAAAAAAAACCGAACCCGACCGACTTTTAATATTATTTATATTATTTTGTTTAATATTTATATTTATATTGGGCTGGATTGGGCTATTTCTTAAGCCCAATAAATATCTCATTAACCTAACACAAGAAAACCCTAGCCGTCAGTCTTCTCCTCTTCCCATCTGCGTCTCTATCTCTCTGCTTTTCTCTCACGGTTACAAACCCTTATGCATTCTCCTTCCCCGATCTCTCTCTGTTTCCTCTCACAGTCTCAAACCCTAACTACTTCACTTCTGCTTCTATTATCTCTTTATGATTTCTCTTTCAACCACAAACCTTTTTTCATATGTAATTTTTGAAACTTAATATCATTATATTCTTCTTTTTAACTAACAAATGTTTATTTTGTAGTTTGCAGGTTTATCTTTATCATTCGCTATCATCTTTTTTCCTGCAGTTGGATGGATTCAAGGCTACATTAGAGAAATTTTATACGTTTTATATCAGTAATCAAAAGGTTAGTAGTTGATTTATGTGATTTATACACTATTGTGATTTAGAGAGTGTTTGTTTAAATTTAAGGTTTGTGTTTGTGTTTTTGTTTAGTTGTCAATCTCTAAAAGTGATTTAGGGTTAAGATCTTTTATTATGTTATGTATGGATCTGATGAACAATAATGGTTTATGTATGGATCTGATGAACAATAGTGATTTATGTATGTATCTGATGAACTATAATGGTTTATGTATGGATCTGATGAACTATAATGGTTTTGTGTTAAAAAATCTTAGTGTTTTGATCTTGCAGCTTGAAAGATAATAAAAGTTTTCACAGATTACATAAAAATGAAGGAATTAATTCTTGGAACGTCCTAGTGGTAAAACTTTCTTTTTTGTTTTTCAGGTAAACAAAAGATTGGTGTAAGTTGTTGTGTTTGAAACATGATTACTAAACATCCTTGCAGATACCTCCATTGACAACAACAATACTGCAAGGGATATGTGGCCTCTTTGGTATAGTTAAAGCAAAAATGTATACCATGAGTTTTCTTATAGGTATTACTTACATGTGTAATATATGCTATAATTTGTTAACATGATAGATATATTTTGATAGGTTTTGATATAATTTTATGATTGTTAATTATGTTAAGTTTCTATTTGTTAAAATCATAGTTATGTTTTGTTTGGGTTTGATATAATTTTGTGATTGTAAATTTGTGAAGTTTCTATCTTTTTCTACAGGGAACTTATGAACATGAGGAAGCAGCGGACTTATGAACTTGTGTAGAAGCCGGAAGGAAATGCACTTAGGAATGAATAAGATCATTTAAAGATCTTAGTATTTGTGTTTCTGATTTTTTAATTTTTAAAGGACTTAAAATGGACTGAATTTTATTGATATACTCTGTTATAATTTTTCATTTATCTTACTGATTGTGAGGTATCTCACTTTTTTATGGATTAAGTGATTAAAGTCATTTATTGACATTTACATTATTTTAATTTGGTTGATTTAGGTCTATATTTAATTAAAGCAATTTATTGATATATATTTTAAATTTAATAATGATTTGGTGCAATAACTAGTATAATTTGGTGAAATTGTTAGTACTTTTTTATTCAAATAAACAATATAAAAAAAAGTTGATTTTGTCATTTTTAAAATTAAAATAAAACTAATGTTGTGATGTAATTTGGCTGGAAATTGGAATGGCCCAATAACTACTAATAAGAATTTTCAAAAATTAAAAAAAAAACAAAAAAATCATTGCCCACATAAAAAACCAAAATTAACCGGTCCAGCTAACCGAACCCGTTTCTACCCGAAACCGAAAAACCCGAAAATTGGTTTGGTCGGAATTGGGCCAATAGATACCACCCGAGGGTTGGGCCGGATTGGGGTTTTGGGCCCGAACTCGAACCGGCCCGAACCGATGTCCACCCCTAGTAGTGAGTAAAAGTTGAATGTGTGTTGAATTATTAGGTGGAAGAGAGAGAAGATGATGTGGAGTATAAAAAGTGAAAAAGTAGGGTGTTGAATTTGGAAACCATTGTAAATAGTTTAAGTCAGACCAACTAAAACCATTTACAATGAAGGTGTTGAAAAAATTATTCAATAGTTGAATAGGTGCAATGAGGTGTTGAATAAAGAGTTGAAAGTGATGTGGATTAATATGTGTTGAAAACATTCAACATGTTGAATGAGAAAGTGTGGGCCCACATATATTACTTTGCAAAATTTTATTGGTTGTTGTGATTGTTTAAAATGGTGAGATTGGATGTTGAATTTTATTAAACAAAACCATTGTAGTGAGTAAAAATTAAATGAGTGTTGAATTATTATGTGGAAGAAAGAGAAGATGATGTGGAGAATAAAAAGTGAAAAAAGAGGGTGTTGAATATGCAAATCATTGTACATAGCCTAACAGGGGCCTACGGCCTAACCTACATAAGTGTTTATCCAGAATTTTGGTAAACAACCGTCAGTCTCTCATTAAAGGTTACTTTGCAAGATCAACTAGCGAATCCTAAAACTTTATTGTGCTAAATATGTTTGGTAAGGTTTATAATTGTCTTACTTATGCTCGGTGATTAAAAAGGGTAAAGGATAAAATGCAGGAATTTAAAGGTAAATGACTGGAAAAGTTTGCGAAACTTAAAAGTAACATGAACTTTTTAGAATGAAGTAAATTTATTGCATGAAAATGAAAAACGGTATGTATACGTACATTCTCAGAAATGACACTTATTTCTCACTTTTTGACACAGAGATTAAGAGTTTTCTTTTGTAATGTAAAAATGTGAATCCTAAAACTTTGCAGGATCAACTAGCGAATCCTAAAACTTTATTGTGCTAAATATGTTTTTGGTAAGGTTTGTAATTGTCTTACTTATACTCGGTGATTAAAAAGGGTAAAGGATAAAATGCAGGAATTTAAAGGTAAATGACTGGAAAAGATTGTGAAACTTAAAAGTAACATGAACTTTTTAGAATGAAGTAAATTTATTGCATGAAAATGAAAAACGGTACGCATACGTACATTCTCAAAAATGATACTTATTTCTCACTTTTTGACACAGAGATTAAGAGTTTTCTTTTGTAATGTAAAAATGCCGACCCCTAAAACTACAAACATTGCTGCTAATTATATAGATATTCTGACTAGTACCTACCCTAACGGTCGACTAAGTATGGACCACCACGTGTCCATAACATGCAACCTTCGCCTATCAGACTTCCACGTGTCTCGGAAGAAACTGTCGGATCTTATCTGTTAGTCTCGACTTTAACCAACTTCTAACCAAGATACAAATAAATATATCTAAGTCTTTTCTTTCAAGTATAACGCCTGAGAAAATCTCACCTTCGACTATGTTCCAATTCTATCGAAGGCTCTTCGACTGAAGGATCTATTTGACTTAATCTTTCACATTATGGACTTAAATACCTCCAAATCTTACTACAAATAGGAAGTCGAAATTCATGAATAACAACAGGACAAGGTCAGGCCAGACTTTTTTCTTAAATAGAAAAGGCCTAGGTTTTTTTATAAGCCTATTTAGTTAAATAGGTTAGGCCAAAGGCCATACAAAGAGCCTTATAAGTCTATCAGGCCGACCTGTTTTAATAAATATGAATGAATTTATTGTTTTTATATTATATTTTATAATTTATATAAAAAATACAAATATAAAACTTAGTTATCTTGAAGAACTTATGAAAATAAGTTAAAGGAAATCTTATGGATAATGTCATATGGTGTTTTCGTAAGTTCTCTCAAACAAATCATCTCACAAAATTTATGCTACTAGATAAGCTCGAATAAGTCAATGCAAAATAAACATTCAATTTCATTGTATTTTTTATTCTATAGTCTAGTTAAACTTTAGTTTAATTGTTTATTTATTTATGTTCAAATGATATGGCTTTTTAAGTAGGCTAATAGGTCAATCAGACCTTCGAAAAGGCCCGGCTCAGGCCAAAAATAAGCCTATGACAGGCTACAGGCCAGACTTATGCTTTAAATTTTTTAGCAGGCCAGACTCAGATTTGACAAAGCTTAACTCGGCCCAGCCTATTCCCACCCTTAGTCCCAACTTAGTTACTGAGTCTAAAAAGGAAAGACATTTATATCACAGGGAAAAACATTAGCTTCAATCAGGACCGATCCCGATATTTTAGAGGATCCGGGCAAATACTAAATTTCTTATATTTTAATTTATTATTATAAAATAAAATTTAATAATATATTTTTTATAAAAAAATAAAAAATAATATAACTAAACATAAATAATAATAATAATAATAATAATATATTAAATTTTATTATATGAGTTTAATAATAAATGAATTGTTCATATGATAAATTTTTTTAAATGTAAATTAAATATAATTAACATATATTATTCAAAATGTAATTTTAAAAAATTGAAAAGGTTCATCCGATACATATCTGATTTTCTTTTTAGTTTATATTAATACAATATTTTTTTAGAAGTTATGTGGAAACGTGAAAATCATTAAACACCTTTATATTTTAGTGGTATATATAAGGAAATCATAAAAAAATTGAATTGGTATGCTAGTCTTATATACTCCCTAATAGACCATATACATTCATTACTCAATAAACTTAAAAAAGAAATATTTGCTTATAAATAAGGCCAGAGGGAGTATAAGGCAACCATTGTGATTCATAAAATAAAAGTTAAAAAATTAAATTGTAAAATTTGTTCCTTAGTCTCAAACTCAAGATTTGCTGGTTGCAAGACAAAGACCATTACCACTCGGCTATAACTGCAATTTGTTATATCATTAGCAAGCATTTTGTTTATTACTTAATATCCATTATAATTTTTTACTCTTCACCCGATTTTGAGGCCGTGGGCCTGATTGCCTGGCCCAGGGTCAGCCCTGGCTTCAATATTAGTTGCCCAATACAAGGTTCTAAGATATTTGGAGCATAAATAAACCTGGTCCAAGAAGGTAGCTAAAAAAGAACAGTTAGATGATACAACAAATTGTATTCTGACATTTTTTTCCGTTTTAGACACCATGTAAAACTAAGATTGTGGGTCTTTAAAATCCTAATAAGACCCTTATATAAAGGACCACATAAGTCAAGGTAGATACTAACATTCTCTAAAACTTCATACCTTGCATATTCAACGGTCATTGACTTGGGATGAGTGTTTACAGGTGTTACCCTCTCAATTTAACCGAAATGATTAAGATGTGAAAGATCTCTAAACACAAGAGTGTTGATACCTGGCCATATTCTTCTTTGAGAAGAAGCTTCCTTAACGAAAGTAAGTTTGCTTTCGTCTGTTGGAAACGAAGACATTGTTCAAACCACTTTCTCAAACACCGGGAAATGACCAACCTAAGAAGAAAAGCAACTTGAAATTTCAACCATCAATTATTTGTGTAGAGCAAAGTCACGAGGAGGAGTCCACATCAGGAGGAAGGTCTCACAACTTTCTCATGCGTTCTAGAAATCCATATCTAAAATCCCTCAGAAGTCAAGGCTCTTGGACCCCTTCATTTATACCATGAGCTTTAAACACCAGTGATAACTAATGTGGGTCCACCTCAAGATGGATACTGTTGAAGTTACAACTCCATTGATGCACAAGGTTGAAGATGAAAGAATTTGTAGAGAGAGACTCTGTAACAAAATTTTGTAACTAACTTTTCTTCAAACTCAGTTTCTCAAAATGCTTAAGTGTTACAAACTGAACTAAGTTTTGGTTTATATACACTAACCCAAATTCAAATACAAACTAAATGAAACTTAAATGCAAATTAAACTTAAACTAAACTAACTTGAATTTGGATTACATTTCAACATCATCCCTTAATTCATATTCAAGTTAAAATCAACAACACCAATTCCATCCCTCAAATTGATGAAGTGCTCAATTTTGATTGCATTGGTCTGCACATCCGCAAGTTGCTTATGAGTGCTACATTGAACAACCTCAAGCACTCCATGTTGAACTTGATTGTGCATAAAATGGAACTTTGTGTCAATGTGCTTGCTTCTTCCATGCAGCACTAGATTCTTGGCAAGACTTATGGCAAATTTGTTATCAATCATCAATCTGACTGGTTTGGTCATCTTAAACTTCAATTCTTGCAGAAAATTCATAAGCCAAATAGCCTGGCAAGCTGATAATGCTCCAACAATGTATTTTGCTTCACAGGTTGACAATGCAACCATTGTTTGCTTCTTGGAGCACCATGAAATATGAGCTCATAAATATATAAACAAATATCATCTAGTGCTTCTTATGTCAACTCTGTCACCATACCAGTCTGATTATGAATAGCATACCAGCTCAACATCATCTAACACTCCATATGGAAACATAATTCCATGCCTCGAAATTCCATTGACATACTTGAGTATCCTGACTGCAGTTTGGCAATGTGACCTACTTTTCATTCCAACTGCATAACATATGTTATACCTAGTGTTACACAAATAGCTCAGATAGCCAACCAACTATTTAAAGGTTATAGCATCTACATCCTCGCCATCAGCATCAGAATCCAGTTTATGATTGGTTTATGATGGTGCGATTTCAGATTTATAGTTCACCAAATTAAATCTCTTTAGCAACTCAAGTTCATACTTCAGTTGGTGCACAATGATTCCCTTTTCAGAGTGTAACATCTCCATCCCTATAAAATATATCATGCTTCCAAGGTCAGTCGTATCAAATTTATTCATTAGCACATTTTTTAACTTGTTTATCTTAGAAATATAGCTCCTTGTTAGAACCATATCATCAACATAAAGACACACCAGAATCAATTTGTTATTAGAGGTATGTTGCACATACACACCATACTCCATTTCACATTTTTTGTATCCCTGATGATTAAAAAACAAATCAATTTCCATATTCCAAGTCCTTGGAGCTTGCTTAAGCTCGTACAAGGCTTTATGTAGCTTGTATACCATCCCTTCCTGATTCTTTATCACAAACCCAGGAGGTTGAAACATATAAACTTCTTATCGCGATGGACCTTCATGGCCTCCATTCATACTTTCTTCTTGAGTGCCTCATTGACACTGACAAGTTCATATTCCACCATCATGGCACGCTATATTCTTGCCCTTCAGATTCAATCTCAGTATCATGCAGCAACTCGAAGTCTGCAAGTCTCCTTGGTATCTGTCTAATTCTTTATGTTATTTGAGACTGCGTAAGTCCACCTTCATAGCCATGTTAACCTTCAAAATCTCCACCTTCAAAGGCAGTGCCACATTTAGAGGCTAGATTACCTTCAGAGGTTGCATTACCTTCAGACTCATTATCACCTTCAGACTCATGATCACCTTCAGGCTCAAACTCACCTTCAGACTCAGACTCGCCTTTAGAGTCTGAATCTCTTTCAGAGGCAGATTCTCCTTCAGAGTCAGAATCTCTAATTTCCTTCTAGTAGCCTCCGGTACGTGTTTCTAACATACAAAACCAAACACTTTGAAGTGGCTCACACTTTTATTTCTTCCTATCCACTTCTCTAGAGTAACTACTTCCCTTAACTTCTTTGTTGGACATTTGTTGAGCACGTATGCTGACGTGGCAATAGCTTCACCCCCAAATGTGCCAGGTAGGTTCTTTTCTTTAAACATGCTTATTGTCATGTCAAGTAGAGTCCTATACCTTCTCACCTAGATTGGAGACTTATGACTTATGACTTATGACTTTTGAGCACCACCACCATTTTTTTTCTTGTTCTCTAGCAATGTTTGCTTCTTGTTCTTCTTGACAAAAGAAGCTTTCAGGGTGTGTTATGTTTCTCTTTCAGAGTTTCTTTCTGTCATACACAACTCTTGTGCCTTTAAACTACACTGTAGCATTTCAATTCTCATGGTGCTGGTGCCTTTAGAGTGTTCTATAGTTACAACTAGTAATCAAACTAACGAGTAATTGATCTTAGTACCTTTCAATGATTATTTGTTCATATGGTGTTTCTTCACAAGCCTTTATCTCATTCATGACCACAATCACTCTAGAGATGTAGTCAGATACCTTTTTATTGTTCTTCATGCTGAGATTCTCGTATTGCTTGCGTAGGGACTACAATTTTACGTTCTTCACTAATGCGTCGCCACCATAGCACCGCACAAGTGTGTCCCACGTTACCTTTTCCGTCGTCGAGTCACTAATCTTCTCAAACACCATTGTATCCCCACACTGATGGATATAGAAGAATGTCTTTTGATCCTTCTTCCTCGTTTCACGTTGCATATTTCTTTGTGCTTTTGTTGCATTGTATGCAACCAACGTGTAACTGTCATCGATGAGATCAAGAACATCTTGAGCACCAAATAACGCACTCATTTGAACCGACCACCGATTCCAATTATTTTCGTTGAATATTGATAGCTTTGTATTCAAGCAACCATTTCCGTCATTCATCTTCGTTCTTGTGCAAATCACTCAATTATCACCCACACTTATGTTTCCCAAACCCTGAGAATCAAGAAATGTGAATCTCTTCAATTTTGATCTTCAATTAAGTGTGAATTTGAGGAACGAAATCAATCACACACCTCACGTACACTTGTGTTTTCCTGGGAATCGTACCGGAGCTCGAGATACTAATTGTTAGAGTTACAAATCCATTGATGCACAAGGTTGAAAATGAAGATGAAAGAATTTGCAGAGAGAGAAATAGAGAGAAAATCTAACAAAATTTTGTGACCAACTTTTCTTCAAACTCAATTTCTCAAAATGCTTAAGTGTTACAAGTTAAACTAACATTGGGTTTATATACACTAACCCCAATTCAAACGCAAACCAAATGAAACTTAAACTAAACTAAGTTGAATTTGGATTACATTTCAACAAAAACAGCATATCTTGCAACCTGCAACCTGGAGATGCTGGTAGTAAACAATAAAATAACACTTTAGTGAGAGACTTACTGATGGCAATTAACAAACAATCTGCGATTTCGGAACTCTAGAGCGAACAATTTTAAGAAGTCAAAATTCCAAATCACCCCCGCCTTTTACAAATATTCTTTCATCAACTTTAGTGAGTCCATCGATTTTTATGCTCCCCTCAAGTAGAAAATTTTTCATTCACATACACCTGTACCGATGTTGACATCCTTACCACGTCATAGACACTTCAATGGGACACATCGTCTAACCACTACCTTGTAAGGAAGACATATATTTACAAAAAATCTTAAGACATTGAATATACGACTCTTTTCACTTATAAAGAGTTCAAATTCTATTTTAAATTCTTTAAGTAAGTAATTTAACATGGTTTAAATAGACAACGAGCCTAATAGAGCAATAATATTAAATTCTATTTTAAGATTGGACATATAATTTTAGAGATTGTTTTTTCAGTTACGCTAATTTTAGAAAATTTGAATTTATATAATATTGTATTTTAATTATATTTTAAACAAATATATTTAAATATGAAAAATTATTGTAGATTAATATATTTAAATTATTAAAATAGTTAGCAAAATTTTAATTTAACATAATATTATTATTATTATTAATAATAATAATAATAATAATAATAATAATAATAATAATAATAATAATAATAATAATAATAATAATAATAATAATAATAATAATAACAATAATTGTAATACAAATACTAGCTCTAAAAAAATCCTAAATTTGTACGTTTATCTAAAAATATAATATGTATTGATAATTAAAAAGCCAAACATGGGTGGGTGTGAGGTTGCTTAATTTACCTAAATAACACACAAATTAACTAAACTTGTTGAACAACGTTTGTGTTAGATATTTTATAATTCATTAAAGAAACGATATATATTAATTAAGGTAGAACTTGAATGGTAGTTGAGATTTCCCAACTACCACGTGAACGTGATGGAAAAGATCGACATGAATGAAGTGGCCATTCTCAATTACTTACAGTTGGTGCTCCAAAAAAATCTATCACTCTTGGCCCACCATGGCAGCGAGTCACTATTATTGGCCAGTGGTCGACACCTCATCACATGATGATGTTCTCACTTTTAAACGATTGTTAAATCGTTCCATCATGTGCTATAATCATTCAATTAGTATATCAATTTTTAGGTCATGCTAATAAGGTTTTGTTTGGCAATGCAAAAATTTTAGATTATAGCATATACACATGTGTGATAATCATATTGATATGAAATAGATTTTTTTTTATGGCAGTAAATTTAGTTTGACAGTGGATGATTTACATGTAACCGTAAATATTTTGATGTTTAAATTTTTAATTGTCGTAGTGGCGAGGTTTTAGCTATAAAAAATGTGTATTTGAGATTGAGTTGTCTTTTAAACTGTATAATAAATTTATAGGGTTTCAGGTCTTAGAATTTTTTGAGAAATTTAGCATATATGCTCACGTGAGATGGGAGGCTCTATTGAGGATCGGTGATGCTTTGTAGCAAGTGTACAATTGACGGTGGTCGTGTGTTAAGACCGCAGTGAGCGTTGTGCTCTTTATGGTGTACAAAATGTGTATTAGTTACAGTATGTCCTTTTCCTTAAGAGGAAATGTATTTATAGAGGTCTCTAGGACCTAGAGTTTTAGTCACCCTTAGTGGCGTTAACCACTCATATTTTCTCTGGGAAGTTATTAACCACCTATATTTTAGGATTTAGTCGAGATTCCTTCTTTCTTGACTCACACGTCAGGGCTTCCTCTGGACGGGTTTTTGGGTCATCAAGGCGCGTCTCCCTATTTTAGGGCATCCACAAATATAATACTACATAGTCCCTCAAGCACGAGGGATTTTCTAAGGGTGGAGTGTTTTAAAATCTTAGAGTGCGCCCCTCGCCCTATCATTAATTTCTCAAGGCGAGGATAACCATGCTCACTAGGCGAGTCCCTCAGCCCTCAGCTAGGGTGAGTCCCTCGGCTGAAGTCATTTGTAGAAAAGGCGAATAGTATACTAAAGCACACGCATATTCATGTGTGATGTTCTAAGACATCAAAACATTAATCACTTCTGAAAGCTTGAGTATTTAGATAGAAAAGGTATATGTGGCATTTAATGTACCTCATATGGCGCTTCTCAAGAAAACAAGTTTGTTTTAATTCTTACATGTGTCTTTCAGATGTGGAGACTCTCCCACTTCCTATGGCAGTTCCCTCGTGTATCTTTGGGCTTCCCTATATTAATTCGTAAAACCCTTTCACTTTCCTTTCCTCATTCTTTTTCTTAGAGAAACATTTATGGGTTAGACATCTTTTCTCTCAAGTCTCTATTTTTGTTTTGATTATGGGGAAGAAAACAACATCTGTTCATGTCCAGGATATTATATCCATGTATTCTAATGAAGAAATTATCGATAAATTTATCACGACATCAATTTTTCTAGCACCGGTCAACAAACGGATGTCATAATGGGACCTTGCTTGAAGGCAGAGAGGGTGAGTATGGATACTTCTGGAGGAATGTCTTCCCCCTAATTTTATATCCATCTTCCTATTATTTATGAATTGATGGTTCTGATTCCCTTTACTTCCTTTGAAGTAGATTTTTTAGCTATTACTAATGTCGCTCTGTCCCAAGTTACTCTAAAAGTATGAGGTATACTTAGAGATTTCCAGATAGTTTGTTATAGTTTGGGTGTATCTCTACTTCTTTGGAACGAAATTCCTTCCTACCAATAGTTAAGTGACTTTGCGCTCTTTTAATGACATCTTCCTGCTAAAACCCTTCATCAACCCTTATGAGGATTGTAAAGACAAGTTTGTAAGGATAAGGGGTCAGGATAGCGATTCTACTGTTGTAGTAGGGGCGAAATGTGAATCTCTTTTCCCTCTGTCCTTGTCTTCAGATCCAAGTCTAATGGCGATGGTGGATCCACATGTCATTTCTCCCCTCGACCGAGAAGTAATTGAGGTCCTTGAGTGTTTTCGTCCATGGTTTCTAGTATCGTTATCAACCGGGATCATGAATGTGAATACAAGATCACACTCACAAAGATGTTTTTGATTCATGGCAAACTCAACAAGCATACAAGCAACAAGGCACAAGCAGAAGAACTCAAAAGAAAAGCAAGCATTGGTTACTTATAACAGAGCAGGTCGACCTACTATGCATATAGGTCGACTCAACACAAGCAAAACAAGAAAAATGCAGAAAAGCAGCAGCTAGGTCGACCTACTGTCAATCCAGGTCGACCTAAAATGGAGAAAATCTCATACACTTCTGTTAGGTCGACCCACACATCAACTAGGTCGACCTAATCTGAGAAAAATTCCCCAAAACGCATTTGAAGTGGATTCTGGTCGACCTACTCCTTTACCAGGTCGACCTAACTGGGAACAAATAACATCCAAAGGATATGCAGCTCTGTTAGGTCGACCTAAGCACCACAAGAGGTCGACATATCTGATCAAAAAGGATAAGCAGCTCTGTTAGGTCGACCTAAGCATCACAAGAGGTCGACCTATCTGATCAAAAATGCCAGAATTTTTGGTTTTCTCTGCATCAACTGAAAAGCACTCATATATATTATCAAATGTTCATTATTGAAATCAACACCAACGACTGAAAGATACACAAAGGCTTCTCATCTTCGTTCTTCGTCATCTCCAACACAATTACACATAATCATTCTTGCGTTGAGGGTTAGTGATCGAGTTCGATAACGTCCATGGAACAGAATTGAAGATTCCTAGTGGGTGAAGATTTGTGGGGTTTTTGGTGAATAAAATCTGCGGGTTTTGTCCTCCAAGATAGGTGTTTCTTGGGGGTTTTTATCAAGAGGTTTCATCGAGGATCCATCTGAGTGTGAAGATTGAAGAACAAGGGTTCAAGGCAATTCAAGACACTGCAGAAAAGGGATCGAGTGAAGCTCTTGGATCACCTTGATCTGATTCAAGATTAAGGGGGAAGAAGATTCAAAGGATCGACATAATTGGTTTATGGTTTATCGCTTTGTTATCTTCTTTGTATAAACTGCTTTCAACATTAATGAAAGATTTCCCAATTTCAGTTTGGAATTGGGGGCAGACGTAGTCATAGCGAGGACGATCGACGAACTGCCTAAACAAATATCGTGTTCTTGTCGCTTTTACCTTTTCATTTACGTTTTGTTCATATTTGGTTATAATAGCAAATTGATCAACGATCTGAGTGTTAAGATTGTGAATTAAGAACTTATATAAACCTCACAATCCATCACACATTGAATCACCATCAATTTGATCATTATCACCAAGTGTTTGTGTTTTTGCTTCTTTCACCATTACTGCATTGCAAACGTCGTTCATCATATAAGAAGTTAATTGATTTTCAATAGAGCGACGTATTGATTCTATAGTGTATTCTCTTATCGTTTATCTCAAGCTGGTTAGTGGTTTTAACACATATACAATCGTTTCAATAGTGGTTCGGAATAGACGCGAGTCGATTCAGAATCACTTCCGTTTAAAGTTCAATTAATTCCGCAAAACTGTTTAAGATCTATTCACCCCCCCTCTAGATCCTAAGGCCAGCGTCTATCAATGAAGACGACAATGGAGTGAAGGAATATTTAGGTATGAAAAAATATATCTAACTCTACCTATCGCTTCATTTTAATGATGTTTGTTATTTGTAGATGATATGATATGAATCCCTCTTGACGAGAAGAAGGAGCGCACAGTGAAGAGGCAGGCGACTCAGAAGTAGGCAATATGTTCCTTCGCCCAAGACATGGTAGGTTCAGGGAGATGGCGCAAGGCGAGACTTATAGAGCGGCCGAGATTCACCCTCATAAGATTCCTATAAGGGAAGTGGATCCTTCTGGGCCGACAAGTAATCGTGAGGCAGGGCGAGACGTGGAGAGGATAATAGATGATTCGCCCCCTTCCGAGCCCTCCTTATGAAATAACTAAGCTTTTAATTTCATGGAGTTTGTAGACTACCTCTTTTCTTTCCCTAAGAATTTCCCTGATAATTACCAGTGGCTTTTTGACATGTCCCTTTCTCAGCTTTCTGATCTACTGGAGATCTAACTCTTGAGGTGCTTATTAATGGAGAAAGCACTGAGGGAGAAATATCCCTGCACCTCAGGGGGCTTTGCTCTTGGGAGATCAATGTTAGAAAGCGCACTTGTAAAGGCAGGACAATGATAGAACAACTAAAGGAGAGGCAGGATGATTTGAAGGCTCTTGCCGAAAGGGCGACCATCCAGGTCTGCACTCAGCTCACATAAGTGAAGATTTTGAAGCAATCACTCGAGAAAACTAATGATACCTATAAAGGTTTGGAGGAGTGGATTTCCCTACTGAAGGATGAAGTCGTGGCGACTTCTGTCCATCATTTTGAGGGACTGAAAAGACATATTTCTCTTCTTTATCCCATTATGGACTTGAGTTCCATGGATCATTTCCAGGTGGTTCGAGATGGACAGCTAGTGAATGAAGAATAGTTCTTGTTCTCACCTTTTTTGGTTGTATTTCCTTTGCCCCTTCGAGGTTTTTTTTTTATTGTTATGAAAAACGGCGTCCCTTTGGGGCGTCATTTATGTTAACTGCTTTTATCATTATCTTCTTATTTTTACCCTTTGTCTCAATGGCTTTTGTGATCGTGATTGCCCTGGTGGGCTGCAAGGATACCGTTTTAAGGATCCAGTAAATGATCGCCTCGTGGATGACAAAGATACCATTTTAAGGATCTAGCGATTGATCGTCTCGTTGGACGACAATGATCCCATTTAAGGATCTAGCAATTGATTGTCTCGCTGGGCGACAAGTATCTCACTAAAGGATCTAGCCATTAAACGTCTCATTGGGCGAGAAGGATCTCACTTAAGGATCTAGTGACTGATGGTCTCGTTGGGAGGCAAGGATTCCACTTAAGGATCCAACATTTTGATCACCTCATTGGACGACAATGATTCCACTTAAGGACCCAACAATTGATCGGCTCATTGGACGACAAAGATACCACTCAATGCATATCGCAACGCAATTAACCTATTTATAGTCGTTGAGAAACACATTAAAAGTTGGAATATCGACATTGTAATGATTAGACTACAACGTGATTAGGCATATTTACATATATTTGTCATTTCCTCCATTTTTCTTTGGTCACGCTTTTCTCTTCTCTTATACTCTTCTTGCACCTAATTTTTTATCATAATATTTATTATTGTTATTCCATGTTTAAAGTATGAAAAATCAATATTTTCATACAAATAAAATTAAATTAACTTTAACTTTTCACTATTAATCATATTTATTTTTTATAATTTTTAAATTTAATATATATATATATATATATATATATATATATATATATATATATATATATATATATATATATATATATATATATATATATATATATATATATATATATATATATATATATATATATATATATATATATATGATATAAATTATACATAAATAAAAAGTAAATGAACATTTAACTTCACCGTTTTTTCTTTTTAACCAAACAATAGATAACACTATTATTCCTGAAAAGATTAATTTTGAAAATATAATTTCAACGAATGGTATTTTGAAACAAATACACCTTACATAATATGAAAAACTATATATTTTTATTTTATTTTTATCTATTTTTTAAGTCATATTTATTTTCTCTAATTTTATTTTGTTTATAAAAATGATTAATTTGTACCAAATAAACCAAATAAGAGTATTCGGTGGAACCAAAGGTAATCGGCAATGAGAAAAGAGACGGTGCACTGAGATATTCTAATCGGATGAATGTATAATAATTCTTTACAGTGTCGTGCACTACCATTAAATCAATGATAATTTAATATGAATTTTATTAATAAATTATAGAGTTAAAAAGTAGTGTACTGATCATGTAAAATAATTTTACATTATTATTCAATAGAAAGTCATTAATTTATCATGACATTAAATTACTTTTTAAATAAAAAATTATTTAATTAAATACATAAGAGTATAAAGGTAGTCCACTGACCGTGTAAACTAACGTTACACATACAACCAATCAAAGTCTATACACTAGCAATGTCATATTAGTTTTTTAAAATTAAAATTGTGTTTTAATTGAATACATGGTTGTGATTGATTGATAGTGTAAAAATATTTTACACTTTTAATGCATATCCCTTTTTCTCAATAGATAATAGTAATCAGTTGACAGTGTAAAAATATTTTACACAGTCAATGCATCAACCATTTCTCTAAATTATAACCACCATGATGCGAATGAGTTCGGAGAATTCGCAATACTGCCGTAAGATGTTACGCAATTAATTTTTTTTTTTAAATTGAATTGTAATAATTAGTTGATGATGATGCATGAATATCAAGTATATGAACATGTGATTAAGGATGGCAAACGGGCATGCCCGCAAAAAAAAGGGCGGAACGGGGCGGACATATTTGAGAGAGCGGGTCTAAAACCTTGCCCCGCCCTAAAAAAGTGAGAGCGGGCGGGGAAAGCCTACGGGCATTGAACCTTTTAGGCCTAGAAATAGTAAAATTATATGAAGAAGTTCATGTCCGCAAAAAAACGGGCGGGCCGGGGCGGATACAATAAAGAAAGTGGACCTAAAACTTTGTCCCGCCCCGCTAAAAGTGCGGGTAAAACGGACTTTCTCCGTGCACCGGACCCGTTTCGCCACCCCTACATGTGATATTCTATTCTTTTACTTTTAAAAAATAAACTCTAATCATTATACGACACGATAAAAAATTACAATAATCACTAATGGAGAATAGTAGTATCATTCTCAACGCCAGTTCAAAGTCCAAACAACATAAATCCAGGGTTTAGAATTCAAATATTTAGATTAAAAAAATTTATAAAAAACAAAATTTTGTTATAAATATATCACGATATCAATTTTTTATCAAATAATAATTTTAAGTTAAGGTGAAGATTATTGTAGTATGTCTTTGATGATGAACATAAATAAAATATATTTGAAGATTGCATAAATAAGAAAAATTATAAATTTTAGAAAGTATTTGAGAAAATCAAAATTTTGAAATCAGGGCAAAAGTCGGATCAGGCGGCACTGGAGCTGTGGATTTTTGGCGAAATCAGTCGACGACAGTCGAAGTGCCAACTGGTTTCTAGAATGGGGCGGTGGTTGGTGTTCAGCGGCGGCAGAGGCCACGGTGGTCGGTCGGCGGGTTCGTACGGCTACTCAGGTTTGTCTGTACAGTATTTAGATTTTTCAATAAATCAAATTGTTTCTTCGATTCGCGTGTTTTTAGATTTTTTTTGTTCCGTTCATGGGTCCATTTAGAAAAGATTTATGTTTTGGGCTTTAGTTGTTAGGTTTAATAATTATAAATATGTATTCTTTTGCTATTATGGTAAGAGTTTTAAAGTAAAAAGAAAAAATTAAGATTTAAAAAAATTTTAAAGAAAAATTTAAAAAGACAAAAAAAATTTAAGAAAATTTTGAAATTATCCATATTTGTCTAAATATTTGGCATAAAGTAATCGATGAATCGTAAACAATGTAATTAAACTAGTCCTATTTGAACGTGGACGACAACCCTATACTTTCCTATCAACTTGACCCACAATTACAGGTTGGGCATGCTTTTCAAAGTGGTCCACACGAAACTAGATTATTATTTCCTTTAGATATTTTCTCATTCAAGATTTTCACACACAAATATATTACAAATCTTAGTTGACACTCTTTACGACTTACAACAAATAATTTATTTATAAATTCCTTCTTAAAAAATATGTATAAATTTAATTTTTTTAAAATTAATTTTCCAAAAGTTTCTTTCTTTAATTATTTTTATATTAGTCAGAGAGTATAATTAAAAAACACAAAATATTTAAAATAATATTGATTATATTTTTTTAAAATTATTAAATAATAAATATCAATAAATTTTAATTTATAATTATAAATAAATATTGCCATTAGCGATTAAATTGTGGACCAACAAATTACATCTATTATTTTTTTTAATTTACAATATAATTAATATTAAATAAGTCTATTATTAGGGGAAAGGAATGTAGTATATTTAATATTTCATTTTTTAGGAAGATATTTTTCGAATATCCTTTTGTTTTTTATTCTCTTTACCTCTAAAAATATTAGATACTATTGTTGAGAATATAGCAAATGTGAGTAGTGGGAGAAAATAACTTTATATTAGATAGAAATGTGATGATTTGAGCATTTATAAGTTAAAAAATTTAATCAGCTATAAAGTTTTAGATAGATAAATGGTGTGTTTCCCATAAAAATGTATTGTTCAAAAAAATCTAAGAAGTAAACAATACTCTTCGCTCAATTCTCTCTCAGTTGTTGCGCCAATAATTATTTGAAAAAAATCTAACAACTAGAAAAATAAATATATTTAGACAAATATATATTTTTATAAAGCACTTTGATAAAGTTTGATTCTTAATACTTGGTCCTCTTCTTTTCGTACACATATGTTCCTTGCTATATAGAAAAAGTGTCTCTTTCTAATTTCCCCCCAACCCCACGCATCTAACACAATAATATATTCCTATCAATCAATCTTTCTTCTATCATGCACGAGATAAATAATTTTGGAACCTAACAAAAGCGATGGCCTAACCCAATCAAATCAAATTTCCATGTTTATCTATGTTTGCAAAAAAGGACAAAGCTCATATACAAACCGTCCACTCACCTTTGTCTATATTTAGCTTTAATTTATAGTCCTACGGCATATATTATTTTTCTTACATACTTGATTGATGAACTAAATTTTCTTATTAAATGAATGTTACTTTGTAGTATCACATGAAGAATAGGTATAGCAAAATAGCATCAATTGAGTAGAGTGTTTGCATTTGTCTTGTCTAACCAAAGTTGGCTAACAAGGACGTGTGCGTGTGTGGTGTATGTAATTGTTAATTTACTTTTCTTCAATTAGAGTATGTGTTGAGTTATATAATACATGAAATTCATGTTTAAAACTAGCAACCAAATGCAAAAGAAAAATCCATAAATCAAAAGGTGGGAAACAAGAACTATCCAAAAATCAAGATAATGAAAAACAACAAGAAGAAACAAAAGAAAATATAAGAGATACAAAATTGCAACCTCAACTTGAGAAAGGGCAGTAAACAAAATATGTCTTATCAAGATATAATTTTTAATAACAAAAAATAAATATATTCACCAATTTCTTGATAGTAAATGTAAAACTTCGAAAAATAAAATCGAATTAGGATTTTCATAAGGCCACATAACGAAAATGGTGGAAAGAAGTCTTCCTAAAAGCTCGGAAAACATACAAGAGAGTCCTTCGATGTTTACAATCACATGTTATTTATAGAGGTTAACCTTTATGAAGATCTTATTCTTAATTAACTATTATAAGAAAACAATTAATTTAGAATGAGTCTAATTATTTCAAATAAGAGGATAGTCTCCACCAATATCTTAAAGCCAACTCTAGCTCTATTTACCTAAAAGTGTCATATTGACCATGCATAGATCCCTAACACTCAAACCCTTCACATTCTTCAATTTACATACATCCAACTACGAAACTCAAGAGATTTTAAAGTTGTTTTTAGTCATTCTCAAAAAAAGCACCTCAGAGATCTCAAGCTTGAATTTTTTTTCTTCTAAATAGTCAATCAAAGTCAAAATTTAAATACACATTTTTTGAGGTCTTTTTGGGTTATAATGGAGCTTATGTCAAGGTGAAATATTTTTGGATAGTAGCCTTAAAATTTGGAGTTAAATATCTCTTCTTTTTTTTTTACAACCATCTTTAACATAGTACCAATTCAAGAGTACTAGTGAACAACTTATTCTATTTTTTTTTTAAGAAGTCATTTTAACTTCTTTGTTTTTACTACTTTTTTTTTAACCATGTTCTCTAGTACCCCAACCCCAAAGTTAAGATGTTTCTAGTTCCAAAAGAAACCACAAACATAATCATTTGCATTAACAAGGAAGAATAAAATTTCTATGTAACTTCAAAGAGGGTGGAAAAACTAATATTTCAAACCAATAGGCTTTTAATTTGGCTATGCCACCGAACAAAAGAGTTAAGGCTCAACGAGGTTTAACAACATATAAATTCATTACAATGTGGCTTGAAAAGACTCAGAGTTTCAACAAATAAGTGTCTCAGTATATATAAAAAATTAGACCAATAAACTACTAAGAAATATCACAAGTTATGGAAAAATAAGTCATTGCATGGATACTCTCAATAACAATGAAAAAAGTAAAAAGAGAAATATTTGAGCTCAAATGTTACTTGTTTAGGTCTCTGAAAATTTAGTATACATCAGTTAGATATCATTCCTCTTCGTTGTCTGTCAATCTGCATTCGGAACTTTCGTAACAAATGAGCTCTTTAAATTTTATATGGTGGAAATCTTTTTTTAAAACTTTTTTTTGCTCTTGTGGTATCATTGGTAAATAAACAATGCTTTTAAACTGGAAATTTAAAATATTAGAAAGTAAAGGAGTTCATTAATTTCAAGAAATTAATACAATTGAATAAAAGGGGAAGCAACTAACAAAAATTAAAACATAAATATTAAAGCTAGGAATACATCAAAAATAAAAACGACAGTGAAACACCTGAATCACTGGTCATCGAAAAGAGGCTGGAGAGGGGATGAGTTGAAGCTTATCAAGTCCTATATCATTTCTGGTGTGCATGCTCCAACCTCAAAAACTGTTCTCACATCATTTTTTTCCTCTTTCTGTAACTATTTTTCTATGGTTCAAAAAATATCTCTCAATGTCTTCCCTTTTGCCAAACCGCTCGAGCAATTTTGGAACAAGCATATAATTGTGGTACTATTTCATAGCCACTCTTAACTACGAATCAAAAAAGAGACTGGTCTATATATAGAGATGCAAAGATGTCACTGGCCCCGTTGGACTTCCCCGTAGAATTGTTTTGGATGAGATGAGGAGGCAGTTGTTACGCTTCTTGTGTTGGAGGGACTTCTTGACCAAGTGGTGGTTACTGCTCATGGTTTTCTTTAGTTTATACTCTTGCTTGATGCATCAGATCTTTGGACATGCTATTCATAATGACTTTGTTTTTTAACACTTTTGGAGGTAAGCTAGTATCGTTGTCTTAGCTCTAGACACCTAAAAACCTGCATATTTCATTAATAATACATCAATTCCAAAAAATGTTATGCTTAGAATCAACAATTAACTTGATGTTTTCTACAATTAATCTTCACAATTTCTCCTCTAATAAATTCCAGAAACCCATATACCATTAAGAGGATGAATTTAAAAGTACTTGAAGCTCCATGTAAAGTAGACATAAAAAGATATACCCATGCCTTGGGTATAGGTTTCAATTTTTGGATGGTTATCTTTGTAGGATTTTGTCCTGGTTTTTGGAACCATTGAGCTTCAAGTCAATGCAGATCTAGCAAAATTGGCTCCCATTCATCATAACTTGAGAGTTTCATCAGATGCTTCCTTCTTTAAATGTTACATTCCTCTGGTGGTGTCAACCTCAACAACTTGTCAATTTTGGCAAGACCGTAATCAATCTCCTTGCCCCAAACAAATGACGCATAATTACTCGGTGAATGGTTGAACGCATTAGCATAGAACTCTAATGCAACTGTTTAGTTTCTTTCAATGATCCTGATGTTGATTTGGATCCAGTCTCTCTTACTCATCTCTTTGAAGAAAGTTGGATACTCTAATAAATCTACCACATCAAAACTTCTCTCCTGAGTAAACTTGTGGATTTTAATTTTTAACCACATATCAACATGAGTTCTACTAAAAAAATTTAGATGAAGATAGTGGTACAAAGGATGGTTGTTGCACAGAGCCATTTTTTGGAGCAACTAATAGGACATGTAACATTCCATTTCTACCCAACGAATAATGTAAAATCAGAGTTACAAAATTTCAACAACATATGGGATGCCACATTTTCAACTTACAATAACATAAATTAATCGCATGTAAAGCAAATACATAACACATCACATTCGGATGAACCGATAACAACATACTTTAGTCTTTGAAACCAAACAACTTTTTATAAATTACGCAGCGGAATCACAATATTCAATTTCAAATAACATATCATCTTGTTCAACTAAGGCAACTTGAAAACATCATGGCACTTCTTAAAATTCAACTTAAAATTCAGCAACATAAAACAAAAGCAACAACAAAACAACTATCGGCCACCCCCCCGAGTGTTACATATGAGAGCGACATTATCGACTCGAACTATCGAAGCTAACTAGTCTTCATTCTTGTTTACCTGCACGTTACCAATAGAGGAAAACATTCAAACAGAAAGGATGAGATATCTACCAATATAAACAAGCGTATGATAAATAATATATTAGGATTAGATCATACCAAATTACCACTTCAAAGCTTATAACAACAATTAATACGACAAGTCATCAATATAATACTACACAAAATAATCAACTTAATATCACAACAAAATTATCACAACAAATATACAACAAAATCATCAACATCATATAACAACTTAAAATGCAACTCATAACAATGCACATGCATGTGGTACCATTGGAGCAGAACTCCCAACTTAGAACTGTCAATTAATAAAGGCATCAACAAGGCATAAGCCTTCAACTTAATATTTTTCTAATCCAGGCTAACTTACAGAGCATAAGCCCCCAACTTGATAATGCGATGTATGCAACGCAATATGGATGTCATATAACAACAATAATAATTCATCAACAACACAACTACTTAGCAACATTGTACCAATAAATAGAGGTACTCATCATCACTTCGACATTGGCCATAGGCCTACAACTTAGTATCATCACATCAACAACAACAAATCAATAACAACATATCAACGACAACATATCAACAATAAATCAACAACCATAAATCAACACAAATAATTCAATGAAAAATCAACATTGGCCATAAAGCCTACAACTTTATTCTGCCAATAATTAGAGGCAATTCAACTAAATTCATCGCCACCTGAAAATTCACACTTTTCAACTAAGTACTCAACAAACCAAATCACCAAAACACGCCACAACTGTTCCCTAATTACTCAGACAGTTTTCAACTAAAACCAGTTAATTAATTTCTCGGCTAAAACTACTGATATTGTCGTCATGTACTGATATTCTCAAACCATACTACTACTACTACTACTATTACGGTTTCACTGATACTATCCTTCTGCCAAAACTACTAGTCCTGCTATTTTACTGGTACTAACCAATGTCTCCTTTAATAATACATTACTCTATCATTTCATTATTCTGCTATTACTTATTCGGCTACTGCTACTAAATTTCCACTGTCAAATTAGTACAACTAGGGGTTTTCAAAACCAAACCGGCCCAATAGAAAACTGCAAAACCGAACCAAACCAAACCGAAATCACAAAAAACCGCATTTGTTTCGGATGTGTTTGGGTCATTTTTTAACAAATCGCGCGGTTTGGTTCGGTTTGCGGTTTGTATTTTACAAACCAAACCAAACCTCATTATGTTACAACCCCCTAAACTTCAATTAACTTATATCCAACTCAAACTCAAACCTATTATATCTTAGCCTTACGATTACGAATGATTTTCTTTTCCTCACACTTAAGGTTTCAGTTTAAGTCTTCTCAAATCTCTCCTAGCGGTATTGCACCTTCTTCTCATCTTCTTTTCCAAATACATATCACATATTTTTCTAGTCTTTCATATTTTAAGTTCTTTCTTTTTCATCTTATTATTTTTACTCTACTGTTCTCTCTTCCAATTACGTTTTTAATGTTCATCTTCTTATCTAATCGCATCTCTTCTGCTCTTTCTTTTTCATCTTCTCTAATATTTCATCTCCTCTTTTTTTCTATTTCATTATAGTGTTTTTGATATTATTTTATGCTACTATTTTATATATTTTTCTTCCACTTTTATCTAATATTATTTTTGTATATTAAATAGAACGTTATTATCTAAATATGATGAATTTTGTTGTTATTTGATAACACATAAATGACTAAATACAAAGTTATGTTTTCATCAATATGTAAATGTATGGCTCGATAAATTTTTGTAAAAAAAACCGAACCAATCGAACCAATCGAAACCACATTGGTTTGGTTTGGTTCAGTTTTATTTCTAAAAGAAAATCAAACCAAACCAAACCACGCATTTTTTCCTCTTGCGGTTCAGATGATTTTTTACGTTGAAACCTCCCAAACCGCACCGCGAACACCCCTAAGTACAACACTGCTACTAAAATATTTCTGCTACTCAATTATTAGTCTACTACTAATTACTAATATATATATATATATATATATATATATATATATATATATATATATATATTATTTCTGCTACTAAGTATACCTCTGCTTAATATATTACTTCTGCTAAATATTCTTCACTAATACTGCTTTTGCCAATTTCCTGCTACCAAGCATCTCCCATCTATTTACTGATATACACTCTTAAAATATACTACCTGTCAATATAATTTTCTCTGCTATTTATTAAGTATACTACTGTTTCTATCATTGAATTCTCCTATTGCTACGTCGATGAGTTTATTATTTCTGCTACAACTTCATACTAGATCATCTCTGTTGGTTATAACAATAATCCGCTACTGATGCTCTTACCGACTTATCTCGTACCAATTATATACATGTACTATGTAGTAAGTTAATTAAACACTTAATTCCATTTCTACCTTGCCAAAAAGAATCCTATGAACTAAGTTATATATGTGTATATCATGAGACACAGAAATAAGAAAATATAATATAAAATTTGGTGGTCCCCGCCTTGCACTACAGGAAGAATGCCCCACTCTTTATACCATAAGGGGCGCCCATCCTTCATCTGTGGCCCCCATCCCATAACATGGGGCGTCCATCCCACCTCCTACTTCTATTTGGGGCGCCCACCCCACATGGTGTGGCCCCTGCCCCATATTTTTTGTGGCCCCCTCCACCTGTGTCCATCTTCATCTCCTTCCACAAATTCTTCTGTATTTTTCATAAACCGTCTCTCCGATTTTTAGTTTTATGCTTTTTCAATTTCACCACATATAATCACTATATCAACATCAATATTATATAACTTCTCGCACATGAATTCTCATCGATTATCAAACTACTAATTTCAAATCAAACCAACGAATATCACAACAATATCAAGTTGTATGCAACATTCACAACAGTCAACAAATACCCAGAAATCAAGGATTACACACATAGAGGCAATTTATACAAACCAAATCCCCACATATTAATCATCATATATCCGGTTATATAGTCAGAACCCCACTATTACCTTGAATTAGAGACCGCTCTATAATTCTCCGATCGAATCCGAGCTTCGCCGTAGATTCCAACCTTTGCCTCTTCTGCAACTTTTCCTCTTCACATCAACTCTTCGTATCTTCACCAAAGCCTTGTGCCTCTTTTTCTGATAAACCTAAAGAAAACTCTCAATGTTACTTCTAAATCTTTTTTCTTATTATTCCACTCAATCAATACAATATCACTATTATTTCCTTATTCTCATTGGGCCTAATATTCACACCCCCGTTAATGCTACTTCTAACCATTCAAATTCCATAATAATAATAATAGTATTATTCTAATACTATTTCTTCAATTTAATCAACCAATTTAATTCAACTAACAATACCACAGCTTAAATCAACATTTCACAGTGATTCACACTTTAACAATTTAATCAGAAAATATTCAAAAATATTAAATTAAATAAATAATTAAATATTGGGCGTTACAGGACACTCTTTCTTTTTTAGCAGGATTTTTTATATATTTTTATAAAGTAAATTTTTTTTTTGCACCCTTGACTAAAGGTCCTTGCTCCGCCACTGATTACAACGTCTTTATGGTGGAATTATGGGGTTTGATTGAAGGTCTTAAGCTTATGTTATCCCTTGGGTATCGTAAGGTAGAAGTCAATGTTAATTCTATCATGGTTGTTCAGGCTATAGCATATATATATATATATATATATATATATATATATATATATATATATATATATATATATATATATATATATATATATATATATATATATATATATATAGAGAGAGAGAGAGAGAGAGAGAGAGAGAGAGAGAGAGAGAGAGAGAGAGAGAATAGAGAGATTTTGGAGAAGAAAGAGGAAGTCTGTGTGTCTCATTCGTTTAAAGCAAACAAGTGTGCTGATGTGCTTGCTAGTATGGACTCTAGTACGGGTCCTGAAATTGTGTTTTACAATGCAAAGCCTAATTGTCTTCTCAACCTGTTAAATGAGGACTTTCGTGATATCCCTTTTCTTAGATTGATGTCTGTGTAGTTTGTCTGTTTTTTTAGGTCTCTAGCCCTCTTAGAAGAAAAAAAAGAAAATAAATAAATAAGATTTATCTTATATGCATGTTTGGTTGAGCAATAAAATTGCCACAATTTTGTGAAACAATAAAATGTAACTTGACAAAAACACAGTCGCTTACCATGTCTTTCATATAAAACATGCACTTTGTAGATTTCAATAATTGATACTATTTGATACACCAATGCTATCTTGACATCATTTTCTACACCAAATACTTACACCGTATATACTTTTCACCGTATAAATACGGTGAATAGTGATTTTTATTACAATAATATTATTTTTAAAAAATATATTTATTTTTTAAATTTATTATATAACATAAATATGAGGTGTCATTAACCAACTTCACAATTGTATTAACCACAAAAATATACGTCATTAACCACTTATTTTACTTATAATTCATTAACCACTTTTAGTATTTCATTAACCGATAAAATACATAGTATTAATCATGTTCTGACACCAAATTATCAATGTATTAACCAATTTTTATACTCTATTAACCAACTTTATTTTACTATTTAATTTATGTTTGAGAACTCATTAACCATGTTATGAATTGTATTAATCAACTTTATACAAATTATTAACCAAAGTCTAAACGAGATACATATTAACCTTTTATATCAGAATATATATTAACCAAACTTTGAACCGTATTAACCAAAATTTAATATTTCATTAACCAAAAATAATTTTTAAAAAATAAGAATACATCAAAAATTTAAAATAATAATAAAAATACTGTTCACGTATTTGTTAACTGTATGTGTAGGTGTATGAAATTTGTGTCGTGATATCATTTCTCTACTTGATATTTCAAAATTGTGGGTCATGGAAATTAGGTAGGAGCACATACATGTAACATGCTATAAACATGAAAAGGGTGGTGTTTGTCTCTTTAGTCTTTCAATCATGTTCTTTTAATATATTAAAACGTACTGTATTTCCAAAATAAATAGTTATTAAAAAATCAAACATAGACTGCCCTATAGGATGTAACCTAACTTTTTTGAAGATTTTAACGTTAGAAAAAATATTATTTTCTGAATATGGCTGTGAAAATTTAATATGTTTATATTTGATTTAAGTTTTAAAAAACATTAAAATTAATTTTTTTTTATATTTTAAAGAATCTTATTTACATATTTTTTTATTCTAAGTTTTAAAAGGTGAGAATGTAATATTCTCATGGGAATAACTATAACTTCCCACTACTAATCACATTTATTTTTATTTTTTAATTTTAAATTAAACAAATTTATAATTATTCTTAAAAAAATTTAATTTCTACCAAACACATAAGTAGGAATAGTAATTTTATGAATATTATTCTAAGGAGTATAATTTGAAACCTTAAAACAAACAAGTAAAATATTATTTTGATTAAAAAATATTAATGATATAAATTAAATATACTTTTAGTTCTTTTAGATTACGAGTTTTTTAGTTTCCAAAGAAAATATTATTAACCTTGATTCTTCTAAATCTTTTATCATCAATTTTAGTCCTTAATTTTTTTACAAGAATTTACATAGCATGTTTATTTTTAAGATATTAAAAAATTATTAACCTAATATTTAACTATTTAATTTTCAGTTTAATAATTTACCATTTAATTTAATGTTATAAATAAATTAATAATTATAAAAATTAAATAATTAAATTAGTATGTTAATAATATTTTAAGATCTTACAAATATGACATGATATAAAAATATCATTTTCACTATACAACTAAATTTAGATGACAAAATATAATTATTATTTTTTTAGAGAGACTAAGTTTAAAATGGATATATTTAAAGGTATTATAAACATATTTAGTCCTTGAAATTTTAATTATAAAATAATATATTAATAAAAAAAAGTAAAAACTACTTTAATACAAATAGTTCGTTAGTACAAGAAGTGTCGAATGTCACAAATAAAAAAAATACCACCACGACTAATAAGAACAATAAATCATAATCAAATAGAAAAAACAGAGAAAACATTCAAGCAGTTAGAAACCGACCCTTAAGATTTAGGTCAGAGATTGTATTGTGAGAATCACCGTCGATAAATCAAGCTTCACCTCCATCGAGAGAAAAAATAAAACCACATATCATCATTTATCTCAAAACCAAAACAAACACTCGATTCTCTATTGATTAAGATAAAGAATAGTATTTTGCATCCAATCAACGTACGCTTGTGAATTCACTTCTAATCTATCTAAAAAATACTTCCTTAGTTTTTATAACACCATCGAAAATGACATCATTACAGACTCTTCACTGGTCGAGACTACAATGTTCTAAATAATAAAAAAACCACCCGAAATCTTAGCCCTACCACATAAATTAAAAAATAACCAAAAAAGACGCATATGATCACTAGAAAAAATCACATGTCAATTCAACTACTAGAAAATCTTATACCACACAAGAAAAACTAAATCACAAGTGACAGTAACTCAATGATACCCCAGAAAAAGGACACAAAATTCCACTAAACTCATTAATCACCTCATTTTATACAAGTTCCAAACTATTTAAGTAAAAGCTGTCAGGAGACTGTTTGTTACAATACAACAACAAAAAATAATAAGTATTTTTTGTATGGTCTACATAAGAACCGGTGTGATAATCAAAAGCCATTCCAATCATTTCTTTATTTTAATTAGTTACTGTACAAAATTTTTATGTTGTTATCTTGTAACAGTTGTTTATATTATTTGTGACCATTTATTTTAATTGTTATTGGCTTTATCCCACCCATTAAATTTTTTAATGTGTTTGAAACTATCAGCAAAATATATTTGTTAGAGTTTTACTAACAATAGAAAAAATAATTATCAATTGAGATTTTTTATTGTCATGTATTGCATCTATATAGCAAACGAGATATCTCAACTGAAATGAAAATGAAGTAGATTCAAACTCAATCACAAAGCATCTTATATAATAACAAAGATCCATTTTATATGAATAAAAAAAATTAAAAGTTCAGTTTGGGAGGAAAATTTTCTAGTTAATTTTTCGGAGTGAAATAAAAATGCAAAAATATACCTCTAAATATAATTTTCTAATGAATTGATGGGAAAATATAGAGGTGTGAAAAGTTACTCCTATTTGCATGTTCTAATGGGTGCAGCAGTGTTTATTTGAAAAGCTTTACGGCCCATATATTAGATGTTATTGGCCCATTTGTAGTTTTTTGTTTTTGTTTGAAAAATGTTAAAAAACAGAAGAAAACGTCGACAGCAGGGTTCGAACCTGCGCGGGCGAAGCCCAACAGATTTCAAGTCTGTCTCCTTAACCACTCGGACATATCGACTCGTTGCAATTGTTGCTTAATTTAATTATTATTAAATAGTTTCATCATGATTTATTACACTATATAAATTACTCCACTTATTTGTTTCGGTAACAATTGAGATTATCTCCTTTACTCCCCCAAAAGTTAAAGGGTGGCAAGGAAAAATACAGTTTTATTAGGCTTAGAATTTCATTTATACTTATAAAATTAATGTTCTGGTGAAATAACATAAATATATTTTTTTTCATAAATATGAAAAAAAAACACAATTAGATTTTGTTACATGATATTTCTTTTTATATTTATATTTTTCTCTCTTATATATATATATATTTTTTTAGTGATGTTTAAGATGAGGAGTCAATTAAATTTATCAAAGTGGAACACATGAAAATTACAATTAGATTTAATCAATAATTTAGATTTATTTAAAATTTAAAAAAAAGTACAATTAGACATTACAATATAACTCGTACATGTGAAAATTTGCTCTATTATGTTCCGAGTTTGATGGGAAAAACTCTCTTTTATTAAGTTCGAGTTTGAATTATCTTCAATTATAAAATATAAGGAGTCAGATAATAGAAACACTAGTACCTAATAAGCTTAGTTTATATCATAATTTATCATTTATTTCCGTTGATAATTCAATATTTTTGCTTGGCTTTATTTTCATTTTACTATCTCTTCTATTGGCTTTCTTTTATTTCAATAATTCAAAGAAGACCGAGGTTTCATAGCTTAAATCCAAATATTAAAGACTCAATGTGATAATTTTTGAAAAAGTTCCTCAAAACTTACAAAGAATGAAGCAAAAATGATGAACAAGGAGAACTACACTCAGCTCGTAGCACGTACGACCGTAGTGGCCAAACAAAGAAACAAGTCAGAACAAAACATGTAGGATTACAGTCTGCACGTAGCAATGGCTACAGTCGTAGTCCATCCAATTTTATCAGTTTTATTTTTTTCGGTTGTTTTAATTCGTTCAGTTCCCATTTGTTTTATGTATTAAGTATTACTTATCGATGATTATTGGCATGATAAATAAAACGATTAAGATCAGTTTTAGACAAATAAACTCATTGAAATTATTTTATCGTAAGAATTTTGTATTGAAGAAAGCTTTTCTCTTGTAACACTTTGATTTATTTTCTATATTCAGGTTATGTTTTACTTTGTTTTGTTTCCCCCCTTATTTTTATTATGTTTATGACCATAATTTTTGTATCATATTATTATGCATGAGTAGTCTCTTAACATTTTAAGACTATGAGGACTGTCAGATGATAAACTCCCTTTCAATCTCAATTTATAATATCTGTTGCGAGTATAAAAGCATTACTATGATCTTTATCGTTTTTCTTCTACAAAATTAGACACAATATTATATAACGATTGATGGACTGAAAGGTGAAGGCTAATATTTGACATATAAATATTAGACAAGAGAGTTAAAACATGAAAATAATTATGATTCTCATGAGATTATTCTCAGTTTTTATAATAGATTATCTTAATGGGTCTTGCCAATAAATCAACCATGAAAATACGTGATTAAATGGTTCAAAATATATTTATATGCTCTAAAAGGAGATATAATATACTATAATTATTAATTTATGCAAAAGTTGAATTCTTGTAGCAAAATACGGAATTGTGATTTATGTAGTCTATTCGAGGTAAAGAATCAAAATCCTAAGACTTTTTATCATAATTCTAAAAATAATTCAAAACAAAATCAATTAAACTATCTCTTTAAGCTAATCAACAAGATAAAAAAGAACCAGCATACACAATTAGTCCCTACTTTACTACTCTAATATAATTCGTACATTTGTAGCGTATTAAGTTTTTGGCATCATTGTTGGAGACTTGTTATGATTTTGATTTTTGTTTTTCATTGATTACTAAAAAAGTTGTGTTAATTTTTTGGGTTAATAGTAGTTCACCCCTTGTAATGTTAGCGAATTTTGCTTTTCCCCCTCCCTACCTTTTGGCAACGGTTTTTTCAAGAAAATCGTTGCCAAAATCTACCTTTGGCAACGGTGGGGGGTAAACCGAAACACGCTCATATTATAGGGGGTAAACTACTATTAACCCTAATTTTTTTACCAAATACGCTTGTTCTTTGTTGAATGCAAAGATTCTGAAGTCTTGGCGATGTAGTTGAACTAATCAGTGATATAGAAAAATATTTTCATAAGAGACACAAAGAACGAGCGGTGGTTGAGAATCACACTTTAAAAGGTCATTCCTCCCAAAACCATAAGGAACCACGTTCCAATATAGTGCATCCTATTTTGGATGCTAATAACTTCAAGCTAAACCCTTGTTTGTTGTCTATGGTACAATAAAACCAATTTTCTAGTTCATCAATGGGTGACCTGAATCTTCATCTATCAAATTTTCTTGAATTTTACGACACCTTGAAATTAATGGATTAACTAGTGATTCTATTAGACTCAAAATTTTCCCTTTTTTCATTAACGGACAGAGACAAAGCTTTACAATATTCTTTTCCCTCTATTTCTATCACTACATGGGATCAACTAATAATCACTTTTCTTGCTAAATATTTCCTCCTAGTAAAATAAACCAACTAAGATATCACATTATAGGTTTTACTCTGAAGGACGGAAAATCTCTCTACGAGGGATGATAGGGATTTAAGTAAATGTTTAGGTTGTGCCCTCATCACGAGTTTGAGAAATGGATAATTGTTTACTTTTTACAATGATATTTTGTACACCACAAGGATGATAGTAAATACAACTGCATGAGGAGAACTGATGAACAAAAATATAAAGGAATACTATGTTATAATTGAAGACATGGCGCAAAATCACTACCAATAGGGAAGTGACAAAAACTCCATTGAACATTCACCCCATCTGAAGGGGGTACGTTTGAAGTTGATGCTTTAGATCACTTTGCTGATAATGTTAAAGCTTCATTTCAAATATTTGATAAATTGAATGTAAATGTTGCCACCCC
Source organism: Vicia villosa (assembly GCF_029867415.1). Classification (NCBI taxonomy): domain Eukaryota; kingdom Viridiplantae; phylum Streptophyta; class Magnoliopsida; order Fabales; family Fabaceae; genus Vicia; species Vicia villosa. Next base: position 75,767,324 of record NC_081180.1, on the reverse strand, counting down.
CAAATATTCCTCCTTGTAAAATTTATTAGATTATTGTCCATACTGCATTGAGTGTCAGATGATCTCAAATGGAGAGTCTAGTAGAGATAATTTTAATTGAATTAACAATCCTCAAAGAGTGAATTCATCTACTAATACGTATAACCCATGGTGGAGAGATCATCCAAATTTTTCCTACAAAAATAACTCTCCCCAGGAAGAAGCTAAGCCTTGTAATTTTAAGGGACAAAAGGGTGCTAAAGCTCCCATAAAGTCCAATCTTGATTGAAAACTACGTGATCACTCAAACAAGGTAAAATGAGGAATTCAAATACTAGAATTTGAACATAAATGAAATCCTTAGGGAGTTATCATCTAAGTTAGATTCTATGGCCACCCATAGTGAAATTTTGGAGACTCAAATCTCCCAAGTAGCACAACAACTTGCTTCACCCTCTAAATCTCTCAGGACATTTCCAAGGCAACCTGATCAAAATACTATATGACATTTAAATGTCGTCACCCTGAAAAAATGAGAAACAACTTGAGGGGCCCGAGGAGAAAGATTATAATGATAGTAATGAGAGTGAAAAAGTCCAACTAACTAATGAAGTGGTACAGGAAGAAAAATAAAAAAAACTTATGTACATCTACCTCCATACAAACCTCTCATATCATTCTCACATGTTCAAGCTAGGCTTCTAATATTAGCTATTTTGGGCTTAAGCGTCTCATTACTCTTTTCTAGAAACTTAAGATAATTCTTAAGGTATAAGTTACACTTTTTAATAGCATCATTTTTTTCTTTTATTAACTTAATACTTAATTTGAACAGCAGCATGTATGATAACTTTGTTACCTCATGGGCATATTCTTCGTTAAATGTTTTCAAACAAACTTTATCTTTTTTATTTGACAAAAATTCTTCGAAGGTTCTACCTAAAGTTGACTCTTCGAGGTTCCTCCTTGATATGGAATCTCTAAGTGTGTTACTTGTAGAGGCTTGATTCTCCTTTCTTCTCTCGAAGTCTCCACTAGACGAAGCCAATTCTTCATATGGAGTTTCTCCATTTGATGTTGAATCCTCTGAGGTTCGTTTAACTATTCAGACTATTTTTTTAAAGGATATTACTCGAGTTGATTTGTTTTTGCATGATTTTATCGATGAAGTTACTAAACATTCTACTAGACTTTAGTTCATGCCTTCTTCCTTTAGTAGTTGAATTAATTCATTCAACTTCTCAACGATTTATTCCTTCTTGGAATTTTCATTAAAGTCGTAAATATCCCCATCCCTAGATTTAAGGGTTGGATCAGATTAGTGATTTCAATTCTTAATTCTTAGATATTTGTTAATGATGAAGGTTCTAACTTTATTTCCAATATTTCTAAATTTAGAGAAGCATCTATGAAATAAACATTCGTCTTGTTCGCAATGTGTGTTCATTCGCTCTTGTTCAATACTTGGAGAAAATCCATATATCACTACAAGAGTGTCCTACATTTCCTTGGCGGAGTTACAATTATGAACATAGAAAAGTTTATTACCATCTAAAGACACGACTAAGAAATTTTTTGTTTTAAAATCAATTTCAAATTTTCTCTTTTCCTCTATGGTCCAAAGGAAATTTGGTTTATCTACTTATTTATTTTCGTTGTGAGTAGGGATTAACAGAACAATCATTATGGTTTCCTATAACTTGAAATTAAGGCATTGAATGAATTCAAATTTAGCTTTCCATTGTTCAAGTTTATCACAATTAAACGGTGGAGGTGTTTTTATGAAAGTTCTCTTGTTAAAAACAGTGTTAGGAGTCATTGTAACACCCTAACCCCGATGCACAGTTTATAAAATAAATCAAAGTATATTCTTCACCGAAGGGTGTCACATATTCTTAGTTTAACCATCTTTCATTATTTGACATATCGCAACAGAATTTAAAACATTTAATAACACCTCCTCATGGTCTCAGAAATAGAAATTACTTTAATCGAAATAAAACATTAGTTCAATGACAACTCAACTATAAGCATAGTAAAATAAACAATGATCTCATCTCCACTGTTACAAATCAGAGCAACCGAAAACTAAAATAACAGAAAACGATAAATAAACGAAGAATAGCCTGAATGCCATCTTCCAACTCACATCAGTTATTTCTCCTCCTGAGTATTTGTGCCACAACGTATAGAACACCACACAAACAAATCCAAATAGGGGTGATAATACGCTCAAATATATTAATGGTGCAAAACGTGGCAAAGGTAGCATATTCAACACAATCATCAGCCACACGTTTTATTCACAATAATTAAAAAAATCACAATTCGTTTATTTATGCAATGCAAACAACATCTCGACTCAATGCATTTGGTACCATTTTGTGGACATCAAAGTTTTGTTACTACATTCATCCACTCACTGCAGTTCCTCTTCGAACCCAAACTCATCACTGATCCCCTATTTTGGACCAGTGACTTGCCACTTCTCAACACGACACACGTGATGCATGAAATATAAAAACAATATACATGTGCAACGACACCACTAGTTCCACTTCAAACTATACACAATAGCACATAAGGCAATCACAATAGTTCTCTCTCCGAACTATGCATCTTTACATCAACCACATATACTTATAAACTCATCATATAATTATACAAACATATAGAATATTGTTTAACTCATCACTATTCTATCACAACAAACCATCTCATTCAAACACATCGAAAAAGCAGCGAAACATCATTCACACACGAACATAGCTCGAAAAATTGAATCAAAACAACCAACTCGCCACTGTCATCGTTCGCTAAGCGACCATGTAGCTTGCTAGGCGAGCTCTCTCTAAGTGAGAATCTCAAACTAGAACCATCAACCACTCTGATCATCTCACTAAGCGAGACTCTCCTTCGCTAAGTGAATACCCGCTAAGCGAGCTCCCCATCGCTAAGTGAAAGCATTCAGAACTGCAAAAAAACCAGAACGCAACTCCATTATTAAAGCTCTATCAAAGCTCTGATTTTGATCCCTAATCACCCAAACCAAATAGAAAACATTACATATATATATATATATATATATACATCATACGTTGTTTATAACATAAATTAACCACCGATTCATCATCTAATTCATCAGTTTATCTCAAATATGAAAATATGTTCATCACACCAAAAACCTTAAACACGAATAAAAATCCAATCAATTTGAACATACAAAGGCACGCCAAAATCAGTAGTAAAACAATGCACGAATTTCATATTAACAACATCAATCACAACACAGTTATCATTAATGTTTTTCTTTAAGGACACGTAAACCTCAACAATGGTAAAAGATGAAAAAACCTAAAGGAGAGTGGGGATCCCTCTCTACTCTTCATGCATTTAACACCAATAGTCTTTAGCCACAATTCAAGCTCTAGTTATGGCCTATCCTTCCTTCTCTAACCCTTGTTCTTTCTCTTTCTCACAAAAGCTATCTCTTCTAATTTTTAATTCATGTACTAACACAAATAAGCTCCAATAATCACTTTTTATTAACAAACTAATTCCTCAATTTAATAATTACACCTTCGCCCCAACTACTTTCTAATTACCATCACTTTACCTCATCTTTCTATAAATTCTAATTTTCACCCAATCTCTCACAAATCTATTATTTTACTTAAATAATATTGTCATAAATCCCAATAAAACCCCACAAACCCCAATTAAATTACATAAAGCATGTTCTCACCAAAATAAATAAAATAAAACATTTAGAAATTCAATTAAATTATTAATTGAAAGTTCGAGATGTTACAACTCTCCCCCATTTAAAGAATTCCCGTCCTCAAAAATTACCTTAACGAAACAACTCCGAATAAAATTATTTCATCCGACTCTCCAACTCCCACAATGTGCTTCCTCCCCACACTACCTTCACCAGCACGATATCTTCTCCTCTCTAGTGTTTCACCTCTCGATCATCAATTTGCAACGCTGATGCCTCCATAGTTATATCTCACTTGCACATTGTAACACCCTTCTAACCTACAAGGAATATTCACAATATAATATAAAATTAACTCAATTAAGAATCACCAACAAGGGTGTCACATCATCAAATAAACATCACAATAACTAGTCCTACTCCGTAACACGGGTTGCATCAATTTTAAAACATACATCGAATGAAAGTTCAACATATTTATTCAAATAATTCGCAGCGGAATTCAAAATTTAAAACATCTTTAAAATAAACTTCGTAAACATCAATTGAACATCATGGTTCATGAGTTACAACTCAAAGCATCAACATCAAAATATAAATCAACTCAAATAATCAAAGAGAACATAATAGTTCAAAACATAACGAATCCATCCGTGATGTTACATATCAAAGCGAAACTCCCTTCAATCTAGACAACGGTAAAAGGACGCATCGAAGCTATCCTCAAACTTCAACGGACTACTCCTAATTACCTGTGTGTTACCCACGTGGAGGCAACAATCAAACAGAAAGGGTGAGTATTTCATAATCATTATGTAAGACATAAGTAACAAATATAGTAGTGGCATACAAACAACCAATCACACATATACCAATACGACATATCCATCATATACACATACTTACTCGCACCCACACATCATCACCTATTTACAACATCATCTCACAAGTCAATCACAATTATCACTTAAGTATATCAAATCATAAATAATCGAATATCAGCAATTCACACAACGTCGCAACAATGCAATGAAACAACAATGGAGTCATGTATGTGGTACCAATTCATCAGTGACGACTCTGTCATCGTCCTCCAAGGATCCCCACCATAGGATTGATTCCCCTTTGGAATCGGAGCTCCACACAAAATGCACTCAATCCACACAATGGGATTAAGGCCAACACTGGACCAAAGGTCCTACAATATCATTAGACTGTCTTCCTACAAATTTGCTATGAATGCATGATGCTCAACATCACAAAATCGACGACCACGGCTAGTCAAATGGCATCATCATTCATGTATTCATCAACACCATGTCATCATTTAAACACACAACATCACAAGCATCTTGTCCAACACATCACACACACATCAGTTAATCATGTAATCAATCAACACAACAACATTCGCCAAAATCAAGTATAGAAACACAAGAATTCGCGACATGAAGTTACATACTAAATGCCTTATAAACCTACCCAAACGTGCACAATAAATTTCAGAAAATTCTCAAAAATTATAATAAAATATAAGTTACCATATTCTGAAATTGTTTTTCAAAAATATAAATTTTCATTTTCAGGGGACCGCGCTAAGCACGTCTATACCGTGCTAAGCGGGCTCTCTATTGTAATTTGGGTCTTTTTATTTTCCATAGCGCACTGAGCGGGCTCCACCATGCTAAGCGGGATCTACGATTCTGTAGAAAATTCCTGCGCGACCTGCATCATACCAGACCCAATCTTGTGCCCAAAAGCTGGTTTTAAACGTTAATTTCCTGCGATTTAGGGTCTATTACCCTAGTTCTAACATGGATTAATCATTCTAATAACAAAAACACACATGTTCATCATGCCTCAAACAATCTTCATCAAACCCTAAACCTTCAAATCCTCAACAATGGTGAATTCGAGTCTAAATCATGTTATTAATCACCAATACAATAATTGTCAATATCATACATCATGTTAATCATGCAATCCAAACAATTCATCATGGTATTTCATCAATATAATCAAATTCATCATCGAATTCCCAAACCCAAACCAACATACGATTATCAATCCCTTAAGGCAAACATAATAATTAGGATAACCCCTCTTACCTTAGATTGTTATCTTGATCGATTATCTTCCCAAATTCTACGGTCATTCTTCTTCTCCTCTCTTTCCCTAGCTCTCTCTTCTCTTCACGTTGTCATACCCCAAAATTTTTCCATACTTTTTCTCTTATTCAAACTCAAATCAAGGCACAATACTCAAAGACACCCCCTCCTAAACAATGACTCAAGGGACTAGGGTTTTGTTGTTCTGAAGAAAATCAATGGATCCAACGCTAAAAGGCATATCATATGGTTAATGATGTTCCAAACTACCTCCATGACAAAATTCAGGACTCAATTCAAAGAGTTGGTCACTCAATTACTCAGAAAGTCAACAGCCGACTGATTTGACCTAAAAGTCAACTATGGTCAAAGTACAGTCAAAACTCCTGATTTTTGTCAACATCCTTATTTTGAAGTATCATTCACCATTTGATCAAGAATTGATCATGGTTCATCAAGGAAAGATCAGAAATCAACAAATTCAAAAGTTTCTAAATTAGAGTTTTCATAGGAGAAAGTCAACTGAACTTTGACCAGCCATAACTTCCACATGGAACATCAGAAAATTCCCATTCAAAGCTCATTTTGAGGGAAATTGAATTCCCTACAACTTTGTCTCTCACATGCCAGGTCTAAAAATGCTTTATTTGAGAGATATGGATCAAAAGATTATAGGTCCTTTTTGAAAGTCAACCAAAAGCAGTTTTTTGTCAAAGCCCATATCATCAAGATAAATCCTTCAAATGGAAAAAAGCTTCCAAAGTGGCTTGTAGAGGACATCTTGAGGTTTCCAAAAAGTCCTAGAACTCCTCCATATCTTAAAAATTGAGGGAGATATGCCTTATCAAAGTTGGACAATTTTTGAGGAAAAAATGTGAAGTAGAGGGCTCCAAAATGAATCTTTTTGCAAAAGGACCCAATATTTTTTGATTCAATCTTGTTCCCCGAGCCATGAAAGATACTCAATCTCAAAGCCACGAAAATATGATGAATATTTGATTTTATTTGAATTTTATTTCATTAAAATCATGGATTTAATCAATATTTGGGAGAAAAATTGAAAAGATTTGATTTTTTCTTAGTTCCAATCATATCCAATCTACATTCACTCCAAAATATCAATCAAATTTCGTGTGCCAACTAATTGGAAAAAGATTAGATCACATTGGCAAATTTAGAAAGATTTAGAAACATATTTTCAATCAAATTTGTCATATTGCAAATCAAAGATTCAAATGGATTCTTGCCATAATTCTTACCCTAATCCATTCTCCTATATAAACACAAGTGTTTCAGATGCAAGTTTTCACGAATTTCTGCCTCCAAGAACCATAATTGAGTTCTAAAAATTTCAAGAAAAAGTGAGATTCGGTTTTGGAGTTTGAGAAAGATTCAATCCAATCCAAGGCTTCCAACACGTTCCCTGAAGGTCTCTGAAGCAATTGGAACCATCACACGACATCAATACTCCCAGATTTGCCTCCAATAAGCCACGGTTTGCGTTTTTAAAAAACTCTTCGATCTCCATAATTTATGCATCCTCATCATGTTTTAATCGCATGTATATGTTTGTTGCGTTGTGTTGATCATGGGTTGTGAATTTGTTTGTTACGTGCATATATTGTGATTTTCCATGCTAGGGATCGAAGCTCCAAATTAGGGTTTTTGTATTTAAGGCAGAATTAGGCAAAATCAATGCCATAATCATGCTCAGCGATCCTGGACGATCCCTTTGGTGTGGTCGCGCCAAATTTTCGTGTTGTTTTGGGTTCTTTTGATTTTTCACAGGTGTAGAAAGTATGGTTCTATTACAACGTGCATGCAGAAGCGGTGTAAAAGGCGTGTAACAGGTTTTGGGTGAAGAAGATGAGGTGTCGTCGTGTGATTGGCTGGTTCGAATCTTTCGCGCGCGCGTTTTTGTTCCACAGCTAAAAGGATCCGGTGCGACCAGTTCTTCGCGCGTGTCATGCACCTTCAAATTCCATCCTTCAGATCTCGCTCCTCCTCAATCCAACGCATGCCATAGCGCAACCACACCATGGACCTCATGCATGCGCCACACCAGATAAAAAGTTAAGAATTTCTGATTTTTTTTTATTTTTAATTACACAGCCTATTTTCTTTATATATATATATATATATATATATATATATATATATATATATGGTTTTAATAAATATAAAAATCCTTTTATTTATTTTTCTAAACAAAAGTTATTTCAATTTTCTTTTTTACAAGAAATATAAAAATAAAATATAATTATTTTAATTCTTAACTATTTATTCAAATTAATTTAAAATTGTTTAAATTACTTATTTAATTATTAATTTTTTTCTATTCATTGATTAAAAATAAATGCTAGGGGTAGATATTTAATCGAAACCCGATTTTCACCGATTTAATTAATTAGGTTGAAAAACCAATAATTAATTAAATTGATTTTATTTATTCTGTTAATCCTATTAATTCGTACCCTAATCAGGGTTTACGAAGATCATGTCTACACTGAAGTCGTTTTCCTTGTGCAATTTTTTCAGGGTTAGCACCAGGATTTCCTTCAACTACGAGCCATATCAGATCAAAGCTAAGTCCCTGATTCTATTCTTTTAATTTAAATATTTATTTTTTGCCTTTTAATTTAAATATTTATTTTTGCCTTTTATTTTAATTATTTCTTTTTGCCCTTCTGATTTAAAATTATGGTTTTATATTAAATATCAATGAACTGGCCATACACTCACCCCTTTGTGTTTACTTTTCCTTTTCCAATTTTCAGGGTTAGCCAACCGTCAAAGCTCGATTAGTCGGTAACCCTAAAACCTAACTTATTTTCTTTCTCTTAAATTATTATTTGTGTCAGACCTGCTGCTCTGTTGGTTTTTTTCTTATTGCTTTCTCCCCTTCCCCATAATTTATTATGTATCTGTTCCTTGGTTGTATTGTGTGGCCTTGAAGGCACTTAAAACTGTATATTATATTAACTGCGTGGTTAGTAATCCTAGGGAGTGGTAACCTCGAATTGAATTAGAATCACCTAATTACTAGATAAATTATTCTGAATCTGATCACGTGATTGTTGCACCCACACACCTTTTATGGTAACCCCTCTTGTTTCCTGTTGCCTGTTGCCTTGTGTTTTAATGCAGAATAGCCAAGTCCCTCGAATACAAGGATACCTCAGCAATGTTGCCCTCAGTTCATTCAGATCATAAGTCCCTAATGATGCTGCCTTCGATTCGCTAATATGATCTCGTCCCTCGAAGTTGCCTACGAAATGCTGAGGTATCCTCCGGTTGCCTAAAAGTAAATGGCTATTCTGATCCTTCCCTTAGACTACCTGTCCCTCTATGGCAGGGACAGTCTTTGCGAACGATAATTCGACGACCCTTCAACCTCCAAATAAAAGGACTTCCCTACCCTCTTATGGTATGGATAGCCCTGAAAGGCTAAAAGAACATTTTTCATCTAACCAAGTAATTTGCCCCTAATTGCTTTGCTCTGGTTTAAAAATCTTTTTATTATACTTCATCTTAAAAAACTTCAATAAGGCTACGCTCATTTTACGAGCTAAAGTCCTTATTTCTTCTTCTTCTACATTTCTAAAATTTGGGTTTCTGAAAGAGCAAAGCAATTAAGAGCCCGTGGAAAACCATGGATGCAAAGGGTGCCTTACACCTTCCCTTTGTATAAATTACCCCTAGAACTCAGTTTTCATTTAAAAGGTTTTTCCTGTTCTTTTAGCCTTTCTATTTAATTTGGATAAAATAAAAGTCGGTGGCGACTCTTGCTTATCGCGACATTTCGATAAAGTCAGTTCACCGTATTACACACGTTTTCTCCAATTCTATGACTAATGAATTTCTCTCCCTGTTTCTCTTTTTACCTAGTTAGCCTTAAGACTCTTTTTATGAACTTTCTCATTTTCCCTTACTAACTTATCTCACAATATCTCTTATTTTATTTAATTAGTTAATAATGCTAATTAGAAATTATATTACTCTAATATTCTAACTAACACCTTAGTTCCACTACCCCATACACATCAACATAACATCACACGTCACATAATCACATAAAAAATCAAATAATAATTAAATAATTAAATCTAATTATCGGGGTGTTACACACATCATCCATTTGCCAAAAACCCTCTTATCTTGGATCCTAGGAGAAAGGTCACATGAAATGGATCAGGGACACACTTCTTAATTAGAGACACATCAAACATACTATGAAGATTCGAAAGAGACGACGGTAAAGCAACTATGTAAGCCACTTATCCTACTCTCTTCATAATCTGATAATGACCAATGAAACTAGGTACAAGCTTTCGAGATTTCAATGCATGAAATGCTCAGTCACTAGAGTGACTCTCAAGAACACGTGATGACCCTATTGAAACTCAAGAGTTTTCCTTCGCTTATCATGATAACTCTTATGTCTGCTCTAAGATGCTTTCATCTTCTTTTGAATCATCTTAATCTTCTCAATAGTCTGTTGAGCGATCTCAGGTTCAAGCACCGCACTTTCACCAGAATCATACCAACACAAAAGTGACCAATACCTTATACGATACAAAGCCTCAAAAGAAGCCATTCTAATTCTAAAATGGAAACTGTTGTTTTAGGTAAAGTCGTTCAACGATAAGTAATTGTCATAATTACATCTCTACTCTAAAGCACAAGCTCTCTGCAAATCTTCCAAAGACTGGATAGTCCTCTCAGTCTGACTGTCCATCTGAGGATGATAAGTAGAACTCAACTTCAGCTTAATTCCCAAAGCTTCCTGCAAACTCTCCCAAAACCTCGACCTGAACCTCGTATCTCTATTTGAAACAATACTCGAAGGAATACCATGCAAATTGTCAATCTTCTCAATATAAACTTCAGCTAGCTTCTGCAAAAGATAGTTAATATTTATCAGAATAAAATGAGTCGACTCAGTTAACTTATCCACCATAACCAAAACTAAATAATTTCCTTTGGAAATCTTAGGCAAACTCGTTACAAAATCCATCGAAATACACAAACTCTGCAATATCCTTCTTCATACCCAGCCACCAAAACATCTTCTTATGGTCTTGATACATTTTAGTAGCTCTGGGTGAATACTTAAACTGCTTTTGTAACCTTCCGCAAGAATTCTCTTCTCAGGCTTTGGGAAATCTAACACACAGACTCTGTCTTAAAATTTTATAATCCCATTCTCATCCACTCTGAAATCTTATTCTTTACCTTGATTAATCAGCATCAAATGTTTAATCAACCCCAAATCCAATTTCTTTCCTTCTTTGATTTCTTCGAGTACACCATTAGTCAGCTTCAGGATACCCCACTTCCACTATTAGGAGTCACTTTGCCCACCAAGCTAAGATCTCTGAACTATTCAATCAAATCCAATTCTCAAGCCATATGCGCCAACATATGTATGATTTCCTACTCAAAGCATCTGCCATCATATTCGCTTTACCCAGATGGTAACTCAACCCAAAATCGCAATCCTTAAAAATTTCGAACCATATACTTTACCTCGTATTCAGTTCTTTCTCATCAAATAAATATCTCAGACTCTTATGATTATTGAATACCTCAAACCTTGAACCATAAAGATAATTCCTCCACACCTTAAGCACAAACACTCCAGCTGCCAACTCCAAATCATGGGTAGGATAAGTCCTCTCGTGAATCTTCAGCGGCCTTTAAGCATAAATTACAACCTGACCATTCTGCATAAGCACACCACCTAAGCCAATTTTTGGCGCATCGCAATACAAAACAACAGATTCTTTCGTATATGACAAAATCAAAACTAGCGCTAACGTCAACCTCTTTTTCAACTCTTAGAAACTTTCCCGCACTGAACATTCCATACAAAAGGTTGACCCTTTTGAGTCAACAGAGTCAAAGGCAACACTAACTTTGAAAACCAGCGAAACCCATGAAACATCTAATCTCGGTAATCGACATAGGGGTCTCCCACTGTAGCACTACGCCCACCTTAGATAGAATAACTATTATACCACCACTAGAGATCACATGACCAATCAAGCTCACTTCCTTCAACTAGAAATCACACTTGGACAACTTCGCATACAACTTCTTATCTTTTAAAGTCTGTTACACAACTCTCGGATGTCAAGCATGCTCTTCGTTTGACTTCGAATACACCAAAATATTGTTGATGAATACCACAACAAACTGATCCAAGTAGGGATGAAATATTTGATTTATATACTCCATGAATACTCCTAGAACATCAAACACATGGAAAGTAACACCGAATAATCATAATGACCATATCGAGTTCTGAATGTATTCTTCATTATATCTCTAGTATAACACCCTAAAACCCGACTCTTAATTTAAAAGAAACAAGTGAATGGTCACGAATTAAAACATCACTATTAGGGTGTCACGCATACTTCTAAATCAAACATCTTATTCAACTTATAAAATATCGCATCATAATTAATATGTAGCCAATTAACGCATCTAATGGTTTCAAATGGAGTTCAACTTTAACATAACTGATAAGTATAACTGAAATAACTTGCAAAGATAGACGTAACAATTCTTGTCCTAGTGTTACACTATCAGAGCATTGTTTACATAAACTAAATGAAACGCATAAATAGAGAAAACAAATATAGCCATCTCATCCATCCTCGGACACGCACGACACTAAGGCTTCTCTACGTGAGTATCTAGAACAACAACATATACAGCCACACAACAACAAACATGGGTGAGGATACGCTCGAATATATCAATGGTGTAAAAGAATGCAAGGGTAGTATCAAATAACATAATCATTAAATACATAATTATTTCACAACAACAACCAATTCACAATGCCTTTATGTATTCAATGTGATTCACAACTCGGCTCAATGCTTGTGGTACCAATTTGGATATAATAGGTTTGTTACTAATCATGTACACTCACCAATGGTTCCTCTTTGAACCGGGTCCCCGTTTCTGAACCCCAAACTCATCATTGGTCCTCACTTCTGAACCCATAACTTGTCACTTTTCAACACTGACACATATGATGCATGACATATATTATAGGGTTAAATATGTTTCTAGTCCCTATAAAATTATCAAAAATTACTTTTAGTCCCTATAAAAAAAAGTCGATATTTAGTCCCTATAAAATTACTTTTTCACTCACTTTTAGTCTCTCTACAGGGACTAAAAGTGAGTGCAAAAGTAATTTTATAGGGACTAAAAGTCGACATTTTTTTTATAGGGACTAAAAACCAAAATTAAGATATTTATAGGGACCAAAAACTTATTTAACCCTATATTATAATGCAACAACACTGATGGTTCCACTTCTAACCATACATAACAGTCTATACAACTTTCAGAGTAGTCCTTACTTCGAATTACACTTCACCACACAAACACATATAATCATAATCACTATATAGAATTATATAAACAACATCGTAACTCACATGTATAATTATAATTTATCCTTCATAATTATAAGAAAGAACAAATATTATACGTTCATTTATAATATCTCAACACCATGATCCAACCCGTTAAATTCACCTAGACAGCAACAAAACATCAGCCTCGTGCTAAAATAACATTGAAAATTGGACTGACTGCTCAGAACCGGTCACAGACGCTTGTGACGACCAACTCGTCACCAAGGTGACAACCGTCACCGAGCCCGTCACTCCCTCTCCTCATAAACTTGTCACTTGGGTCACGATCAACAAATACTTCCTGTCCGGGAACCATGACGGTCTACCCGTCACCCAGCTGATGACTGTCAGCTCTCCCATGTGCGTGACGACTAGCTTGTCACGCCGAGCCTGTTGCAGAAACTTAAAACATGCGTTTTCACCATTGAAACGCATTCGAAGCTCTGATTTCGAACCATAGTCACCCAAACCGCACAAAAACCAATAGATATATATTATACGATGATTAAACCATCACATATTCGAAGCTCCTTTCAGTTTTCTTATTTATATAAAGCCCATTGATGAAAATCAATGGTTAAGATTTGAAGTAAGTCTTCTGCACTTACTGTTGGAGTAAGAATATCGCTGCTCATATATATATATATATATATATATATATATATATATATATATATATATATATATATATATATATATATATATATATATATATATATATATATATATATATATATATATATATATATATCAATCCAGATGTGTAATTTACATATTATGTTTATTTGGATTGATCAATCGGAATGTATAAAACCCAATGATTTCAATTTCCAGGTTACATGACTAAAACTTACCATGCTTTTAATTAAAATATCTTTAGATTGAAAATTTGACATACTCTCAAAACAAGGCATACATTCAAAATAATCAAAATAGTTTAAAATTCAAAAAATATTAATCAAGATAATCATAATATGTCAAGTTGAAACGCACATGGACCCCTGTATTATTATCCACGTGTATATCACTTTTCTTTCAATGAGTTTCGATAAGATCCACCAACAATTTAACCTGACATAATAGTACGAGGTAAAAGCAACACGAACATAAAAGTGAGAGGAAATGAATACTCACATGTTGCTTATAACTTTACGACTTGCAAATATTTATTGATAAAAAATGCTTTTGATGAAAACTCAAGAATTTGAGATTTAATATAACATATTGTCATCGATGGGAATTCAAACCAATTTTTGTAACTTAATAGTTAGTCGATATGCATTTCAATAAAATATAATGTCATCGAAGAGAATCCCAACTTGCCATAGCTAAATTATTAGCTTGACAGAGATTTTTAAAAAACATAATGTGTTATCAGAGAGAATTCAACATTGTTACTTAAAAGTTAGTTCGATGAATATTTCAATAAAATATAATGTAATAAAAGAGAATCCCAATCTGCCATAGCCAAATTGTTAGCTCGACATAGATTTCGATATAACATTATGTTATCATAGAGAATTCAACCTTGTAACCTAAAAGTCAATTCGCTAGACATTTTAATAAAACATAATGTCATCGAAGAGAATCCCAGCCTACCATAACCAAATTGTTAGTTCGAGAGAGATTTCAAAAGACCATAATGTTATCAGAGAGAATTCAACCCCGCCGTAACAAAAAAAACTCGACCTAAAACATCAACAGTCACATGGACCCCTATAATATTATTCATCCATATATCACCTTTGATTTAGTTTTGATAAGACCCAGTAACAATTTAGCCTGACAATACTAGTATGAGGAAAAATCAACACACACATACAAATGAGAGGAGGCGAATACTCACAATTTGCTTTATAACTTCACGACTCACAAATATTTATTGATTGAAAGTGTTTTTGACGAAAACTCAAGAATTTGAGATCCAACGACATGTTGTCGTTGATAAGAATTCAAATCAACTATAACCTAAAAGTCAGCTTGTCAGATATTTCAAAAAAAAATGTCATCAACGAGAATTTCAAACTGCCACCATAGCCAAATTGTTAGCTCGACAGATATTTCACTATAACATAATGTTATCAGAGAGAATTCAACTCCGCCATAGCCAAATTGTCAATTCGACAAAGATTTTAGAAGAACACAATGTTATCAGAGAGAATTCAACTCCGCCATAATTAAAAAACTCGACCTAAAACATCGGTAGAACATAATGTAATCGGAGAAAATTCACATCCAGTCGAGAACACCTTTGACACAAAATCTAGCTAACTCTCCACTTTCAACATTCAAAACTAACCCCATCTCCCATCCTTACACGTTAGGCCCACTTCCCGATCAAACCATCTAGATCAACACAAAAAAATCAAAAGAAAACATCGAAGCGGCGCGTTAATCCAATCCAATAATTAACGCGTGAAGTTCACAACTCAACTACTGCCAACACAAACGAGCATATTTCGAGTATATCTTGTTTCAAATCATAGAGAGAAGAAAGATTTTGGGGTCACTCTCGTTTTCTTTCTTTCTTTCATCCGTCGTCGTTTCGGTCTCCGAATCCCTACCGCGCCGTCGCGAATTTCGCACCTCTTCGTTGCGGCGATCGAAGATTCTTGAAGCAGTAACGAAGATGAAGGTTTTCGTGAAGACTCTGAAAGGAACTCACTTCGAAATCGAAGTCACGCCACAGGACACGGTTTTCCCCAAACTCCTTCTTGTTGTTGTGAATTTTCGTTTTCTTTTCGTTTCGTGAATTGCGTTTTGTTGTTTGATTTGTGATACTTACGATGTGCGAGATCACTGAATTTGATTGTGAATTAGGGTTTAGTGTTTTGCCTGTTTGGTTAATTATTGACTTTTGCTATCGATTTGAGTTTTTTGATAGTTGAACTTGAAATTCAGGTTTTATAAGTGATGATTTAGATGTGGTGTATAGAATATGTTGTGAAATTAATGATGCATCAATGGATTGTGACCTTGTGGGAAATTTGTTGTTAGGTTTGGGATTATTGGTAATGATTTTGAATCAGTTCCACATTGATTGTTTAAGTTATTACTTCATAGGAATATCGAATTTGATTATGCTATAAGCAAAATCTCTGTCCCGTTAGGGATATCAGTTGAAGAGGCGCGGGTTCGAACCTGGGACATCCCACTTGCTTACTGCATAAATACTAGGTCTAAGTTATGTGCTATTTTTTTTGGGTCAAGTAGGTTAGTGGCTGGAATTTCACACTTAAATGGTGAATAAGAGGGATGTCATGGGTTTGAACCCGCGCCTCTGCAGTCCGACGTAGTTTGATGTCCCTGCACAGCTACCAACTGAGGTGGCTTAACGGGACAACTTATGTGCTATTCTATCCACGAGCATTTCAATAATTGAGTGCATATGCTAATACTAATTAATACCTGCATCAATAAATTGTCATTATTAGTTAATGAACTGTCAACAGTGACACTGTGCTCTCATACCATTGGGGCATTGTTTATTTTCTGAATCTTTCAAGATTGCATATTAATATCTGAATTTTTCATTAATACTTTAGCCCACTCAAATGTGGAATTATACACAGCAAGCTGTAAGTGTTTGATCTGTTAGTTATGTGGGTTTTGTGAATATCTTTATACCCTGCTGTGTATATTCTGAACCACAATTGTTTTTTTGCTATATTGGAGCCACAATAGTTTCTCTTTTGCTATATTAGTTGTACTAATTAATTGTGAATATTCTCTTCAGATTTCTGATGTGAAGAAAAATATAGAAACTGTTCAGGGTGTATATGTCTATCCTGCTGCACAGCAAATGCTTATTCATCAAGGGAAAGTTTTGAAGGATGGCTCCACCTTGGAGGAAAATAAAGTAGCTGAAAATAGTTTCCTTGTAATTATGCTTTCAAAGGTAAACCTTTCATTTATCGCATTTTTCGTTTTGGAAAACTGCATTAATTTTGAACTTACCAAAACTTCCATTATTTTGTTGCAAACATGGTTTTTGAACTTTACGAGCTTCTTCTTTGCACAATTTTTATTGTTTTTGAGTTTTGGTTGGTTGGTGTGTGGAATTTCATTTGGAGTGTTTAAGATCTATCATAATTTGCAGTTTCCCAGAGTTATCAATCCTGGTTGATAGCGGCACTATCCCGGGAGAGTGGACTGACTGCTATGAAATTGCAGATCGCGGGGCATTTTTCAATTGCGGCTTCTCTTTGAGTAACCACGGATTGCGAAGCGGAGTGGCTTCCTGGTCCAACCTGCTTTTTTTTTTTTTGCAAAATCCCCAAAATATCCTTAAATTTTTGTTCATTTGCCCTAAATTTCATTTCCTCTCTCGCGACTCTGTTCTTCTTCTCTCGTGTGACTCTGTTCTTCTTCTCCTCTCCTGTGACTCTGTTCTTCTTCTCCTCTCTCGTGTTCGCCTCTGTACTTCTCCTCTCTCATATTTGATTCCATTTGAAGGGCAAGCCATCGCCGCCATCTTCGTACCTTTCTTCTTCTTCTTCCTCTATTCTTCTTTTCTTCTTCATCCAGTGTAAATTATCTAAATCAATATATTCCTCTGTTTTATTGTCAGCTTCAGCATCTGATTCTTTAAATTAATGCAAGGTTGCTTTGTTTGAAGAAGAAGAATAATAATTTGAATCTTAATTCTTAATATAATAGTACTCTAAGATTGAATATTGAGATGCGATGCTTTGATTACATTTAAGACTTGTTGATGTTGAATTAAGAATTTTTTACTAAACCTTCTGTTTTGATAGTTTGGTTTATGAATCTTTTAATGGTATTGTTGTATTATTGAGTTATTTCTTTGATTTATTTTTATAGTTATTATTTATTTAATTTGTAAAAAAATTAATTAAACAGGGGTTATCCCGCTATCCCATTTTTGGGGTCGTCCGCTCCGGTCCGTTATCCGGGATTGATAACTCTGGTTTCCCCCATGACCTATGGGTCTGTGGTTTTCTCTATTTAGTCATGATTGGATGATGAAACCCCGATGTGCATAGTTAGTATTCATCCAGCATAATATAACTTTATGTTGCAACCTAAATCAATGAGAAATCATTATTACCTTTTCAATCTCAATACTTATTATATTCATTTATTCAGTACTAAACTAGAAATATGTTCTTAAAATGTGGCAGAATAAGACTAAATCTGGTGAAGGGTCTACTGCTTCAAATGCTCCTCCAGCAAAGGTGAGTTAAGTTTGCCGTGTTATGAATATTGTTCACGTTATCATCATTTTTATTATTATACTTTCTGGGTTGTTGTAAGAAAGATAGTCCAGCAACTGAAAATAGTATCTGACAATTATCTATACACTGCAGGCCCCACAGGCGAGTTCTGCTCCTACTTCAACCCCCACAGTGTCTGTATCACCTCAAGCTCCAGCTGCAGTTGTCACACAGTGAGTGACTTGTTTTACATGACATTTTCTTGAATTGTTTAGATAATATTTGTTTCAACTATCTATACATATTGTGTTTTACTTAAACTCTGAAGCTTCATTTCAACATGACAGACCTGCATCTGTTGCTGCACCTTCTCCAGCTCCTACTCCTGCTCCTATATCTTCAGCAACTGCTACGTGAGTATTCTGTTTACTTCAATGTTTGGAATTTGGTCTTTATTGCTCCTGTAATTTTTGTATATTGTAAGTGGAAATTCTACAATTATCTTGATTCTTCCATTAAACTCTGTTGCTTAAAAAAATGTTTTCAAGCAGGGAAGGTTCTGATGTCTATGGGCAGGCGGCATCCAATCTGGTTGCTGGTAGCAACTTGGAGGAAACAGTTCAGCAAATCCTAGATATGGGTGGAGGAAGCTGGGATAGGGATACTGTTATTCGTGCTCTCCGAGCTGCCTTCAACAACCCCGAGAGAGCTGTTGAATATTTGTATTCGGTAAGTAGATTTTAGATGTTGAGTGTCTTAATATTAGTATCTTGCTATATATTTCAGTTACCAGTTTAGGATTCCTGTTATTTCTTGATGATACTTACATATTTTGCAAAGGTGGTTGAGTCTTGTATGTTATTAAAAATATAATTCATAATTTAGGGTATTCCCGAACAAGCTGAAGCTCCAGCAGTATCCCAAGTGCCTGCAATTGCGCAGCCTGCGAGTCCTGCAGCTGCAGCTGCAGCTCCACAAGCAGCACAGCCTGCTCCTGTTACATCGAGTGGACCTAATGCTAATCCTCTAGACCTCTTTCCCCAGGTAACAATTGCTGTTTTTTAAACTAAAAAATGAAATTTCTTTAGGGTGGTAAACTTAACTCTATGTTACAGGGTCTTCCAAATATTGGTGCTGGTGCCGCCGGTGCTGGCTCTCTGGATTTTCTACGCAACAGTCAGCAAGTATTATTTTTCTCTCTGTTGTCATTTACTCTGAATTTATTACTTTATAGGTATGTTCTAATTAGATTAATCATATTTTTCATTTTCATTTCAGTTCCAAGCTCTGCGAGCTATGGTGCAGGCAAACCCACAAATACTGCAGGTTTTCTTCTTCACCTTAGTAGCATATTATATCCTATTTTCTCTCGTGGATTCCCCATAATTCTTGTTATTGCTGCAGCCCATGCTACAAGAACTTGGCAAACAAAATCCTCATCTTATGAGATTGATTCGAGATCATCAGGCTGACTTTCTTCGCCTGATTAACGAACCCATGGAAGGTGGCGAAGGGTAAGATTTATCTATTAAGGCTCTTTGCAAATTCATTTTTGATTGTTTCTTGTAGTGGGTGATCTTATTATCCTTTTTACATGTCAATAATGTCCATTGGCTTACTTTTTGGCTTTCGATATGCTTTAGGAACCTACTGGGACAAATGGCTGGTGGTATGCCACAAGCAGTAACAGTCACACCCGAGGAGCGCCAAGCTATTGAACGTGTAAGTTTGGCTTCTTCACTATAAGATGCATTAGTCGATATATGTCATTTTCTTGTCAACACCTATAAAGCTATAAGTACACAGGGTTAATTAGCCTTTCCTCTGTATTTTATAGTTTCTGCAAATGGTGATATGTTTTTTCTGTTGCAGCTTGAAGCAATGGGTTTCGACCGTGCTATTGTATTGGAGGTGTACTTCGCTTGTAACAAAAATGAGGAATTGGCGGCCAACTACCTTTTAGACCACATGCATGAGTTTGACGAACAATGATCTTTTCTGAATAATTTCCAAATTATTTTTCGTTATCTTTTCTCTCGAGGGACCTTTTTTTAAAATTTTATACTTGGTGTTTAATGAGGTAATGCTTTATAAAGATAATTTGAAGTTGACTTTGGACAAGGGTGTTTTTACCTTCTCATTGCCGCCCTTATTTTTACCATTTTCTCCCCATCGAGGGATCCTTTTCAGTAGTCATATACAATATACATACATAGTCGTTGCTTAGCTTCTCTATTATTGGTTTTGTGCATCCTTTTATCAAGTGTAACTGTGCATCTTTTTTATTCTGAAGTCTATATGAGTGTGCCTTGTATGGATAAATTGTTTATTTACTCGTGAAAAAAAGCTTTTGTAAAATGTTATAAATTGTTTTTATAAATTCTTCAAAAATCGCAAAATTTATGTAGTTTAAATTAGTCAATCCAAACAAATTTGGTTGAAAAGAATTTCATATCATTTTGGAATTCATTAAATGCCTTGTATTTGAATTCATTTAATGTGTTGTATTTGAATTCATTAATATTTGACAGTCTGAATTAGCTAAGTTTTGAAATTCTTTGTAATTTATTTGATATGATTTGGATTTATTGTTATACATGTTTTACTAAAATAATGACATACCTCATTCTGAAGTTTTGGTTAAGTATGAAAGAGAGTAAGGGTTGGTTAAGTTAAATTATTTTACAGGTTTTTGTGGTTATTGAATTTTTAATTGTTTCAGCGTAATTGTTTAAAAAGTCTTTGTAATTTGTGTAGTTTGTTTTTGTTAGATAAATTACATATTGTTATAATTTTTGTTTTCCATGTTTTGCAATAGTAGCATTTTATAAAAACAACTAGTCAGAGACCCGTGCTGTCGTACGGGTGCATTATTTATAGTGTAGTATTTTTTGAATGATATGAAGAAAAAAAATGAAATAAAAAATTTGACTAAATTGTATATATAAAATGAAAATTAACAATTAGAAAAAAAATTTACTAATAAAATTTTCATAGTCAATTTCACAATGCTTTGCAATTTCAACAACATATATTTTGATGATGGGTAATTTAATTATGATATTGTGTAAATAACTAAAAAAATATGTAGTAATTTATAATCTTCAAATAATAACCATGAATATATTTGGGGGCGGTCGTTGTTGAACTGTAGCAAATTTCTTTTAAGGGTAGTTGGGCCTACAACCTCGTAAAATGTTTCAGATTTTTAAAAAATCGCCACCTATATGTCGCAAAACTTTTTTTTCTTATAGTGTGAGATGGAGAAAAAATTAATATTTAAAAATAAAGATTTTTTCTCTTAAATTAAAATAATGATTGATTAACTAAAATAAATATTGTCTTGTTAATGACCCGTGAGATAAATACATTTTTCATCATGCTAATTAAATTTAAAAAATACATTATACAAATAAATCTAAAATGAATTACTTAATTATTAAATAATTATACAAAGAAAAAATTGATCCATGAGACGGAAAGAGAATAAAAAGAATTTTAACATTTGAAAAAATAAATAAAATATGTATTATGTTGATAGTGACCCGTAAACTACGACATAATATCATGTAGATTTATTTAATATTGTATCATATATATTTAAAAACATGTAAATTTAAAATGAATGATTCAATTATAAATAAATAATAATCATAAATATGCAACTATATTATATTTTCAATTGAAATTGTACTTTATAAAGAGAAAGAGAATGAGGTAGTGTATTATGTTTTTAAAATTAAAAAAATACATTATACAAATAAATTTAAAATGAATTATTTAATTATTAAATAATTAAGCAAAGAAAAAAATTAATCCATAAGAGGAAAAAAGAATAAAAAGAATTTTAACATTTGAAATAATAAATAAAATATATATTATGTTGATGTTGATAGTGACCCGTAAACTTTAGTCCAATATCATGTAAATTTATTTAATATTGTATAAAAAATATTTAAAAATATGTAAATTTAAAATGAATGATTCAATTATAAATGAATAATAATCATACAAATTGTAATTTATAAGGAGAGAGAAAATGAGGTAGTGTATTATGTTATAGAAAGTTGGTGGACCAATGAGAGTGAAACACTTGGTGCAAAAGATAAAAAGGTGAAGAGTTATTTTGTTAGTTACCAAAATGTCCATTTTGTAGTGTAAATTTATTTTGAAGAAAGGACAATTTAGGGAGTTTGGTCAATCTTTTAATATATGATAGATAGTTGATAGTTGATAGTTGATAGTTGATATAATATTTTTCTCTGTTTTAGTGACCATGGTCTCAGAATAATTTTAATCACAGTGGGCTGCGTGATATTAAGAAGATAACAAGTTAAAGAATTAAAAATAAAATTTTGTTTTAAAATAAATCATTTAGAGTTCAATCTTGCTAACAAGTTACAAGTACCGTAAGTTAAAGGACTAAAGCTAAATTTGTTATCTAATTATTTTGATTTTTTTTTAAGCAACGAAAAATTCCATAAAAAAGAAAGTCAAACCAGCACAATAAATGCTGGGCAAGAGCACCAAAAGCTACCGTGATATATTGTCAAAACAACCCTTACAATACACAACCAAATCGAGCCAAAACCAGAACAACCCCAGCAGCTAAAATCCACCACAAAACAAATACATAATATGAAGATAACACCTAAAACAGGTTCGCATAACACACTCAACAACCACCACAAAACACAGGGCCAGCCAAACTACAAAATATCTACAGCTAATATACAAACTCACGGCAGACAATCACGCCATTAGAAAATCACACCAGAAAAAAAATTCTTCGGCATAAACAAAAGGCCACTGCGGCTCAACCAAGACAGAGCACCCGCAAATACAAGGGAAAACCAACAACAAAAGACTGAAAACAGAAAACAACCGTAATATAAACTTCGACAGTAGCAAAAAAACCACAACATTTCAATCAAGACGAAGCATCCAATATTGCGGAAAAAGTCGGCAACCACAAACCTCGGCAAATTTGACCCAACACAACATATAATTAAGCTGCCACTAAGCCCAAATAAGCCTTAGGATTTAAACATCACAGAGCAAAATCATCCTTAATCAACTTTGATTTTATCTTAAGTCATTTCTAAGAGTAAACTATAAAAGTATGCATGAGTGTAGTAGCATGGTAATCAATGCTTGATAAATAAAAGAGTTAAGGGAAGAAGAAAAGACACATAACGATATATAATGGTTCGACTATCATTCTTTCATTGCTTACTTCACTCTTTAATGGTGTTAAAACCATTAGGAAATAATTAAGATCTTCCACTATTTAGATATGATGATACAAGCGTTTTGGTTACAACGAAATACTAAACAATAAACCACATTGTTGATTCAAACAGTTAAAACTACTCACAATACAAGATCTCAAAAGAACTTGATCCATTGATTCTTCACATGCACAATAATTTTGCTCTAAATGTTCGTATGTAACTATCAACCCTTTAATCCTACCGATTTCTTGTTTTTTGAGCAATTGTCATGGCTAAGCATTCATTGGATAATCCTAATTTTGTCTGCGAGCAATCTTTCTTCAACTCCACCAAGAATGGACAACTTCCAATCATGTCTTACAGACAATTCATACTTGATCTCTTCAAAGTCTTTCATGGAGTATATTGAAACACTCTTCTTGATGAATATCAATGATACCAAACAGGATTCAAGAAATGATATTTGCACCTGTTACAAACAACAAACTTCACACAAAACATTAATAACCTAATGCCACCATTAGTCTCCCTCAATCAAGAGGTTGTTATAAGAGAAAATATCATGGTGTAAAGAAGAACCCACTAAGAAGAGAAGACAAAGAAAAACACTCATTGTCTCTATAGGTCACACCATAGGTTTCTCACACTTACACACTTTCATCAAAGAAAAAAGTTATTTATATGAAATATAAAAAACGGGATTTTGAAGCAATGATTCAAATCAAGTGAAAACCATAACTTAAATCAAATTTGGACTTTTGAACTTGTCGATTCAAATCAAGTGAAAACTATGATTCAACTCAATTTGGGCAGGGAAAAATGAAGTTTCAAAAGGGCAATTGATTCAAATTAATATATGTACTTGATTCGGATCACGTGAGATTGTGATTCGAATCATGCCTATTTTATGATTTGAATCAATTCCACCAGAGATTTTTCCCATATTTCACACAGCTCATGATTCGAATCATATATTCTTCTTGATTCTAATCAATAAACTTATATTTCAATTTTGATAATTTTACTTGTGATTCAAGCTATGCTTGTGGAAAAGACAAGATAGCAACCCTCAATAATGTCCGCTCCTTTCCGTTCCGTTTTTCACCCCTAGATCACGAGATTCAGTTTTAACAATCACCCCTATATAAACCGACTATAAGTCACATAAGTGTATTCTTTTCGTTTACACTTGCATAATTCCACCTCTCAAACACTCACTTGAGCCTTGAAGTGCTAACATTTTCGATACCCTTTTCATTGATCACCCGATGCCTTTATCACTCTACCAAAACCTTTATCATGAAATAGTTTCTTATCCTATTGATTTGTATTTCAGATACTTCGATGTATCACATTTACACAATGTTTTATTATTTTACACTATTAACTTGAATGTTACGAGTTTATTCACATATTGTCCTTTTCCGTTTAAAAATGTTGAATTTATATAATTTTCCAACATATTCTATCAACTTGTATGAATATAATTTCAATTTACAAAAAAATAAATAAAATTGAACAAGGTTAATAGGCAAGATTACATCAGGCCCAACCCAATCAGCTAGAGAAAATGGGCTTTAACGAAAAGTTACGAAGGTTGAACCACAAACCCTTTACCGTTTCCAACCATAAACACACCGTATTCATAGGGAACCTTCCTATACAAAATCACTCATCAACTTTCCCAGACAAAAAAAAAAAAAACTCCATGTATTATTTCTTCTCCAACACGCTTTCCCCAAATTCATCATTATACGACTCTTTCAACCTTTCACACTTTTCCTTTTTCTCATAAATAGAAACAAAGAAAAAAAAGATCACGATGTTGCGGTGATCATAAACGATGGTCAGTTTTGAATCCGTTATGGAACCTTCGGATTCAGCGATTGCATCGCCTCTTTCTGCCATAGCCGACGCTTTTGAAGAGCTCGTCGAAAAGGTTAAGGATTTCAAGAACGGTTCGTCCGATCATATTCGGTTGGATACTTTCTGCGAAATCGCTTCTCTTGTTACCGTTCTTTTTCGTTGTCTTGGTCTTGCTTTCAAATTCGCTGAAATGGAATACGTTTCCAAGGTATATATATAAAATCATTCATCGTAATTGTGATGTATTAATTTTATGGTTAAATGATGTTGATCATCGTAAAGTTTTGATCCTAATATTGTGGAGTATAATGTTGAAATATCTCTGGAAAAAATTGTGTATGTGTCTAATTGTAATTATGTTTAATTAATTAATTTTATCAAGTTATTATCGGTGTCTGGATAGTATTTTCGGTTTTCGTGCTTCATAGGTTAATTGTTAGGATAATATATATATATATATATATATATATATATATATATAGGGGACGACTCAAGTGAGAACACTTGATTATTATGAGAAATGAGAACAATGAATCTAGACCATTAGATTTGATTTTAATGGACTGGATTGGTTTCTCTTTCCAAGATCCTTAATATTTATTTTAAATCAACACAGGAAGAGAAACCAATCCAGTCCATTAAAATCAAATCTAATGGTCGTGATTCATTGTTCTCATTTCTCATAATAACCAAGTGTTCTCACTTGAGTCGTCCCCTATATATATATATATATATATATATATATATATATATATATATATATATATATATATATATATATATATATATATATATATATATATATATATATATATATATATATATATATATATATATATATATATATATATATATGTGTGTGTGTGTGTAATGAGGACATTATCATGTTTTGTTTGATGCAACCAAATTAAGGTTGTTGGAGATATCAACAGCTTAGTAATGAGGACATTATCATGTTTTGTTTGATTTTGAAGATTTTCAACTAGTAATAGTTTATTATGTTTTTTTTTTGGGTTTTTCTTCTAATGATGATTGTTATGATCAGCTACATGGACTAGTGGAAGCATCAAAGAAGTATGAGATGCTACAAGATATAATTGACCATGATGTGGCTAATGACACGGTGAAAACTTCAGGAAGCTATTCGCGTAATCTACGTAGAGTGCGGCAGGGTCTTGATCTCGTTAGAGCTATATTCGAACAACTTTTGTCGACAAGGTAAGGAATCCTGTTTATACATGTATCTTTTCTTGTCTTTTGATGAATTATCTATGTTTTTTTGTTTAGTTTTCTGTTGAAGGTTAGCAAGTTGCTGAGATAGTAGTTTTTTTAACATTTTCAGTGATAGTTCTCTGAAAGGAGTGGCTTCAACAGCATATGGAGAGGTTTGTGCGCCGTATCACTCATGGACAGTCAGAACGGCTGTATATGCTGGGATGTATACACTTCCGACGAGAGACCAGTTGTTTGTGAAGCTCAATGAAACAGGTAACTTGCATTGTTTTGTTATGTTCAGTAGATATCAAATTATACATATAATGTGTTAGTGTTTACATGGAGATAAATTAAAAAACAGATTCCTTATATTGGTTGTTGCTCTTATTCAAATTGGCAAGCATGAATCAACCTTAATCCTAACATGTGAGGCGACATAGTTGACATCTTAGTTTAAGATGTCATCCTAATTCTAACATGTGAATAACTAGATGGTTAATATATGTTTTGAGGAAAACCTAAAAAAAACTATAAGAAAAGTTATTAAGAAATATCTCGAGATTAACTATTTGAATATAAGTATGGTTCTGGATAAAATATTACTGCGGAAGTTGATCCATGTAGCCAATCCCACTTAGTCGGATAAGACTTGGTTGTTACTGTTGTTGTTGAATTGTTTCATTCGGCCAAAAAAATTATCTACTTCTTTATTTGTGGTGTGAAACAAATGTGAACTCTTTTCTGAACAAAAAACAAAGGTTTTTTGTCTTAAGCAAATTGGGGACCATTCACATTATCATTTAGATGTTATCTTATTGTTTCAATCCTTCTTCATCTTATATAGACCTAAACTTTTATTTAATATAAATGTTATTGCAGAGCAAACAGCGGAAAAGAAGATGAGAAGGTACATTAGTGCCTCACTTCCAGTTATAGAATACATTGATAAACTATACCTTTCTCGAAGTATTGTATTGGACTGGTGAGTTCGTGTAGCAGGCTGTGATGTGCTCCATTGGTATAGCAAAACTATTAATCAGTTTTTTCGTGCGGCTATTTGGAGAAAGGGAGACACCCCCATAAAAAGAGGAAAAATTAGGATTTTTACTAAAATGATGGTTAGCATTGATTTACTGTTTTGTTTTTGTATATACATAATTTACTTAGAGGACAGAAACAGTGATTTTTTAATTCTCTTGAAAGAGAAAATAATGAAATGTGGAAGGTTATTTAGTGCATTATTACTTGGAAATATTCCTTTTGTTGACTTCAAGATTACAATTTTTGCTATATACCTTTGTAACCCAAACTCACCCTCTTGATTAGTGATGGTTGAAGAAGGGTTCTGCATGATGTCCAACTCCTTTGCACTTAGAAAAATATGTTTATTTGCCCTTCCCGGAAGGAGATAGTATGAAACCCCAAGAGTTTTGTCAAGTAAAATTGTTACTCTGGAATTTGAATTACTCGGGTCACGAGCTCCCCCGAACGTCTCTGATCTGATTAGGTGATAAATTTCTTTCTAAATAAATATGTCATACACTTTTTAACAGCTATGGTAATTGCACAAAGCTCCCTAACATAAGAGGGTTTCAAAAGCGATTTGAGCAATGTTAGTCCAAACCAAGGCATCCTTGTTAATAAGTTCTGATAATGGGACTTCAATGCCCGCATAACTAATAAGTCCATGTGAGCATGAAAAGCGAAACTAGTATTGAAATAAATTTTTTTGCAATAATTTTTTTGCAATAAATTGAAATTGAAATCTCTGTAACACGGACACCCCGACGACTTCGACATTAACACGGTGACATCAGTAATAATTTTAAAAAATGAATATATTAAACGTAATCACAAGTGTCGGTGCAAGTGTCTGATGTCGACACGGATACAATGGAAACGCATGTATGGTAGTGTATTTATTGTGGGTACACTAATAAAGACCACACTTAAGTTACGGAGAACAAGAAAGTTTTTTTTATTTTTTATTTTGACATGTAAAGAGTCAGTGTCTTTACCCAGCTGTCTAGCTAGGTATGAATGTGGACATTTGATTGAGGAGTCAGTGGAGAGACGGATTCTAATGCATGTAAAACATACATGATTCCTATATTTGACATTAGAACATCAAACATACATGTTTCCTAGATTTGACTTTAGATGAATGACAATGATGAGTTTTAAATGGGAAGTGAGATCAATCCAATAGATACTAAAGTTATCTATTGAGGGAATATTGTTCAACTCATTTAACACATGGCTTAACATGTCCTTTCACGAGATACATCATGGAGGAAGTGGGTTGAACTTGATCACATGCTCGTCATGTGACCTTGTCGCTTACTATCCAGGTATTCCTAATGTTATTTAAGAGTCTGAGAGTTTGGTCTATTCAAGGTCGTTCGAGATACACAATTAGTTGAGGAAGAAGACGAGTTTGAAAAAAAGAGCGCGTCTCTTTCCAAGAAAGAGGATCCCACAGTTTTGGAGCAAGACATCCATCTTATTAATGGCCAAGATATAACCGTTCTTGAGGAGAGCGAACCTATTCCACCTAATAGTTAGATTTGATTGATTGTACCTTGAATATTTGTGTAATGGCGGCCATTTTGAGGGTTTTTTTTATGGAATTGTGCCCCTTATGGACCTTTTGACTCATCGAACCACTCCCTTTTGAGCGCTTTTTGACTTATGCAATCATGCCTCCTTTGAGGATTTTTTAATTTATGCAATTTTTACTATTTCAACAAGAAACATTTGGCGTTTTGTTTGTCTTTTATTTTTCTTGCATTATTTGAATTAATTTAAGAGTTTCATAGTTCAATGCGAGCTTATGCTCGAAATATTGCATCGGAAGGAAGTTCTTTTCACTATACGAATGCACTACTACGGAAAAGACATTTTACGATGGTTGGGAGAATATATAACCACGCGGGACCAAGCGTTGTTATGTAGCGCGTGGTTGTATATTTGGTACTTACAATCACGGTCCAGTGACCGTCATAGTGAGCTGGAAAGCGCGCGCCTTATAACAACAATTATTCATACTAACCGTTGTGATTTTTGATATTAATAAATGTCAAACTTTCATACCATAATCAACACTAAACCATAATTCCAACTATTTCATTTTATAACAAAGAAAACATTAACATCTTCAAATTTTCAGAAAATATCTCTGACTTCAGTTTGTTCTTCAAATTATTGTTCTTCTTTTTTGAATCTCTATACATAACCTTCAAATACCCAACAGATTCCAACTCTGGCATCATAAATTTCCAGGACACACCTTTTATTGAAACTAGTCGTGGAACAGGAATTAATTCCGAAGTTCATCTAGTTTGTGAAGTTATGAAAAAGAAATGTAAGGAGGAAGAAGCTTACACAACAACTTCATACTTCTTATATTTCTTCTCATTGTATCTCAAACTAGACGAAGTTTGTTGCCACTGTTGTTTCTTCATTAACTAAAATGTGTTGTTCTTGTTGAGTCCTACAATAGCTATGAAATTTATCAACATGTGAAAACGCAAACTTATTTGTTAACATAGTATGAAAAAATATTGTTTATGAAGCTATGAAGAAGTACAACGTGAATGAAGTTTTCATCATAACTTCATGCTTCTTGTACTTTTTTTCCATAGCTACACAAATAATATGTACCATAATCAAAGTATGGTCTTTGTTAAGGTAGTGAAGACGATTATGAAAAAATGAGAACAATTAATCAACCAAACAACATGCAACAAACGAGATAATGGGGAACTATCTAACAATAGAATGTAACAAGAATAATACCTTAATGTGTGAAGCACAAGATTCACGGATAATGGCGAAGAAGAATAGAAACAAATGGGTGTTAGGGTTTCACTGTGAAGGAAACAACATTACTGTCAATAATTGAGAGTTAATTCGCTTTTATATGGGTAAATTATTTCACAATGATTATCTACCAACTGTATTGATAAGTATTTATTTATTATAAATATATCCCAACAATGGAACTTACCAACCGTAGTTATATCCTTTAAGTTTTTTTATATAAAAATAAATAAAAAAGAAAAGACGCGCCTTAACATTAAAGGAATAATATATATGATGGCGTGAGGTTCGAACCCATGAAAGCTTGATAGTTTTACCAAGGTTGGCTGCTCAACCGTTGTTATATATAATTAATTTTTAATCAAAAAACAAAAATAATATGGTAGCGCCTTACTTTAGAGATGTAACCACGCTGTAGTGAAGAACCATGGTGACCATGGCGTTGTTGTTTACGCGTTTTGTAGTAAGACACCCATCTCATTAATGGCCAAGATATAACAGTTCTTGAGGAGAGCGAACCTATTCCACCTAATAATTAGATTTGATTGACTGTACTTTGAATATTTGTGTAATGGCACCCATTTTGAGGTTTTTTTAATGCAATTGTGCCCCTTATGAGCCTTTTGACTCATTGAACCATACCCTTTTGAGAGCTTTTTGACTTAAGCAATCATGCCTCCTTTGAGGAATTTTTAATTTATGCGATTTTTACTACTTCAACAAGAAACATTTGGCATTTTGTTTGTCTTTTAGTTTTCTTGCATTATTTGAATGAATTTAAGAGTTTCATAGTTCCAAGCGAGCTTATGCTTGAAATATTGCTTCGGGAGGAAATTCTTTTCACTATACAAATTCTTGCTTATAAGGGTAATGATGTTTCCATGAAGGGTTCAATGATACTCCAGAGGGTGCAATGATACTCCATAAGACGCAACGATACTTTGGAGGGCACAACAATATTATGAATGTTGCAATATATCTTCATTTTCTTGACAAACTATGATCTTAGTAAATAAGATGTCTCATTAAAAGTCTATGCCCTTGAAAGGGGAAAAAGTGTCACCCTATTTCTTTTATTGCTAAGTTGAGCAAAAAATACAAATTATGGTGGCATGAATCATCGCTTTATTAACCATAAAAAACAAAATAGTTGTAATAATGCCTCTTATTAGCTGAGTTATAGGACTTGGGGGTGGAGTTACCATCCAATTCTTCCAACTTATAGTTGCCATGTGTCAACCTTTCTTGTATTATGTAAGGTTCAGTTGGGGAGTATGCTTCCAATTATGGTGGGTGCCATGACTTGTGTGAGCACCAAGTCGTCTTCCTTCACGTCCTTTGGAACTATTTAGGAGTCGTATCTTCTTGCATCTCTTTGCTTTAATGTATAATCTTAAATGTTAGCGATCTTGTATGCCTGTCAAGTACTTCTCAATCGCATTTGAGATATGTTTCATTTTATTCCTAGGAAAAATGTTTTTGCCGTCACGGGGACGTATAAACTTGTACTGGCAACATTGGGTTGGCGCAGTATACCATCTTGAATGGCGTTTCTTCAGTGGAGTAATATAGTGTAATACGATACGACCATAGAACCTGTGGCTTTCACCAAAGATGTTTATAATCCCAGTTGGGGGAGAGGGTAAACATATGAGAGATATAAATAATATGTTAAAACAATATAATAACAATAATTTAGAAAATAGGAATACCCGTGTAGCTCTTCAAACCATATGCCTTTTGTCTCATCGAGCTTATTTTTTATTTCAAACAGAATGATCTTGTTGCTAGAGTCAACTTTCCCATTGGCTTTGGGATCTAAAATAGAAATAAAATTTTATTTGAATTTCGAGTTGGTGATAAAACTTGACTACAATAAAGTTGTTAAACAAGGTTCTCTTTTCCGAGACAATGCATTGCTTCCAGTAAAAGCACCTTACTATGTCTGTCACGATCTTAGATAACACATACGACTCAATCAACTTGATGAGTTAACTGCACCCACAAGTAGGAATTTCAGTCGCCCTTATGTTAAAGGGAAATGACTGAGAATGTCCATGCCCCACTAGTATCATGGCTAGGGTGAGGTTACATAATGTATAATCTCTACCAGAGAGTTATGTAGGTTCAAGTGTCTTTCGAGTTTGTCACATTTTTTGACGTAGTCAACGCAGTTCTTCATCATGACTGGCCAATAATAGCCAACCCTCAATAGTTTGTGAGCCATAATCCTCCCTCTGATGTGACTTCTGGATATGACTTTGTGTACCTCCATCTACACCAGGGAGGTTTCACTGCCACCCAAGCATCTAAGAATTGGGGTGACCATTCCCATCTTGTACAATTTCCATCAGATCATAGTATATTTTGCTGACAACTTTCTTATATTCTCCTATTCGTCTTTGTTTTGAGGCAATTCTTCATTCTTCGAGTATTAATAAGGGGTGTCATCCAACTCTTGATGCATATAACATACACACCATTTACTATTTTGTTTTTAGGCCTATGCTTTATGGATAGACATCTTGTTATTATTGAGTTTTTTAGTAATGGCAAGCTTGGACAATAGAACAACTCTTGAGTTTTCTTCTCTAGGTACATATATTATTTCGAAAAACTTAAAGTGTTTGGATAATTCTTATACCTTTTGGAGGTATTTTAAAAGCTATGCATCTTTTGCTTGATAATTGCATGCAACCTGACTTATCACTCGTTGAGAATCACTTTGTTCTCCGAGGTTGGACATGCCTAACTCCCTTGCCAAGGCCATGCCTGCAATCAAAGCCTTATATTTTGTCTGATTATTGCTAGCTTTGTACTCAAACCTTAAAAATTGTTCTATGGAAATGTTTTGTGGGCCTTGTAATACAATTTTGGATCCACTTACTTTTAGGTTGGATGCACCTTCCACTTACATGATCCACACGTAGGACTTCCTTCCGGGTTTAAGAGTTGAACTCGACCCAGAAATCGTCCAGCACTTGGAATTTTATATTGCCTCTAGAGAGCAAGTATATGTCATACTCTAACAGTTCGACAAACCAAGAAATCATTCTTCTTTCCAAACTTGGCTTCTTCTATACTTGGAAAACTAGATAGTTCATTTTTACTATAAATTTGTGCCCAGTGGCAAAGCCACGTTGGGACAGGGGGTGGCCATGCCCCCCCCCCCAAATAAAATATTTTATTAAAATATGTATACTATGCTAATTCAAATAATATAGTTTATTTATACTACTAACTTTGCAAGATGAAATAATTGAATGCGTTTGGCCCCCTCAATATTTTCATCCTAGCACCGCCACTGTTTGTGCCCCTAAAAATATGGCCTCAATTTTCTTTTAGTAATCAATACTGCCAATGTTAGTCTTTATATATTTTGGTATATTAACTCAACTGCCTTAAAATTTCACCAACCAAGAGATTTAGTATGGTGAAACTCTCACCAAAAAAGGATTGAGTACTCACGGCCTAGACGTTCTATTTTTTATGAAAGAGTTGATCCACGTAAAACTTGTCCGCCTAGGGATTGAGTGTGATGAAACTCACCCAAGAGGTATCGAGCATAAATACTATACACATTGGACTCTCTTGAAAAGAAGTCGGTTTACATAAAACTCTCCCACTGAGGTATTTATTATGATGAAGTTCTCCATAAGAGGAATTTATTATGTATCGTCTAGACCTCTAAATAACGCATAGTCTTATATAAAGCGCTCGTCTTAAAAACATTGTTAAAAGGTGTAATAAGATAAAAATGGAGAATAAAAGGAGGAAGCATGATGTGATAAATATTAATGGAAATTGGATTATTTGCATAATAATATGACTTTTTACACAAAAATCTCTACAATGCATCATTATCATAGTATATGCCTTTCATCAATAATGGACTTAACATAAAATACTTCTGAAAGGTCCACATTTGAAAACATAAGGAACACTTGCTTGATATTCAAGTCAAAACTGTCTTGAAACTTCACGACTCCATCTAGCTTTAGGCCATCAGTTTGAATAGGTTTTTTCCCACTTGTCTTCATGGCTACAACCAAGCTTTATTTTTGAGTATGAACTTCTATGAATTTCTCCTTAAAGGGTGCAAACTATTTCTCAAGTTCCACCATTGTCTCTCTCATATCTTTACCCAACTTAGCACGATTAACCAATTCCACCTTAGGGTTCTTCATGATTTTCTCTGCCTTGGCCTACACATCTCTAAAGTTTTTGAAGATCAACTTTAATTATTACTTTGTGGCCTTAAGTTCATCACATATCATAAGCAACTATCATCACACAAGCCTTATTCAAACCCAACTTTTTAAAGCATTTTACCCTTATAGCCTCATGTCTGAGAGGTTCTGGACTGTCGAAATACTTTTAAGCATTTCACTTATAGACTTCGTGCTTGGGGGATGTGGACAAACATAGAATTAAAGTTATGAATTCAATCAAAACCATTTGTAAAAACATATGTATCATTCTAAATCTTGTAGTCCATGATCCGATCCCAAGTATGTAGGTATCTAGAAACATGTTCTCCCTTAATAAACATGTATTCATACTCAATTAATGCCTCAATAAACATGTCGCTAAGAGGACTCACCATTCAATAACCTAGCGAGAATAGGATTGCGTTTTTATTTTGTGATTACATTGGCTCTATTTCTTTGGTGGTCAACAAATGTAATTGAAATATGCTTTCAAAATTATTAGGTGCCATCATTTATGATAGTTGAAGAAAGAAAGCTTTATTTGGGGTTCAATTTAGGTGAGTTCACAAGGTTGACTTGATCCCCATTGGTGGTAAAAATCATAATGAGTTTGGTGTAATATGTAAAAAGTCATTAGCCACGGTTCCTTATAACTAATTATAACCACTTAATGGTAAAGCAAATAAATCCACTAAAAATTTACCAAGACCCAAGAATTATGGACAAAAATAAGAACATTGAGGTTCTTAACCATTTTCTTACTATAAATTGAAATAAGTAGGTTGACTTAGTTGGTAAGTCCAATTCCTTAATGACTTTATTTTGGGCAAATTTATGGGTATTTCCGATATTTATAAAGTTTGACATAAACTTGTTTTGAATATGACCCAACAATATTAAATTTAAGCAATAAAGTGTCATATTAGGGCATTAAGGCTTATTTAAGACGATTTGAAATCTAAGTTAGATTCTTTTTCCCTGGAAAGGTTTTGTTCACTAGAGGTAAGGTTCAAAATAGTATTGTCTTTCGTGGGTGTTACTTGGTTAGGTTCAACAATTAAGAGGTGGAACTCTTGTTTGTAGTAGGGTTAGGTACAAATTTGTTGTCACAATTATAACACAAACTATTAGCTCAACGTTCTTATAATTCTGCTTACTAGACGAATCACATGAAAAGGTGATGTAGGTTTTACTTTACTGGTCGTATTGTTGGAGTATCCTCGCTTATCTTCTTCTTTGCATGCTCGGGGGGCTTCTATTTATATAATTATTGGAATCTAATTTGCTTAAGGAGGTTTTTATCCCTATTGAGGCGATTCGAAGATCGTTGATGGATAAGTGTAGGCTAGTCAACACATCTGACTCAAAGACCATGATATATTTTGAGTTAGATTGATTAGGTTCATACCATTACACAAGCTCCAAAACCCTTTAAATTTTTTAGTAGGTAACAGTAACACGCCTAAGAAATATTAAGTGTGACAAATTTAAAGAAAAAAGTTTAGAAATATCTGAGTCGAGGGGATTCATCGCTGTGAACATATTGATGTGGTACTTGTGCCTCCTAGAATTGTAACTTCGTCGTTGGTGGAAGTCTAAGAGATATGTTGGGATTAGGGATGGCAAAAAAACTCATACCCGCGGGTATCCATATCCGTTAATAGTGATTAAAATTACTTAAATATTCTTTTAAAATTAGTATACTTGAATATCTTTTTAATATCAGTTAGTATACTTAAATATTCTTTTAACATTTTCTGACATTCTACATCAATATTCATTATAAGATGCTTTTGAATTTAATATAGTAAATGTATAACACATACTTTTCTATTACTAAAAAGATAAATTTTCTATTCAATATATAAAAAATTAGTAAATTTCAATTAAAAAAAGTATCTATGGGTATCCATAAATACCCGCGGATATTTAAAATATCACAGATACCCACCCGGCAGATATCCACAAGGGTATGGGGCGGATATAGATATCATTTTTATTAAACGGATGGGTAGCGAAAGACTAGTATTCGTACCCATGGATATCCATTGTCATCCCTAGTTGGGATACCATGTCAAGGGTTCACATGAGTTTGAAATTTGCGGCATGACGTGTGTATGCTATATTAAAGATATGATTATTGATCGATTAAAATTACTTTAAAGAAAAATAAAATCCAACATATTCAATAATCATTCAAAAGAGAAGACAAAATCCTAACTATCAAAATATGAAAAATCAAATAAAATTCAAAGTTGAATCAATAATAAAATAATTAAGAGAATATAAAACTCTAAGAATTATAATCTTAGTGAGAAAAAAAAAAAGAGTAGAACTTTTTTTTTTTTGGCTTTAAACCACCGGTTTAGTCCGGTTCGGGGGCGAGTTTTGGCATCAAGTGATTCCATCTCCCTCCTGATCGGAGTTGCGGGGGATCCAGGGGATCGAACCGTAGTTCTCCCTACCAAGTCCAGCGCCAATCACAACTGAACCAACTAACGATTGGTTAAAAAAAAGAAAAGAGTAGAACTTGAATTTAGAAATTCTTAAAGGCCTAAACATAAAATCGCACGAGTGATAAGTGAAGTGACTTCTAAGAAGACAATTTCATTAAGAGGATTCAATATCTTTAGCAAGACCCTTAATATTATTTCCAACTTAAATAAAAATAACTTTCGTTAGATCATTTCCAACTTAAATAAAAATAACTTTCGTTAGATCCATATTTGAACTCCGATTCATTTGAGAGTGTTGATTATAATAAACTAGGTTTGTAACCAAAAAAACAAGCTCATCAATATTATAAAGTTGTATCCATCGACCATAATAAATAAACAAACAAAACCTTTACATCGGTGAGATCGTTGAACAACAAGCACTACTTGTATATAGAGAACTTAAAACACTAACCACTTCATAGCTGCCCATCAACTCCCCCTCGTCGTCTCCGCCCCTCTCGTAAGTCATTCCATTCAATTTTCACTCTCATTTTCCAAAATGAACGCACATTCCACTTCGATAATCTCAATGGCTTCTCCATCTCCGTCTCTCCGCACCTCAACTTCCCTCCCTTTCTCCACTCTCATCCTCCCCCGCACCTCCTCCCTTCGCCGCCGTCCCTTCAAAATCCAAGCCAAGATCCGCGAAATCTTCATGCCCGCACTCAGTTCTACCATGACCGAGGGTAAAATCGTCTCGTGGATCAAATCCGAAGGCGACACTCTCTCCAAAGGTGATAGTGTTGTTGTTGTTGAATCAGATAAAGCTGATATGGATGTCGAAACTTTCTATGATGGAATTCTTGCTGCTATTGTTGTTTCGGAAGGTGAAACTGCTCCGGTTGGTGCTCCGATTGGTTTGCTCGCTGAAACTGCTGAAGATATCGCTGAAGCTCAAGCTAAGGCCAAATCCGTCAAATCCGGTTCTGGTTCTGGTTCTTCTTCTCCTCCTCCTGAAGTACCGGACACTCCTCCGGTGATTTCTTCTCAGTCTCCTTCTCCTCCTCCGCCGCCACCGGTTAAGGCTGTTTCTGATGGTCCGAAGAAAATTACGGCCACACCTCAGGCTAAGAAGCTTGCGAAGCAGCATAAAATTGACATTGCGTCCGTCAATGGGACTGGTCCGTTTGGGAGGATTACTCCGGCTGATGTGGAGGCTGCTGCAGGGATTGTGCCGTCGAAGAGTAATGCACCTTCGGTGGTAGCTTCTGCTCCGGTGGCGTCGGAGAAGCCGAAAGCTGGTTCTTCTTCTGCTGCACCGGCTGCGTTGCCGGGTTCAAGTAATGTTGCTTTTACTACTATGCAATCTGCTGTTGCTAAGAATATGGTGGAGAGTTTATCTGTGCCGACTTTCCGTGTTGGATATCCGGTTACGACGGATGCTCTTGATGCTTTATATGAGAAGGTATAAATTTGAATTTTGAAATTTGGTATATGATGATAATTATGATGATGACATTGTTTGATTTTGAAATTTGATATGAAGATTATAATGGCATTGTTTGATTTGGAAATTTGATAAATGCTGTTGATTATACTGGCATTGTTTGATTTGGAAATTTGATAGATGATGATGCTGGTGATGATGATACTGGCATTGTTTGATTTTGAAATTTGATATATGATGATGATGGTAATGATGATAGTGGCATTCTTTGATTTTGAAATTTGATATATGATGATGATGATACTGGCATTGTTTGGTTTTGAAATTTGGTATATGATGATGATAATGGCATGGTTTGATTTTGAAGTTTGATATATGCTGTTGACGGTGATGATGATGATGATGAATATGGCATTGTTTGATTTAGAAATTTTGGTGATGTGTGGTTGAAATTGAATATTATTGTGTTGGGATTTTGAAATGTGATGTTGAATTATTTATGTTCAGGTGAAACCTAAGGGTGTTACTATGACTGCTATATTGGCCAAAGCTGCTGCCATGGCACTTGTTCAGCATCCAGTTGTCAATGCTACCTGCAAAGACGGCAAGAACTTTCACTATAACAGTAACATTAATGTTGCTGTTGCCGTGGCAATCAATGGTGGTTTGATAACCCCAGTTCTTCAAGATGCTGATAAGGTCTGAATTTTGATTTGTTTGTCTGTTTATGTTTTTGTTCAATTTCATTGGTTGATTGTTTTGTTGTTGTCTTGTAGTTGGACTTGTATCTGTTGTCCCAAAAATGGAAAGAACTAGTTGCAAAGGCTCGTTCAAAGCAATTGCAACCTCATGAGTATAATTCAGGTTTGTTTATTGTTGTTGTTGTTGTTGTTGTTGTTGGCAATTCGATTTCTATGTTACTTGAATGTTCTAACCCGATATTATTTGTGCCTGGTTGGTTACGTGCAGGAACTTTCACGCTTTCCAACTTGGGTATGTTTGGAGTTGACAGGTTTGATGCGATTCTTCCACCAGGCCAGGTTAGTGATTATTTCAAGGATTTTGATTTATTATCTTCCTTATCTGTTAAATTTAGATATTATCTGCCTTATTTTCTAGTAGTTTGAACGTTATTTTTGGGGAGGTTAAACATTTTTTCGTTTTTTTAGGGGGCTATCATGGCTGTCGGAGCATCAAAGCCTACTGTTCTGGCCGATGCAGATGGATTTTTCAGGGTGAAAAATAAAATGCTGGTGAGTTATATAGTATATACTTTTCTTTCTGTTTACGCATTCATGATTAGAACAAAAGATAAAACCCGGGTTAACATAAGCAAAAACTTCTGTCATTGCACCATAGTCATCATACGAATGCATAAACCTTAGAATACATTTGCATTTTGGCACACTAGCAATATAATCAGAAGGGTTAACTGTTGTAGGGTCATAGCCTAAACTTTAGATTATATCTGGGTGGTGTTATGCTTTAGGAACGTATTTTTCTGCAGAATTATTTTCCTGGCTCTGTTTAAACATTCACCATAATTCTTTTTTCTAACCACTTCTTAAAAATTATTTGCTGGATTCTGATATTCAACGAGGAAACTCACCTATAAGCGCACCCTTTGAATTTTCTATTTCCTGAATTTCTGATTCCTTCTCCTCTTACCCAAATCAACCAAAGTTTTTAATATCCAGAATGCTTTTGTTCTTATCTGGCCTAGATCATATAGTCTTTCTCTCTTGAAGAAAGTATTATCGAAACTTTTCACACTCTGTCTTGAGCTTTTTTTATTGATAGGTTTCACAGGAACCTTATTTCAGATAGCTCGATTGATTCCTAGGGGCTAAAGTGCATTTTAAAATACCACATAGGCTGATTTTGTAGTTTAATATTTCTTCTGCTAAGTTCCTGGGCACGGTAAACAACTGGACCTGTTTCATATATTCATTGTCGCATAGGACCTACAACCACGACTTCCTCTGTAGTGTTTTGTTTTTGTTTTTCCTTTTGAAAAAAAAAAATCTATACACCTGATTCTCTGCAAACAAATTCCACTGCCGTGTTTGGGGTGTGAACCAAGAAACCAACAATTGGGAATGTCTCCAAACCATCATTTCGAGTGCAGTGTTATTTCCTTCATAGTCAGTTAATGGATATCCCCTTTTAGCAGATATTGTAGAGAAACACACCATTTTTTTATAGCATTTTTTGTTTGTTTATGATATAATCTTAGTTATAGAATTAAGAAAATAAATAATGGAAAAGTTAGAGTAAAGTTAGAGATATGTCAATAAGCCTTGGAGTCAATTTCCACCTAAGCGAGACTAAAAAGTATTATACGGAATGCTTAACAAATTTTATCGTGGAGGTGAACATTAATACAAGTCGAACATTTTTAAGTACCATGGAGGATGATGCCTCACTTTGGTGATAAAAGGTAGAAAATATTTTTCTTTCTTCATCTGGTATGCATCATATATCATGAATCATAAGAAGCACCATGTCAAATACTCCTTCAGATGGTTCTCTTATGTCGGTTTTTGATACGAACTATATGGAATCATTTTTTTTTTAATTTCCCAGGGTCAAACTAATTTCTTAACTTTCCTTTTTTAGGTGAATGTAACAGCTGATCACCGAATAATTTATGGGGCTGACCTGGCTGCCTTCCTTCAGACATTCTCTAAAATCATTGAAAACCCAGAAAGCCTAACATTATAGTCATTCTTCACTGAGAGATATATTTAGTTATACGAGACAGTGTTTCTTGAGAAGCTGTTTGCTCATTTCTTAAACTTTTTGTACTTTCTTTTTAGACTTTCTTTTTTTGTTATACTTTACTAGACTTAAACTTTGTGCTTTTTTCATTGCACTTTCTTTTTGCACAAGATTGCAATACAAACTTATAAGTTAGAGACCACAATTTAATTTTCTACTAATAAGTTCAAATGTTTGGTGTTTAGATAAGAAACACAAAGACCCATGTCTGGAAAGAAAGGTAGAATAGTAGTTGAACTAATAATATATGAGAATATATCAGTATTTCTTATTCCACCTTATGTTTTTATAATGCACTATGCGATAAGTTACAAAAATTAAAAGCTAACATGATAAGAGATTAGTTAAATTCACCCTATTAGTTTACAAAAATAATAAGAATTCACCGCGGCACAAATGAGCCAATCAATGTAAGCTATAGTTTATCATTATCATCAGGAGACGTCATTACAAAAAATTGGGAAAAAAATCTTATTATTTTTAATCTTGATTTTTTAGAAATGACGTCCCCAGATGATAATGATAAACTATAGCTTACATTGATTGGCTCATTTGTCTCGCGGTGGACGTACCTCCGGTTCTTCTTCCTCCGGACATCCACCTCCTCCGTCATATGTTCCAGCCCCGGTTACCACTTCCAAAAACTAACATGATAAATCCAATACAAAAACATTATTCGATACAATCCGAAATCAGAACAAAACAAGACACGTCAAACAAGACAAAAGCATGTTATTCTGCCCGACGAGCGTTACAAAATACACATCAAACAAAATAAAAACACGTTATTCTTCCCGACGAGCGAACTCCTCCGAATGAAGATAATTATACCAATCCTCATCCCACTCAGTATCAGAACCATCAGCGTTGATCACGCCTGAAGGCTGCGAAGCAGAACCAGTCAAAAGTTTCTTCTTCTCCTTCTTCTCCTTCACCTCCTTCACCTCATTCACCTCTTTCACCTCTTTCACCTCTTTCACCTCCTTCTTTGAAGAACCCTTTCTTCCCTTAGCGTCAGTCCTGCGTGCTGGTTGGTTGCCTGACATGTTCCTGTAAACAATTGAAATTGATTAATATGAGAGACAAAATAAAAAACAAAAAAAATTGAACTTCTGATACATTTCGGAAGTTCATTTCCGAAAACTGGGATGGAGGTGTTTTCGGAAATGAACTTCCGAAACACCCCTGCGATGCAATTTCCTGCAACTTCCATGGCAGACCCCTAAATCAACCTTCAAACCAAATCAAAATGCTTCTAAACAACCTAAATACTACTAACAACCTAGCCATATATCATTTATGCAATTAAAACCCTAAATAACATGCATTTGAATAATAGATCTAAAAATTTCAAAACTTACAAAGTGTTAGGATTGAGGGCTTTTGAATGTTGTTTAGCAGTGTGATTGGAGCCTTGATGCAGCTTTGGAATTCTGTTTGCACAAATTTTCGCCTCTGCCACTTTTTGTTTTGATTTAGGGTAAATGATTGGGGGAGGGGGAGTGTTTTGATAAATCTGCAGAAATCGCAGTATTTCGGAAGTGAACTTCCGAAATAATTGTTTCGGAAATGAACTTCCGAAGTAAGTCAATTTTTTTAAAAAAACACGCTTTCGAAAATGAACTTCCGAAGCAGGGGTAGTTTTGGTTTTTCGCAGGAGGTGACCACCCATAGGGAGGTGGGTAAAGAAATTTTCAAAATTCTATTCACTATCTCATATAATAGTTTCTTTTTCTCATGTTAAAAGAAGTATTTACTTCTTCACATTTATGATTTTCATCTCTTTATGTTTGAAGCAATGTCTACTTCTTCAAATATTTTATCGGTTTTGTTCTCTCTTTTTAAGTTTATCATTGTTCTTTACATTTTAGTTATGTTTTTGTGTTAAACTCAGAAACTGTTATAGCAATTGGAAAGGAGATATTATTGAATGATAGCAAACTGAGGCTATATATGTATCCAATACAACGTGACTGAGAGTAAATAGCAACTGCATCTAACAGCCCTATTATGCAGTGGAAAGAATCAAAAACCTAACTAAACTCCTAAATAATAGGTCCTCCTAAATACTAGGACTTTATTAAACAAGCTGACAACAATTAACTACTAACTCTATCATTCCCTCCCTTAAACTAATGCATCTAAGCTTCCGACATTATAACTTCAGTCACTCCAAGCATGCTGCGAAGCTTTTCAAACTGCTCTAATTTCAATGGCTTTGTCATAATATCGGCAATTTGTTCTTGAGTGTTGCAGTAGCTCAGTTTAATGACTCCATCATTCACCAAGTCTCTAAGAAAGTGAAATCTTACATCAATGTGCTTACTCTTGCCATGAAACACCGGATTCTTCGATAACTGTATGGTAGAGCTGTTATCACACATGATCACCGTACTAGTCTTCTCTTCAATTCCAAGTTTTTCCAATATCCTCCTGAGCCAAACACACTGACAGCCGCACATCGTGGCAGCTATATATTCTGCCTCCGTAGTAGAAAGAGCAACCACCGGTTGTTTCTTTGATGACCACAAAACAACTCCAGCTCCCAACATAAATACGAATCCAGATGTACTTTTTCGATCATCCAAGTCACCGGCATAATCACTATCCGTAAATGCCAAAAGTTTCAAGCTGTTATCCCCCTTTTTGTAGAAAATTCCATGATCTGCTGTACCTTTTAAATACCGCAGAATTCTCTTTGCCGCGAGCCAATGTGACATAGTAGGACTTGTCATGAACCTGCTTATTAAGCTAACACCATACATTAAGTCAGGCCTAGTCGCAGTCAAATACATGAGACTTCCAACCAACTGCTTGTATAGAGTTTCATCAACTCCAACTCCATCCTCATCTTTGTACAGCTTTGTACCCGGTACTATTGGGTTCTTGACTGCATTGCTATTTTCCATGCCAAACCTTGCTAATACTTCCCATGCATACCTTCTCTGACATATGAATATTCCATTCGAACATTGTTTGACTTCTATCCCCAAAAAATATTTCATTTTTCCAAAATCAGACATATCAAATTCTGACATCATTGAAGCTTTAAACTCGTCACACATACTTCTATCATTCCCGGTAAAAATCAAATCATCAACGTAAAGGCTAACTATCAAAATTTTACCTCCTTTTGTCTTGGTGAACAAGGTGTGCTCATTGGGACATCTTTCAAACCCTTCATGCACAAAGTAGACTTCAATTCTGCTATACCACGCTCGCGGTGCCTGTTTTAGTCCGTAAAGTGCTCTCTTCAAATTGTGGACTTTCTCTTCTTCTCCCTTTTTAA
Organism: Vicia villosa; assembly: GCF_029867415.1. NCBI lineage: Eukaryota > Viridiplantae > Streptophyta > Magnoliopsida > Fabales > Fabaceae > Vicia > Vicia villosa. The sequence goes on along the minus strand of NC_081180.1, from coordinate 75,722,594 downwards.
TGAATCCCTCTGGATGCTGCACAAACACTTCTTCTTTGAGTTCACCATTAAGAAAAGCACTCTTTACATCGAGTTGAAAGACCTCCCAACTGAACTGAGCAGCCATGGAAAGTATCACACGAATGGTGTCAAGCCTCGCCACCGGAGCAAATACTTCAGTGTAATCTATTCCATGACGTTGTGCATACCCTTTTGCAACCAATCTTGCTTTGAATTTCTCTATTTCTCCAACTTCATTACGCTTAGTCTTGAACACCCACTTAACTCCGATAGGCTTTACTCCTTTAGGCAATATTGTAAGCTCCCAGGTATGATTCTTTTCTATGGCCTCAATTTCTGCTGACATTGCTTCCCTCCACTTCTTGCTTTTATTTGCTTCTCCAAATGTAACAGGGTCAGTGACTGCCAACATTACATTGAGATTCTCTTCCTCTGAAAGTCCTTCCCCTGTTTCATAAGCTGCCATCCAACCTGGTACTCTTCTTTCTCGTGCTCCCCTCCCTTCAACTAATTCTCCAGTTGCGTCAAGCACTTCAGGGGCCCTTGGATTTTCCTCATTTGAGTTGCTGTTTGAATTTCTTATTTCACCACTTTCTTCTTCAATATGATCATCACTTTCATCTTCAATGATACCATCACCATATTCTAATATATCCCCCTTGATCTCCTTGTGTGTTCTGCCCCAATCCCAACTTTCTTCTTCTTCAAAAATTACATCTCTACTGATGATAATTTTCTTCGAAACCGGATCACATAATCTCCAAGCTTTCGATTCTTCACTGACTCCTAAAAAAATACATTTTTTACTCTTATCATCCAACTTGCTCCTTTTTTGATCCGGCACATGGACATGTGCTACACAACCGAAGATTCGAAAATACTCCACCACTGGTTTCTTACCACTCCATGCCTCTTCCGGTGTTGTATTTTGAACTGCTGCTGTTGGACATCGATTTTGAATATGTACACACCATCGCACAGCATCCGGCCAGAAAGTTTTGGGAACTTGTTTCTCACTTAGCATGGATCGGACAGCATTCGTAATTGTCCTGTTCTTCCTCTCGGCAACACCGTTCTGCTGGGGGGTATAGGCTGCTGTCAATTGCCTACTGATGCCTTGTGATTGACAAAATTCTTTGAACTCATTTGAGTTGAACTCACCACCCCTGTTTGTCCTCAAACATGTTATGTATGCCCCTATCTCCTTTTCAACACCAGCCTTGAAGTTTTTGAATGTGACAAAAGCTTTTGATTTTTCATGCAAGAAATAAACCCAAGTTTTACGAGTAAAGTCATCGATAAAACTTAAAATGTACCTCTTGTTGCTGCTGGAAGTTGGCGTGATAGGACCACATATGTCTGAATGGATTAGCTGAAGCGGTTTCGATGCCTTCCATAAGCTTTTCTTGGGTATGGGTTCTCTATGTTGCTTGCCAGACAAACACGTGGTGCATATCTTCTCTGAATTTTTCAGCAAAGGTAAACCAATTACCATCTTGTTGATAGACAACATTCTCAATCCCTCGTTATTCAAGTGCCCGAACCGGCAGTGCCACATGTGAGCTTCTTTTTCAGCCACTCCTTCAATCTTTAAGCACATAGAGCTCTTTGTTTCCATGGAGGCTAACACAAAGAACATTCTGTTCCCACTCATATCACTTTGCATAATCAAACCTCTCTTAGGATGAAACACTTTGCAAGTCCCATTTTGAATCAAGATTGATAATCCCTTCTCTTGAAGTTGTCCCAAGCTTAATAAATTGTTTTTAAGCTCAGGAATATAGTAAACATCAGAAATCACCTGGGTTATGCCATTCACTTCCACTCTTATGCTTCCTTTTGCAACCACGGCCATTGTTGTGTCATTTCCGAGTTTTACTGTTCGGCTAAACTCTTCTTCCAGATCAAGGAACCATTCTTTATTCCCGGTCATGTGATTACTGCATCCTGAGTCGAGGAACCACACCTTGTCCCTCTTTGTTTCATGATGCTCTACATATGACATCAACAAAAGCTCCTCCTCTTCTTCTAACTCAGCATAATTTGCTTTCTTTTCCCAGTCGAGACATTCATATTGAAAGTGTCCCAACTTATGACATTTGAAACACGCAATGGTTGCTTTGCTTAAAGGTTGTCTTCCTCTACCTCGACCACGTCCTCCTCTGAATGCACCTCGACCTCTTCCCCTGCCTGCTCTGTCTTCATGAGCCACTTTCAACAAATGTTCCTCCTCATGGTAGCCCTGCATCCTCTGTTCTTGAACCAACAGACTCACGTGCAATTCATCGATGCTTAGCGTACTTAAATCATTTGACTCCTCTATTGAACAAACAACATAATTGAATTTGGGAGTCAAAGATCTAAGTACCTTACTGACCACTGTACTCTGCTCTATTGTCTCGCCATTCGACTTCATTTTGTTTACTATACACAGGGTTCGACCTAGGTAAATGTCTACCTTTTCTCCTTCTTTCATGCCGAGAAGTTCAAACTCTCTTCTCAGTGCCTGAAGTTGAGCCCTTTTCACCTTAGTGGATCCTTGATACTTCTGCTTCATTGAATTTCAGATTGCCTTCGACGTCCCTTTGTCGAGAATTGTCTCTAGAATTTGTCTATCTATTGCCTGGAATAGATAGTTTTTGACCTTCAAATCTTTGAGTTTGGCTTCCTCCACCATCTTCCTCTGTGCCTCATTTGCTGATGACGTCCCAATTGCCGGTGCCGGTATTCCTTCATCCACCAGACTCCACATCTCCTTACTTCTCAGAAAGTTCTCCATCGTCATCGCCCAAAAATCGTAATGGCCGTCGAATTTTGGGATGGAGGGTTGCAGAAATCTCTCTGATGTTGACATTCTGCTCTCTCTCTCTCTCTTTCTATTTCACTCACACTCTTTCACACAGCCAGGCCCTTTACAGAGCTCTAATGCCAATTGTTAAACTCAGAAACTGTTATAGCAATTGGAAAGGAGATATTATTGAATGATAGCAAACTGAGGCTATATATGTATCCAATACAACGTGACTGAGAGTAAATAGCAACTGCATCTAACAGCCCTATTATGCAGTGGAAAGAATCAAAAACCTAACTAAACTCCTAAATAATAGGTCCTCCTAAATACTAGGACTTTATTAAACAAACTGACAACAATTAACTACTAACTCTATCATTTTGTAGGTATATATTTTGAAATACCACAGAATACTCTTGAATAAATTGGATCATAGGAGAGAATAATTTAGAAGAAATCTCTCTCATTTTCTCTTTATGATTTTTTATTTTCTCTCTCATGCAAATATTCAATGAAATAATAACTTTAAATTTATAGTTTTTCATTTTTATTGTTCATTCTACTTCTATATTGTTTTTATGCCCTCTTCCTATTTTAATTTTTATTTTCTAATTCTTAATTATTATTTTTTGTAGGTGCAAAATATAAAGCGAATATAAAGCTTCACAAAAATTGTTTTTAAAAGTTGAAATTTAAGAATAATTGTTGTTTTCTAATTTTTAATTATTTATTTATATATTCGTAATTTGAAGTGGATTTAAAGCATCAATTTTTTTTTAAGTTGATATATTAGAGGCGGCAAGTAAGAAGAAGGATATATATTTTAAAATCTATGATTTCTATCATATTTTTTTAATTTTATTGTTGTTTTCTAATTTTTAATTATGTTTTGAACCAATACAAAATATTTTTGAAGAAATTAGATTGTAGGAGAGAAAAATTTAGAATAACTATCTCCCTCATCAAATCTATAATTTTTATTTGAGAAAAAGGGATATGCACTGTCAACCAATCACAACTATGCATCCAATTAAAACACAATTTTAATTTAAAAAAATTAATATGACATGGCAAGTGTAAGGATTTTAATTGGATGTATGTGTAAAGTTTGTTTACACTGTCAGTGCACTACCTTTAAACTCTTTTTATTTTTTATTTATATTTTTTTTAAGTACTCCTACTTTAAAGGTTCATTATTTTATGTACCGGTGAATTTCTCTCCTTCATTTAATAATTCTTCATACACATATTTAAAGAAACAATAACTAAATTTATGTTTTATATTTTCTCTCACATTCAAATTAATTAAGTTTTTTTTTATAGGTACATATTTTGAAGCATTACAAATTAATATTAAAAGGCAAGTTAGAAGAATTATCTTCCTCTTTAAATCTATGATTTCTTTTTTTTTTTTTTTTTAAACTTTAGAGTGTTTTTTTTTGTTGTGTACGTTTTGTAGATGAAACTTTGAGGTATAAAAAATATGTGATTTGTGGGAGAGAGACGTTAGTAGATAAAGTAAAAATTATTATTTATATATATTTTTTAGGTATACATTTTGAAGCATCATGGTTTTTTCTTTTTGAAAATTGTGATAAATTATGTTTTTCAGTTCTTGACTATGTTTATGTTTTTAAAGTAAAATATTGAGACAAAAAATTATTCTTTATAATCTCTTATTAATTTAATTGTTCTCTAACTCTTATTCTTAGTTATGTTGTATTTGTGAACGTCCATATTTTAAAGTATCACATAACGTGGAAGAATTAATCCACTCATTAAACTTTATTAGTTTTTTAAAAATTTAGTTTATCCTCTATCTCTAATATTAATTAAATATTAAATCTTAATATTTAATTAAAATGTGTGTTATTTTTCTTTCTTTAAGAAATATTTTTTAAAAGGAACCTATAATACTTAATTTCAAATCATGTACAATATGTTCAAATAAATAATATTTAACTCTCTTCAAATGGCTAATAAAATTCAGTCATACATTTAGAGATCTAATTTTTTTTATCATTAAATCAAAAATAAAAATTAGATAAATATTCATATAAAATTACAGATCCAAAATGTCTTTCTTTTATATTAAATTAAATCAAATTCTAAAAATTTCATTAAATATTCATATAAAACTATATTAAATTATTTTTTAAATACAATATATAATAAATTTTTTTAGTAATTATTGATTTTCTTCGGAAATGCATATCCGAGACAGACCAAAAATTGGAATATTTCGGATATGCATCTCCGAAGGCACCCCTCTCTAAAAAAAATTGATTTCAGAAATGCATCTTCGAAAACACCTTTTTTTGTGTTTTCGGAAGTGCACTTCCGAAATTAATTTTTTTCAGAAAAAAGTGATTTTAGAGATGTATCTCTGAAATATAGGGGCATTTTGAAAATTTCGCCGCGGGTGACCAATAAGGTAAGCGGGTCAAGAAAGATAATTTCAAATCCAAATACTACAAAATAAAAATGAGAATTTCTTGAATTACCCCCTATGGAGGTGACCCGCGGCGAAATTTTCAAGTTGCCCCTGCTTCGGAGATGCATTTTCGAAGTATTTTTTTTCTAAATTTTTCCAGACTTCGGAAGTGCACTTCCGAAAACACCAAATGGAGGGTGTTTTCGAAAATGCACTTCCGAAAACACATTTTTCACATTTTAGGGATTCTCGGAAGTGCACTTCCGAATAAGTATAGCATTATTATTAGTCTTAAATTAAGAAGCATTATTATTAGTTCTTAAATTATCATTCTTACGTGAAATATTTGATTGGGTCGAATAAAGCTATGGCCAGTTAAGTAAAGCCTTATCAATGTTGAGTTTTCATAGATAGCCTTGTCAATCCTGAGTTTTCATAGATATTGTTTTTTGAAAATTAACCTGAACGACAATAATTATTTTGAAATTTTGGATACATCATTAATATCAAATCAAACACTAATAAAACTGTTGTAATATTATTTGATTTTGCTCTTCTTTGAGATGGAGAGGGCGTGTTGTAAATTTGTTTTGTATCTATTCGATTTCATTTTCATTATTGTGTATAGATATTATTTATGTTTACCATCTATATTTTATTATTAACAAATAAACTATTTATTACAATATGAATATCTATGATTTTTTTAAATATTTTTAAATCATTATATATCATCTAAAATTATAAATATTATATTTATTACAATATGAATATCTATGATTTCTTTTAATATTTTTAAATCATTATATATCATCTAAATTTATAAATGTTATAATATATTAAAATAAAATAAATAATTAAATATTACTTATGATAAATGAAAACGTAGCAAAAAAGTATTTCATTCATTTAAACGTATTTATATTTATGTAATAATATATATACTAACCGAATCATGAAGTTAGTGATAAGAATAATTAGTACTAACGGGAATATTAAATTATTTATTAAAATATTGAATAATAACATAAAGTTACTGATCAAAATACGTTTAAATATTGAATATTAACGGGAACATGAAGTTACTGATCAAAATATGAAGTTACTGATCAAAATATTGAATATTAACGGGAACATGAAGTTACTGATCAAAATATTGAAAATTAACATGAACATGAAGTTACTGATCAAAATATTAATATTAACGAGAACATGAAATTACTGATCAAAATAATATTAACGAGAACATGAAATTACTGATCAAAATATTAATATTAACGAAAACATGAAATTACTGATCAAAATATTCAATAATAACAGGACCATGGACTTACATATCAAAATATTGAATATTAACGGGAACATGACATTCGGAAAATTGACCATGACACTGTTGAACACCTCCCTAATTCGCAACAAAACAAAATGAACTCATGTTTGGTCGGGTTTTTATTGGGACTCTGGTTAGATGGGTCTTTCAATAAATAGCTCATTCATTTTATGAGTTATAATTCATACTTTTTTACAAATATTATTTCTCAATGGAACCACTACATTTCTTAAATGATCTATAGATGTATTATTCAATCTAAAACAATATAAACTTTATTTTCTTAATTACCTTTTATTTTCAAAATTCAAATTTTTTAGTATTAGTATTTTTATAACTTTTCTCATTTTAACTCAAATTTAATCTTTTACTAATATTTTTTCCTCAATCCAAATGCGCGAAAACGATGGGTACCGTGCGAACGCACAGGTATCACACTAGTTCAACTTATCAAAAATATTCTCATATAAAAAAAAAGTTGAATTCACGATCTCTTGATATATTAACCAACTAATTATCAACTGAGACAATCTTCAATAATAAATATTTACATTTAAATGAAATGTTAGGCTATATTGGTTTTATGATAAATATTTAATATAAGAAAAAAAGGAAATATTTTTTCATATTTTATTTCAACTCTAAGATATTGAAGAGAACGAGTTTTTTCTACTCACCCAAAATGTAAAAATAATTAAAACAAAAAATAATTCTATGTAAAAATAACAATTTAAGTTATTGAATAAGAGGATTATCAATATAAAAATAAAGTATAAGATTTAAAAAAATATTTTTAAGGGATTAAAATTAAAGTCTCTTTCGATTACATTTTTTTTAGGTTGGATATCAAACTTAAAAGAATCAAAGGTGTTAAGAACACTCCATAAATCTTATAGGTGAGTAAGATATATGAAAGAAAAGAAAAACCTTTATGGTGAAGTTTACGAGAGAACAAAAACTTATTCATATTTTTATACAATGGGACAACTACAATATGTGTTCAACACAAAATACATGCATGGTAACAAATGAAAGATATATGATTTTAATAGGTGACATATAAAATACATGCATAGAAAGAAAATGAAAGAGACATGATTTTAAAAGATGGCATACAAGAAAATGAAAGAAAAATGATTTTAGAAAGTGACACCTAATGTTATAATTGAAATGGCACATAAAATTACATGGCATGTAAAATGTTGTCAAAACTTACATGTACGTTCGAAAGTAGCCTAACCGAAAGAGTTTGTTGAACAGGGCCATAGAGGCGTGGCTTAATGATTTACTTGTAAATTGAAAAATATAATAACGACAAGTAAATTTATGACTATGAACAGTGCTGGTTCCGACTATTTAGAGGCCTAGGGCAAATAAAAAAAATAGATCCCTAACTAAAAAAATATTTTACTCGCTTCCAAAATAAAGAAGAATCTTGAAGACAATATCAAAAATATGAAGTCATAGTTGTTTTTAACAATAAAAGAATTTTAATGTAGATAAAAAGTTATATGCAAATCATTAAAGAATTCAAAATCGAAATATGATTAATTGAATTAAGAATTAGAATCTTTTAAGTGTCTTAATTGCTCAAATTTCTAAGCCTAATTGATAAAAAGTTTATTTCCATAATTAGATAATTAGTAAAAAGTTTATTTCAAAGCACAATTGATAATGAATTTAATTTCATCATAAAAATTTGATAGTAAATGAGCTAATTGTATAACAAACTTTTAAATATTTAATTATAACATATAAATATTCTCTAAAATTTATACTGAAATAAATTAATATTATTGTAATACACTCATTTAATAAAGAAATTTTACCCCGTCAATTAATCACAACCGTTAATTTGTTAAAAATGTTTGACTCTTATTTTAATTTCTTTTAAAATAATATAATTGAGTGGTTGTGATGCATTAAAAAGTTTTACGCAAAAAATGCATAAAAATTAAACTCGAAATAATTAAAATAAAATTATAAAGATTACAATAAATAAAAAAATTAAAATTTGATTTCAATTCTTATTATAAATTTTAAATAATTATATAATTAAAATTTAATAAATGTTAATTATAAAATAGTAATCATTGAAATTTAGAGAAAAATTGAAGTATTATTTGTAAGCCATCAAGAATCGAACTGCAAACACTATATTTCCAATAAAGGTGGTTAAACCACTGGGCTACAGCTACAAAGATGTTTGCTATTTTCGCTGACGAAGATATATTTTATTATTTCAGTATTATAAATTTTAATCACACCCCCCAAATGAGGCCCCCATTTTTCTGAGGCCCTGGGCTATGGGCCTGCTTGCCCGGGCCCAGGACCGGCCCTGACTATGAATCCCTCTTTTACTTTTAGAGGTGTGCTATATATACACTGAATAGTATCTACACCGTATTTACATCTTAATTTTTTAAAAATATTTTAACTCTAACACAAAAATTAAGACAAAAAAAACTATAAAAAATTAACAAAAGTGTATGTAGCTGTATGTATATACGGTGTGGTATAGCTTTTTGGTGTAATCATAACATTTCTCTTACTTTTACTATCTTTTCACAAAATGTCCTAACTATTAAAAGAGAATATTTTATTATTATAGTAAATTATTAAAATCAATTTTTTTCACCACTAATATTTGTTGGAATTAAATTCAAACCTTTGAACAGTTCTTTATCACTTCACAATGACAATGAAGAAAACAAGAAAGAAAGTTTGGGGAAAAAATGGTTAAGGTTTATAAAAATTTAAAGGAAGAAGATGATGATTGTGAAAAACCTCTTATTCGCTTGCAACTGCAAATTCTGTAAATACTCAACTTATTACAAAATAGGGGTTACTCTCTCTATTTATAGTTTTAGGTTTGCTTTCTTCCTAAGTCAAAGCCCAACACATAAAAGCCCAAAATACCTATTTTAGACTCAAGTCGAAATACTGTGTGAAGCTAACTGCTTCGACACTTCAACAACTACATACAACTCGACAGACTAAGCTTTTCGACACCACCTAATTCACTATGTCTAAGCTATCTACATTCATCATAGCTCTTAGTTTTCTGAACACTTCGACATGTACTCCTTTTGTCATTATGTCTACAATTTGATTCTCAATTCTGCTGTGTTCCAGATTATCCTTCCCTTTAGCTACCAGCTCTCGAAGATAATGGTCCCTCATTTCGATGTGTTTGCTTGGTTCATGTGATATCAGATTCTTCGCCGAATTGATAGCTGACATGGTGTCGATATTCATGGTAATTGCTCCATGATCTTCTGTTGTAATATCTTCTACCATATTCACCATCATGTTGCTTGACATGCACAAAGAGAAGCAGATATGTTCTCTGCTTCACACGACGATAGTGCCACTACTGGTTCTTTTCTCGAACTCCAAGCAACTGATGCTCCACCTAGCATAAACACATAATCAGTTGTGAATTTTTGATCCTTAACATCACTACACTAACTTGAGTCAGTGTAACCCACTAATTTACATTATTTTCCTTCATCAGCTGCAGGAAATAGAATGTCATAGTCGAGAGTTTCTTTCAGATACCTTAGTATCGTCTTCGTTGCTGCTAGATGTGATACCTTTTGCTTTTGCATGAATTTACTAATCATACCTACACTGTATGTTAGATTAATCCTTGTGTGACAAAGGTATCGTTATGACCCAATAAGTCTTATGTAGTGGGTTGGGTTGACATCTTCTTCATCTGATTCTTTCGGCTGTTGCAGTCTTGGTTCTGCAGATGTCGATGTTGAGTTTCATTCTTCCATCTCAAGTCTCTTGAGAATTTCGTTTACATATCTTCTTTGATGCATCATTAACCCTCTACTACTCTTGTAGAATTCAATGCCAAGGAAATATGAAATTTCGCCCAGATCAGACATTTCGAACTCCTTGCTAATATCACCTTTGAAATCTTTGATCTCTTTCTTGCAGCTACCTGTTATCAACAAGTCATAGAGACATAGAATAAGCAATTAACGCTTGCTTCTTCTTACATATACTCCATGCTCAGTTATGCACTTCACATATTCCTCCCCCCTTAAAAAATTGTCGATCTTCTTATTCCAAGCTCTTGGAGCTTGCTTAAGTCCATACAAGGCTTTATGTAGTTTGTACACCTTTTTCTCTTTGCCATGTTTCACAAAATCAATTGGTTGTAAAACATAGACTTATTCATCTAAGGTGTCATTCAGGAATGCACATTTAGCATCCATCTGACACATTTTCCAATTGTTATTGCTTTCCAGACCACCAACCAGATTGTTTCGATCTTGGTAATGGGTGTAAAAACTTCATCGAAGTCGGTCCCTTCATTCTGAAGAAATCCTTTCACCATAAGCCTTCCCTTGTGTCGAGTCACTTCCCCTTTGGGATTACACTTCACCTTGTATACCCACTTCACATCAATTGCCTTCTTGTCTTGAGGTAATTCGATAAGTGACCAAGTGTTGTTGTCTTTGATGGACTTCAGCTCCTCATTCATTGCATTCATCCACTTCAAATCCTTCAATGCCTCAACTGCATTGACGGGTTTGATATCAGCGTAGAAAGCGTAATGTACCAGCTCACTGTCATCATTGACCACATTATCTGATGTAATCACACATTCTTGCAACCTTGCAGACATGTGTCTAGTCCTTGAGGTCTGCTTGGACTTGCATCACCTATGACTTCCTCTTGTCGAACTTCTTCTCTTTTGACTTTAATGACAGGTTCTTCACAAAATATTCTCACTTATTCCTTCTTGACATTCTTAGTCCAATCCCATTCTTTAAGCTCATTTATGATCATGTCCCTGCTAATCACTACTTGCTTATTCACTGGGTCGAACAACTTGTATCCTCCAATCGAATGATATGCTATTAGGATCATTTGACTTGACTTGTCATCAAGTTTTCTTCTCAACTTATCTGGCACATGTCTATGTGCTATAGATCCAAATACCTTCAGATGACTCAAGCTAGGCTTCACACCAGACCAACATTCTTCTGGCGTAATTCCTTCTAGCTTCTTTGTCGAACATCTATTCAATATATATGTTGCATTCGACACACCTTCACCCAAAAACTCTTTAGGTAAATGCTTGCCTTTCAACATACTTCTCACCATATTCATGATGGTTTGATTCTTCCTTTATGCAGCTCCATTATATTGTGGAGTGTAGGGTGGCACCACCTCTTGCACAATCCCTTCTTTCTAAAATAACATGTCGAAGTCTCAAAGTCTTTCGACATATATTCTCCTCCACCATCAGTTCTTAAAATATTGAGCTTTCGCCCACTTTGCCTTTCAACCATATATTTAAACTTGGCAAGTACCTTAATCACATCACATTTCTTCTTGATCAGGTAAGTCCAGAATTTTCTACTAAAAACATTTATGAATGTGACAAAGTATTTATTACCTCCATTCAAATCCATCTGAATTGAACCACATACATCAGAGTATATGACTTCAAGAATTGCCTTTGACTTGATTCTTACTTCCTTGTTAGAGCTACTTTTGTGTTGCTTTACCTGCACACACTCTTCACACACTTCTCTCGGAATGTCGATCTCTGATAACCCTGAAGTTGAGATGGCCTAGTCGATAATGCCATGTTTATTCATCTCAATTAGCTGCATTCGCAAGTCACTTATGCTCCATCACATTGAGTTTAATCTTGAAGGTTCTATTCTGAGACATAGGAGCCTTCAAGATTAACCTTCCACTTGCGTCAACGACTCTCATCGTCTTGTCTTTGATCAACACTTTATAGTTCTTTTCGACCAACTTTCCTATACTGAGCAAGTTGCTCTTCATGCCTGGTATGTACAACACATTGTAAATTACTTACCTCTTGCCATCTTTCCTCATTATCATAACATCTCCAATATCTTCAGCTGCTAGAGTATTGTTATTTGTGAATTTCACCATGTTCTTCATTGAGGGCTTTATGTTAACAAACCAATCTTTTCTTCCAAAAAAATGTGATGAGCATCATGAGTCCAAGTACCATTGGTCCTTGAATCTCTCTTCATCTATTGTTGTTACCATTAACGTCATCTCTTCTTCTTCTTCTTCATGTTTTGCAAACTTTGCATCACTTTTTTTATTCTTATGCTTTTTTGGACAATCACTAGAATAATGACCATACTTATGACAATTGAAACACTGAATGTGACTTTTGTCAGGCTTTCGACCACTTCCTCTTCCTCTACCTAGAGCACCGCCTATTTGGTTGCTTTGGTATGCGGGCTTTCTCTGATTCGACCAGCTTCCTTTTTTCTAATTTCGATCAGTCAAATTGTTGTAGCCTCCTCTGCCTTTGTTGCCATTCCAACTTCCTTTACCTTTCTTTTCTTTTTCTGATTGAGTCTATAGTGCCACATCACTCTTAATTTTGCCTACAACTCTTTCAACCATTCTTTGTTCATGAGATTCAAGCGTCCCTTGAAGCTATTCTTTCGTCAATTTCGACAAATCTTTCTACTCTTCTATGGCTACCACTATGTGGTCGAACTTAGGAGACAAAGATCTCAAGATCTTTGCAACAATTAATCTTGATGTCAACACTTCTCCATATACCTTAATTTGATTCACCAATTTCGTAACCCTAATGAAGAAATCAGTTATGCTTTCACTTTCTTCTATCTGAAGCAATTCATATGTTCTTTAGTGAGTGTGTAACCTCACCTCTTTCACCTTTTCTCCTCCACCAAAAGACTTTTCAAGAATCTCCCAAGCTTCTTTTGTAGATTCAACATCACTAACCTTTTCAAAATTATCTAGACTCAAACATTGATGAATTATAAAGAGAACTTCATAATTCTTCTTCTTCTTCAATTCTTTGTGTGCGGCTTCTTGTTCATATGTCGCATCTTCTGCAAGCAGTTCTAACCCTTCTTTCACAAGATCCCAAAAATCTTGACAGCAGAACACAACCTTCATTTGCTTGCATCAATTATCATAGTTATCTACTTTCAGAATTTAAAGACTCTTCGGAAAATGCTCATTCAGATGATTCATTGCCATCGTGATTTTCTTTCCTTGAATCATTCAACCGGAGATCTAGATACTAGATGTTGGAATTAAACTCAAACCTTTGAGTAATTCCTTATCGCTACACAATGACAATGAAGGAAACAAGAAAGAAATTTTAGAAAGAAAAGGGCTAGGGTTTACAAAAATTTAAAGGAAGAAGATGATGATTTTTTGAAGAGTTTCTTTCTGTCCACAAACTGTGGAAAACATGATGCAACTACAAATTATATGAATACTCAACTTATTACAAAATAGGGGTTACTCCATCTATTTCTAGTTTTGGGTTTGCTTTCTCCCTAAATCAAAACCCAAAACATAAATGCCCAAAATACCTATTTTAGACCCAAGTCGAAATACTGTGTGAAGTTAATTGCTTCGACAGTTCGACAACTACATACTACTCGATAGGCTAAGCTTTTCGACACAAGGAATTAAAATTTAACGATATTCGATCTGCTGGACAAATTAATCCGATTTGAGGATCAGTTCTGGCATCAAATAGTTTCAACTCTCTCGATCACACTCACAGGAGGATGGAACGATAAACCTTAATTTTTTAGACAGAGTATTATTATCTAAAACATGAATGAAATCTAATATCAAGAATCGATAATTCAATATTCCTAAATCAATCACCTAACAAATAATTATTGGAATTAAAATTTATTTACCGGTAGAAATTTATAATCTAATTTCATTTCATAATTGACGAGAAGATAAAAACATTGTACACAAAGATAATTAAATAATAATTGACGTTCAAATTTATAAAGTTGGACTTATAAATACATAGTTCAAATCAATTCAAAAAGGTTCATGAGGGAGTTATCTACTCATTAAAATTAATAAATAAAATAAATAAAAACAGAGAACTTATGTCACACATAAGATTGCACGAAAGAGATGATCAACATCGTCTATTATATATATATATATATATATATATATATATATATATATATATATATATATATATATATATATATATATATATATATATATATATATATATATATATATATATATATATATATATATATATATATATATATATATATATATATATATATATATATATATATATATATATATATATATATATATATATATATATATATAAAGAAACAATTCCTGCTCTTCCTATTTTATCATTTCTATTCAAAATATTTACACTTAATAAAAGACTAATGGGTAATTCACAAATGTACTAATTAATTTATCATATCAAGCATTCTAGCAATTTGGTTGAAGGGGAGAGTGTCAAGAGGAAGAGAGGGAGTTGTTTGGTTGGCTACAATTTGGTGCATATGAAAGGCAAGAAATGACAAAATTTTCAACAATGAGGAAGAAGATGTGAAAGACATTGTAATCAAAATTAAGATATTTTTTTGATGGTGGCTTCAAATTGGAGTGAACCGTTTGAATTGTAAATTTTATGAGTAGTGTAAATATTCTCTGGACTTCGATCCTTTTTGTTGTTTTCCTTGTTGTATTTGAGATTGAGTACCCCTAGTACTCATTATGGAATACAATGTTGCTTATCAAAAAAAAAAAAAAATTCTAGCAATTCTATTATTTATATATAAAAAAAACAATTGCATAACCTTTCTATTTTATCCTTTCTATTTAAAATATTCACACTATATAAAAGACTAATGGGTAATTCACAAATGTACCAATTAATTCATCATACCAAACATTCTAAAACTTTATCTTTTCTCCTCTTTTGCATTGCAATCATTTTCAAATCTCTCTTACATTTTTTTCTCACTTTCATTTTAATTTTATTTATTTATTTTTAATCACTAAAAATACTAATAATTTGTTTTTTATTTTAATAAAATTAAAAAAATTATTTATCTCACGGGTCACTATCAACATAATATCTATTTTATTTTAATCAATCATTGCCTTAATTTGAGAGACAAAATCCTTATTTTTAAATATTAATTTTTTAAAAATGTTTTATTAAGTAAATCATTTTAAATTTTGCATTTGTATCTAAATACATTTTATATCGCATCAAATAATTTTTTATCTCATGGGTCATTATCCGCACAATATCTATTTTATTTTAATCAACAACTACCATTATTTGAAATAAAAAATTTATTTTGAAATGTTAAATTTTCATTTTTTTCTCCATCTCACAAGTCATTTTATATATGATTATTTTAATATAATTGAGGATATATAATTATTATTCATTTATAATTAAATCACTCATTTCAAATTTACATGTGTTTAAACACATTTAATATAATATCAAATAAATTTATCCGTGCGAAAGCACAAATATTTTACTAGTTTGAAATTTGAATCACTAAATTAGGCCTTTGAATGTTATGTAAATGAAAACTAGGATTCTCAAAAGTATATCACTTGATTCACATCAAAGTATTAACGTCTAGTTTTTTTGCTGGATTTTAGATGTCAGCTAAATATATTAGCCGTAAACATTCATCTATTATTTTATATAAAAACACCATTATAAAATTTAATAAAATTTTATCTATTTTATTTCTTCAAAGCCCCTCTCCCAAATTCTTCACTTGTTAAAATTCGTAAACGGTGATAGGATAATATATCTATATATTTAACTTCTAATTATATATATATATATATATATATATATATATATATATATATATATATATATATATATATATATATATATATATATATATATATATATATATATATATATATATATATATATATATATAACCTTAATAATTTTCAGGCCCGATCTTATGCAGGATCAGCAGGTTTAACAGCACAGCTCCAAATTTTGGAGAATCCCTAAATTTTCAAAATTTTAATCTTTTTTACATTATTATCAAATAAACATTAAAAAATATTATAAAAATTTTAATAAATTATAAAAATTCTATGATGAAAATCTAATATATTAAAAAATGGGTTAAATATACAAACAATCTTGTAATGTTTGCGAGTTTTGCTTTTAGTCCTTGGTAAAGTTTTATTTTTTTTTAAAAAACTCCTCGTAATTTTCAGATACCCCTCTGCCTGCCACATTGCACGCAAGATTCTATTTAATCGCATATGTGGCAGTTCACGTGATATTTGTTTATTTTTTTCATTAATTTTTTATTATTTATTTGTTTTTTAAAATATTTTTTTACTTTTTTAATTAATTTTTTTTTTAATTTTCTTAAATTATTTTTATTTATCAATTTTTTATATTTTCTTAAATTATTTTTATTAATAAATTAATTATTAAAATTTTGCTTTAAAAGCAACATTATATTAATAAATTAATTATTAAAATGTTGCTTTAAAAACATAAGCCCAATATCACTTACAAAACAGTCCAATAACTCAAATTTTAAATTAGGTGAGTAAAAGAGTACTATATACACTTTCATTTCTCTTTTCAATTTCAATGTGGGACTTGTTTTCCTGCAAGTGCTATAACTATCCATCTACTCATGCAGCAACTGTCATGGATGGATTGCATAGTAATATCTCCTTTTCTCTTATCCTTGTAAGCACATGAAGATGATTCATTTCTCGTTAAAAGCATTTTGCTAATGCGGTTGCCAGAGTTCTACTACTAATTTCCAAGTCACATTTTGAAGGCCTTGCACAAATCCTCAGCTTTTGTTTATCATTGAGGTGTGGAACTTTAGCATCCATGTCTTAAAGAACTTTTCAAATGCCTTTACTGTTTTGCTTCGAAGAAATGGTAGCTTTTGTTTATCATTGAAGTATGGTACTTTAACATCTTGGTTTGAATGCACAAAGATGATAAACATGATGAAATTTTAGTCGCTAATTATGTCATTGTCATCAATCTTTTTCGTGACTGATTTTCTGAATTTCAATTTTTTCGACATTGACAGAGAAACAATACAAACCTCTTCTTTCATCAATTAACATCACTCCATAAATTCTCTTATGGTAGAATCACAAGCTCATTGTAGTGGAAGCAGATGGAAACTACGTGAACCCACCGTCTACGACATTGACATCAACTCCACAGCCACCAAAAATCTCACACCAGATAGAAAACTTGCAATGGTTTAATGTTAATCCATATGAAAATTGCAATTCTTGTTTCCCGAATGTTAATCCATTTAGAATACTTTATGAAGTTTTAATGCTTGCTTCCTGAAACTTTTGTTTGCTATCCTTTTCATGCATTATGAAAGAATGGTTTTGTGTGTTTAATTTTACATGCAGTTAAGCATATGCATTACTTTATTCACGGTCCAGCTTGTTTTTCATGGAGTACTTACATAAGAACAAGCTCTGTTAGTGTTGTTTCATTGTGGGTCTGCTATGTTGGTGTTTGAGTGTTTTAATGTGAAATTTTGAGTCCCACATCGAAAATGTTACAACACCTGAAGGTGTTTATATACATCTTTTACTCTCTATGTTCAAAAGTCTTAGTTAGTGGGCTTCTTGAATATATGAAGGGTTTTAAACCCTTTAAGACATTTTTTAATAATTATTGAAAAAATATAAATAATTAAAGTTAATAAAATATAAAACATAATTTAAAATTTTAAAAAAAGATTTAATTTAAAAAGTCCATGTGGATTTAAAAAATAAAAATAAATGCCACGCTGTCAACAAAAAAATTCATGTTGGAAAAGTCTATAAATTGCAAGGGGTTTTTTAAAAAAAAACTTTATTAGGGGCTAAAATCAAATACCCTAAATATTACAGGGGGTTGTATATTTAACCCTTAAAAAAATGAGATTAATCAAAATTATAATAATTATATTTAAAAAAATAGATCTTTTTTAAAATTAGAAGGGTGCCTCCGATTTGATTGGACCGGCCTTGATAATTCTCAATAATTAATCCATAATATTCCTTTCTATATTGACTACTTATTTACAATAAACTCTAATAATATCCTTTATATATTTACATAGTCTAATATCTAACACCCAAATTCTATCCGATAAATTATTCCATAATTATAACGAAAAAGCAGAGTTATTAAAAAACTTTATCAACAATTAATATGTAACGCCTAATTTATTCTACTCAATTAACTTAGTCCTGGTCTACCATTTATTTATTCTCTATTCACTAATTATTTGTTTATTTTATGTCACTGGTATGTTGCTAATTTATTACTCTACTGCTTCACAAAATTATTATGCTAAATACTAACTTGCTGTTATCAAATTGCTCTATTAAACATCACCAGAATTATATTCTACTGTTACCAATTATCATTTGCTATTTCTACTTATTCACTTAATTGATCTTAAGCTCTTAAATTAATCTAACAGATACTTATTAAAGTTAATTATAAGGCTCAGTACATATTACTAATTAATTAAGTAAACAATAGTGTATAGAAACAGTAGGGACACCCGTCCTTAAGAAATTTTCCTTCTTCTCCTCAGAGTCAATTTTTTATTATGATATCAGTTTTCAATCTCATAAAATTATTATCACATCCTCACTAACAACACAGATTATTTTCCAATCACAAAACATCATCGATTATAATTTCTATTCAATTAAACAATCACATTTTTTCCAGGAAAGATTCATTCACTCGATTATCAACCAACACAGTTAATCAATATATCCACCAAATCACAAACCAACACCATTAATCAATATTCTACACACAATTACAGTGCATATATAATTTTTCAGAAAATCACAAAATAACAAACACCAAATAATACCAAATACAACGATAAAATTATAACTCAACCCCACATACATTCCATCATATCCCCGTTTATAGAGCAAGAATCTCACCCTTACCTTGGATTGGAGATTGCTCTATAATTCTACCGATCGAAGCCTTCTAGCCTTAACTTCCAACCCTTGCCTCTTTTAATCAGAATCAAAAGCTGAAAATTTTCCCAAATATGCAGCTACAATGCGATGATGATATCTCACAACTCAGACCTTATTTTGAAGATCCCAACGGTCAAAAGTTAGATATAGGTGTTGCGAACCTACCCTCAAAATTTGACCGCGATCCAACGATTAATGAATCGGGGATCTTCGATTTAGTGAGGCTGCTGCAAGAAAAACGTGAATGAGTTTCTCTCCTATTTTCTCTCTTCTCTGCAACTTCTCGTGACCAATTCCCCAAGACTTTTTCCCTTCTAATTAACCTAATTTTTATCTTAACCTAATTTCATTAAATCTATTGGGCCTAACATTCACACTCCACCTTTTACTACCACCATCACTTAATTAAGTCCATATAATAAATCTAATATTTCTTCAATACTATTTCTACAACTTAATCAATTAATTAATCGACTAATTAATCATAACAACACATGTCAACAATTATCAACACTCCATAAATTCAACAATTAAATTCAAAATAATTTGAAAGTATTTAATTAAATATCGGGTGTTACATAATACACCCTCGTAGTCGAAACAAGAGGTGGACGAATGTTGAGACTAACCTTAAAGTCGTCAAAAAGTTGTAGCGAAAGACCATTCGTGAAAATATTGACAACTTGATAGCGAGAAGAAACGTATAATACGCGCACCTAACCGAGAGCAACTTGTTTTTGCACAAAATGTATATCCATTCTGATGTGTTTGTTGCGTTAATGTTGGACTGGATTGTCAGACAAGTATGCGGCGTTGAGATTATCACAATAGACTAATGAAATATGGCACACCATTTAGGCCATTCGGAAGCATATGTCTTAAATTCTCTACACCTGAACAATTTTCTTATATGTAAT
This sequence comes from Vicia villosa, assembly GCF_029867415.1. Lineage (NCBI taxonomy): Eukaryota > Viridiplantae > Streptophyta > Magnoliopsida > Fabales > Fabaceae > Vicia > Vicia villosa. The sequence goes on along the minus strand of NC_081180.1, from coordinate 75,702,282 downwards.
AATTTCAAGACAATTTCTTTTTTCATTCTTGTCCACTTGAGAAACAATTAAAATTACCTTTTTCTAATTCTTTATCTTATATTGTAATGCCTTTTGATATTATCCATAGGGATGTTTGGACATCACTTGTTCTTAGTTCAGAAGGACACCATTATTATGCATTATTTTTAGACGATTTCACGAATTTCTATGGAGTTTTCCATTACAAAATAAGTCTCAAGTTCATTCTATGTTTCTCCAATTTTACGCTTTTAATCATTTTGTGGGACGATCCTAATGGTGGTCTCGTTGAAGCGGACGAGGTAGTCCCTCAACGATTTTAATGGACCTTGGCGTAAGTTAAACATACTGGTAGTGAACATCTTCTTGTGGCGGCTGGCAACGAATTGGTATACTAACTTATTTACCAATTCTTGGTAAATGTTAATGGAGGCATGAAATAAACCCATATACCATCGAAGGGCGCCTTCTCTAAAAGTGCTAGATAGTAGCTTACATTTTAGAGAGTCAAGAGCTCCTATCATGACCTTCTGCGTATAGATGGAGGAAAAGTGTTTATATGGATCATAGTGTCCATCAAACTTAGATAAGAAAAGAGGGTTAAAACCTTTAGAGACAGGCTCCCCGCATATCTCGTTTGAGAGTGGTTAGGGGTCCAACAATTCCATTTCCTCCAGGATGTTGGGGTCTTGTTGGTGCTGTCTGATGCTTTAGATGACACATCTTCCAACATTAATTTATGATGGCATAATTCGTCCATGGTGACACGCGTCTCCGCCAGGGCGTCGGCATCACCGCAACCGCTAGTGCCTTCTAGCGTTGGGGTGAAGCTCTCCTATTAATCATAGTTGAAGGTGGCTAAATGTATGAGTAAAGAGTAACAGTAGGAAGGATGATGTTGATAAAAGAAGTTGCGGTCCCATGTTAGTTTTATCGGAGCTCCACGATGGACGCCACTGTACTGGTCAAAAAGTACAAGTGTGCATGTTCCCCCTAAAGGGACAGCGAGACTCAGATGTCTTAATAGATTTATAACACATTTTGGTAGTGAGGACTTGCCCACATCGGTGACAAGCTCTGTGCAGTGGGATATTGAGGGAGATTATGAGACATGCTTACGTGAGGTGAGAGGCTCTGCTGATGACCGTTGATGCTTGGGAGCAAGCATGTAACCACTGGTGATAGTGTACTTTAGATGACAGTTAGCGCAGTGCTCATTGAGATGTAGAGAATGAGTATTACTTGAGCCTTGTCCTCTCATTGAGAGGAGATATATTTTATAGAGGACGCTTGGACCTAGGGTTTGAATCACCATTAATGGCGTCAACTGATCCCCCCTTCTACAAAGGGATTACTGACTATCTATATTTTAGGAGTTAATGATGACTCGTTTCTTCTTGACCTACACGTCAAAGTTTCCTCTGAACGGATGTCCGATCATCGCTCAGGCGACACACTTCTTGGGTGAAGGCGCTTGATTTAAGGTATCCACAAATATAACATATTATATATATATATATATATATATATATATATATATATATATATATATATATATATATATATATATATATATTATTAAAAATAAATCATGGTTAATTTTTTACTTATTTTAATATAAATATTTGTTTGTTTTCTAATTTAACAATAAAATCTTTGAAAAATTTTAAATATGGTTGAGAACTTAAAATAACATATTTTATAATTAGTTAATTTTATTTTAAGAAATGAAGGTAATAGATACGGTATAGATATGAGTGCTTAGATATCTGTAAAATTCAAATATAAATACAAAGATTAATGTGCACACAAGCATAAATTTAAATATAAGATTTTTTTTAAAAATCGTAAATATGAGATATTATATTACTATATTCATATCATGTCATTTGTGATCTCTATCTTCAAAGAGTTTTTGAAATTTTAAGGAAAAAAAAATATGTTGAAATTATTACAACTTATTTGTTTCAGTTCTACTTATGGTATGGTTGATAAAAATAGTGGTTGACTGATAAGTTAACTGATAAGTTAGTTGAAGTGTTTGATAAAATTAGTGGTTCAATTAAGATATAAATTTAAAATGACATAAAAGATATTTAATATATAATTATTTCATTTTAAATTAAAATAAATTATAAAGAATAAAAGTGATTTTTTTTTAAAAAATTAAGATAAAAAAAAGGAAGAAAATGATAAGCTATAGGTTAAAACATTATTTATAAGCAAAATAAACTATAAATTTATGATGAAAAGACCGTTACCAAATACGTCTAAATTATTATTTGAGCTTATAAACCGTACGTTATAAATTATATTTTCAGAAATCTGACTTACCGAACATATACTCTTAGCTTATAAGATTTTAAGTAGTTCTAAGATTATACTAAATTTTTAATGTGTTGTGATTTAGACCTATAATTTATACATATTAATGAGGGAAATTCTCAACTCACCTTTTTGTTAATTTTAAGGAGTTTTCAAAATTTTCAATTTTAACCTGCAAATGATTTTTGTAAATATCTATACTACTAAAGTGATTGTTATGATATCTCATTTTCATGTTTTGACAATATTAGCGATGAATTTTTTTTCTTAATGCTTTAACATAGTTGTTTTTAAGTTAGAATGAAATACAAAACAACTTAATATGATCCATAAACATGTTAAAAATAAAAAACAGTATGAACAGGAGTGTGTGTTTGGTATTCATACATAGAAAAAGCATTGTATTTCGCCGTGGTGAAGTTGAAAACTGACTTTTGAAGGTAGAATACTTAGAATTTCAATAAATGCATACTGTCAGTGAAATGGACCACTACTAGATAGAGCCAATTCTTTGACTTTAGTTACATACACACCCCATGACTTACACTAGTGGATGAATCAATGGATCCAATGCTATTAGTATTAATTTTCTAGATAACAATAATACTAATAATTACTACTGTGTTGAATTACTCACTTTGAATCATTCTTGTGAAGAAAAAAACAATCAAACACTGTGTCACTATGTGGGGCCATCTTAACATACTCATCATAAAACAAAAAAGCCATTTTCACTTTTATTGCAATTCTCATTTTTCTGCCAACCCCACCAGGCACCAACAAGTGATGAAATTGTTCTATCAACTCAAGATGAGACTCAACTTGCAAACTCAGTAAAAAAAAAGAACATAGAAATTTCTTCAAGAAGTATGGCTTTTAAAGACTGTTCTAAAAGAAGGGAGGTTCAGAAATCAGCAGCTGGTATAAAAGTCTCAAAGAGTTTTCCTCTTTCTAGTCTTGCATCTTTGGAGTCTTTGTCCTTGCCACTGGTATGTGTAGCTTTGAATTGAACCTTTTAGTACTTTGTTTTGAGTTTTGAAGTTTTGAAGTGAGTATAGATTTTCAAATTATGAACTGTGAGAACAGGTGCAAGAGGTTGTTCTTTCTGCGGATATGAAATGTGAGAACTGCCAGAAGAGAGTTTCTGATATTATTACAAAAATGAATGGTAAGCTTGTTTGTTAAAATTCCTTCATGTAAAGTTATCATTTGATTTTGTTGAAATATTGTATGGCTAAATGTTTTGAACATTACTGTGAAATTGTTGATTGGTTTTAATGAATGTTCTATAGGAAAAATCCTTTAGTTAAATCCAATTTCATTTCCTCTATTTGCTTTGTTTGCAAGAAGAGGTTAAAGAAGAGAGGGGGAAAAGAGCAGTGGTCCTTAGTGTTTTTGTTTTTGTTGCCACTTTATTATATAATGACTTTTGCATGTGTTTTTGGCTGCAAGTCAGAGGAATATTATAGGGCCAAGTGCTAGTACATATAGAACTTGTTTGGATTAATGGAATAGGTTGGAATAGAGTTGGAAGTAGTAGAACAGAATGAAGTGTCATAGAATTGTGGTTGAGTAATCAATTATTGATGAGTCAAGTTAGACACTGTGATGGTGTTGATGTTACTATTTCTTTTGTAAGCTTCTAATACAATGCTCTCCTATCTTTGATTTTTCAGCAGAAACTGAGTCCATAGTGGTGAATGTATTGGAAAAGAAAGTGATACTTACTTTTAGAATATCATCAACTAGACATGTTGGTAAAGTTATCTCACACAAAGTAGTTACACCTAAAGTTGCCATTATCAAACGGATATTCCGGTCATCCAATGGTTAGAAAGGAAGCACATGTGCATAAGATTCTATAGATTGAGTTGATAATGTACAGCACATAGTTTTTGGAGTATTCATGATTGAATTTGTTTTGTGATTGCTTGCTCAACATGGATAGTCACAAATAGAGATGAAGGGATTTTATTGAATTTTTGTGTTTGAATAAATTCTTAGTTTATAGAGATGAGAAACACATTTAACTCATTTCAACATAATGCAATATTTGGTAGCTTTTCTTACACTTTGAGAATAAGAATTAATATGATGCTTCAATTGTTTAGTGATGCTTTAGGTAAAAGCAATGCAAATCTTAGGCATCAAGGGATGCTTACCCAAGCAATGATCCTCTGCTCTGCTCTCATGTGAGTGTAAATGAAGTTGAAGCATAACAGTATTAGAGTATTCTAAACATAAAGATCTGAACCACCATTTGAGTCACTTTTATCAGACTTGTGCTGTTGTGCAACAACTAATCCTCTTGGAATTTTAGAAGATGCCAAGAAGTCAAGACTTGTCAGCTATACCCTAATTAGAAGAGCCAAAATTGGTTGGACACTCTAACTAGGACTGTCTCAATTTTTAAAAGGTTCCGGAAAGATCAGTCATGGTTGAACAATGACAAAATAATTAGAGGGTTTATTTAATCTCATTTTAATAGTGAAAAATATTTATGAGTTCTTATTTAATTACGATTTAATCGTAAAAGTTTTGAGACCCAGAGTTCCGTCTTACACAACCTCAAAAACGGTTTAACTCTACCAAATAAAACTATTTTTATTTGGAATGATCAAGAATAAATGTTTATGAATTTTTCCCTATAACCAAATTTCTTGACAAAAAGGGAGATATTACCAACTTTGAGCAGCAAAAATAGAAATTTTTTTTTAGGGTTAATACCTATTTTCCCCCCTGCCATATGAGGTGTATTTGAAAAACCCCCTACGAAAAAAAAAGTTGCAAGAATTTCCCTAACATTTCAAAATTCTCTCATTTTTTACCTTCATCATATCTAGTCAGCAAAAAAGCTGATGTGGCATGTATTTTTTTTATTTTTTATTTTTTCTAATGACGTGGATGCCCAGGTGGCTTTTAATTTTATTTATTTGTTAATTTTAATGCCACATGTATTTTATATTATTTTTGGTTAATATAAGGTAAATATAAGTAAACATGTTAAAATATGTTGGAGGTGGGAGTTGAACCCACTCCCTTTCCCATCAATAAGCAGCGCCTGGCCACTAGGCTGAAAGATACTAGTTGTTATGTCTTTGCATTTAATTATTCTTATAGTATCTAACTAATTATTTGCATTTAATTAATAATTATATACAACTAATTATATTAATTTAATTTATATTTTCTAATTAATATTAGTTTAATTTAATTAAATGTTTATGTTTAATTTAATTTATTTTATTTAATATTATTTTACTATTAATGTTATATTTAAGTCAATTAATTTAATTTAAACAATTTATATTAATTTAAACAATAACGTTATATTTTTTTATAATTATTACTATTTTAGTTTATATTTTACTGTTACTATTTTTTTAATATTAATTAATAACGTTAATTGTAAATTAAATTAAATATAAATATTAACATAAATTGTTTAAATTAAATTAATTATAAATTGTAAATTAAACTAAATATAAATATTAGTATAAAAATTAAATTTAATTAAAATTAATATTAATTAAAAAATATAAACTAAATTAAATTAGTATAAACAAATATTAATTAATAATGTTAACAGTATAATATAAACTAAAATAGTATTAATTATAAAATATAAATTAAATTAAATTAAATTAATATAAACTAATATTAGTTAAAATTAATTAATTTAGTTTATATTTTATAAACTAATATTAGTTAAAATTAATTATTTAATAACGTTAACATTAACTAATAAATATTAACTAATAACTAATAATTATTAACTAAATTAATTAGAGAATATAAACTAAATTAAATTTGTATAAACAAATATTAATTAATAATGTTAACAGTATAATATAAATTAAAATAGTATTAATTATAAAATATAAATATAAATTAAATTAAATTAATATAAACTAATATTAGTTAAAATTAATTAATTTAGTTTATATATTTATAAACTAATATTAGTTAAAATTAATTATTTAATAACGTTAACATTAACTAATAAATATTAACTAATAACTAATAATTATTAACTAAATTAATTAGAGAATATAAACTAAATTAAATTTGTATAAACAAATATTAATTAATAATGTTAACAGTATAATATAAATTAAAATAGTATTAATTATAAAATATAAATATAAATTAAATTAAATTAATATAAACTAATATTAGTTAAAATCAATTAATTTAGTTTATATTTTATAAACTAATATTAGTTAAAATTAATTATTTAATAACGTTAACATTAACTAATAAATATTAACTAATAACTAATAATTATTAACTAATAATATTAATATTTTATAATAATGAAAATAGTAATTAAACTAAGAGTAATAATGAAACGTAAACAGTATCTATTATATACTTTTTAAGGGGACCAAAAGACGTAAATCCAGCCATGGTGCAGTTGTAAGGTGGTTTAGTTGGATCCTATGGTACATGGGTTCAACACCCCATGGGACCAAGTTTTTAAACTTTGAGATTTAACATTTTAAGAACTAAACAATATAATATTAATATAAATGCCACATGGAATTAAATTAAATAAAAAAATAATAATAATGCCACATAAGCCAGTCATGCAATTAAAATAATAATAATAAATTAAAAAAAAGTCGCCACGTCAGATTTTTTGATGATGTGGCTGGCTAAAGGTTCAAGTTGAAACTTTTAAAATTTGTTAAGGTAATAATTGCAACTTTTTTTTTCGCAGGGGGGTTTTTCAAATACATCCCATATGGCAGGGGTGAAAATAGGTATTAACCCTTTTTTTTATGATGCATGGAAAAAATTCAAATTACTTTTAAAGAAATGCCTCGACATAATCTAGATAATATGATTCATTCAAATGCATGTGATTGCACAAGGCTTGAGTGCTCAAACTCGTATGCCTTTAAATGCTTTGGTTTGAGGCACAATAAGAAGCAAATTTAAAGACGAAGCGAACGAGTTAATTGAAAATATTTCCAATAATATAGAGCGCTCAATGACGGGTTTTATAAAGAATCGAAACGTGTTATTACATTTTATTGTCATATTTTTATAGGCAACATGTTAAATAATATGTCTTAAATTAGTGTGAGACACCATGTCTCTGTTTGACTCGGGTGCGCGTGCTCTATTTACTTGAATATCGCCTCGACACTTTATTTAACTTGTTTCCTTTTTAGTTAATCATAAATGTGATTAAAAGCGCATTATTTGAAAATTCCTTTCAATTTGAATTGTTTGGTAAAGATTCTAGAATATCTTAAATCTTTCTAAAAAAAATTAATTAGATTTGATTTTGTAAATATTCAAATTTGGCGTTTAATGAAGACGATTGGAATTGTGTTTTTTATATTCAACTGATTTTTGTCAAAAATCTTATTGGGCTTTTCCGTTGAATTATGGTTTCTATTTAAGGAGATGATTCTCTTTGTTTGAAGACTCTCCTCTTGAAACTTTTAGAGCGTCGTATTCTCTTTTCATTGAGTCTTTGTTTTTGCTTGTAATACTCTATTCTTAAGTGTTTTTCTTAATTGAGAAAGATAGAGTATTTGGTTTGTAATTAAGATTTATCATGCCACGTATAATAGTTATCTTGCAAACACTTGAGAGAGTGTTTTAGAGAAAGTGATGGGTCTTAGATTCAGGGGAGTTTGTGTCAAAATTTAGGAGAGTCTTAGGAAAAGGACACTGGACTTGGAGAGTTCAGATGATACCGTCTGATTAGTGAATTTTATTTCATTAGATCAATGCCCTCCAAGCGTATGTGATGTTGCACAAAACCAGGTTAACAATTATATGTGTTATTTATAATTGTATTATTATTTTTTCGCCTTTTGTATATCGAATTGTCTTACACGTTATCAAACATTATGTGTGACAGCTTGTCATTGATCGAACAAAAATCCAGTTGGCATCAGAGGAGGTACCATGTTCTGATTAGGTGAATCAGAGGAATAAAAGATCTCTTGTTGATAATGGCTGTCAAGATCCAAGAGCATGTTTTTGGAATGCACACTGTCTGAACATCTACACCCTTTAAGTAGTACACATGTACCCACTTAACCCAAAGATTGTCCAGCTTCATACATAAATTCCATAAGCACTTTAGTAGAGTTATAGAGTTCCACACCTCCAGATTTATAATATTCAGTCCTCCTTGATGGATAGGGCTACAAGTTTTCTTCCAAGCCAAAGGACTCTTTCTGCTCACTTCAGATTTACTTGTCCCAACAAACGACCTACAAAGAGCATCAATTTTATGGATAACAAACTTTAGCAAAGGAAAACAATGCATCCAGTATTGTGCAATGGCAGTGGTTATGGTATTCCCTAACTGGATTCTACCAGCTCTACTAAGCAGTTTGGCAGTCCAATGCCTAATACGACTGGTAATTCTATCCACCATAGGTAGATAATGATTCAAATTCAACTTCTTACACAACAAAGGGACTCCCAAGTATCTTAAGGGCAACTGACCTACAGCAAAACCTGTCAAGTTCTGGACTGCAGCAACATCATTCTTCATTCCTCCACAAAACATTTTGCACTTGCTTTGATTCACAGTCAAACCTGTTGATTCAGAAAACTATTAAAAGCTCTCAATATCATCTCCACAGATTTAATATCCCCTATAATGAACAGAAGGACATCATCAACAAATGATAAGTGAGTGATGGCCAGCTTTTTGCATTTACTATGATGATTAAAGTTTGGATTCTTTTGCATCTTTGCCATAGTTATATTCATGTATTCCATCAAAATCACAAACAGTAAAGGGGAAATACGGTCCCCTTGCCTTATACCCCTCCTAACCTGCAAAATATCAGAATAATCACCATTGATATCAAATCTATAGCTAACAGTAGTTACCACTTTCATGATCCTTCTAATAAATTTGCTAGGCAGCCCAATCTCTTGCAAGATACACTCGAGGGAATTCTAATCTACCATATCATAGGCCTTCTGTATGTCTATCTGCATCATGCACCTGGGGGTCCCGCCCTTTCTAGCATAACCTTTCATTAACTCAAAAGCTAAAAGAATGTGATTATGGATAACTTGGCATGGCACAAAAGTTGTCTGACTCTGGTGGATAACATCTTGTAAAACCTTACCCAGTCTATTAGTCATCCCCTTGGAAAAAATTTTGTAGAATGTAGTACAACCTATTATAGGCATGTACTCCTTCACAATCTTGGCTTGTACATTCTTAAGGATGAGGGTAACTATTGTGCCATTGAAAGCCCTGAACAGATTACCTTTTTTAAAGAAGTCCTGAGCTGTAGCCATCACATCATCTTTGATAATTTGGCAACTGGACTTAAAATTTTTGGCTCCATAGCCATCAATACCATAAGCTTTCAAGTCTCCTATGCCCTTTAAAGCATTATAAATTTCCTCTTCAGTCACCTTGGCAATACGAGTATCCCCTTGAGACTTAGTAACTTGCTTTCCATTTCTCATGGCTTCAATGTCCACATGTTTAAGGGTAGATGGAGTTGTCCCCATAATGTTCTTGTAATAGGTCATCACCTCATTATGAATATCTTCTTTTTCAGTCAAAACAGTCCCATCACATTGGTGCAGAACCTGCATACTCTTGTTTTGATATTTAGTTTTTATTGAAGCATAAAAATAAGCATTATTTCCATCATGCATCCTCAGCCAATCAATCTTAGCTCTCTGCTTCAGCATATTCTCTTCTAACTCATTCCATTTTATAACACTATCAGTACACTCTTTAACTTTGTCCACAGCCTCAGCATCCATTCTATTTTTAGTAAGATTAGTCTGAGATATCTCTAGCTCCTTTCTGGCTTTTTCCAACTCTTGAGTAACATTGGACATTGATCTACTGAATTTAGTAAGCTCAGGTTTAAGTCTTTGAAGTTTACTCCAAAGGACAAGCATAGGCTCCCCATGTAGAGGCTTATTCCAACTATGTCTAACCACTTCCTCATATTCTGTCATATCAGCCATGCAGTTATAGTATTTTAACCTTCTATTGCCTTTATGAACCTTCCCATCCACACACAAAAGGGCATGGTCAGACACACTAGGTGGGAGAATTTTCAGGACTTTATCCATGCTGCCATTGAACCAATCAACATTTCCAAGCACCCTATCAATTCTTGAGTAGATGATACTTGTAACATGTTTATTACTCCAGGTATTGTAATTTCCAACACTGTCCATCTCACTCAATCCAGATTTTAGCATCATTTCCTGCATACCTTTGTACTCTGCTTCAACAACCATCCTACCTCCAATTCTACCTTGAGCCCTAACCGCATTGTTGAAATCACACATAGCACACCAAGGACCTCTAATAGATTGGTGCAGATTGACAATATCCTTCCATAAGGCCTTTCTATTATCAAGCTGATTGTGAGCAGAGATTGCAGTTAACCAATACTTTAAACTACCCAACTTATCATAGACACCATAATGAACATGCTGATCAGAACTTAGGACAAACTGCAAATCAACTTTACTATTGTCCCAAGTAATCTAGATTCTGTCATTGGCATGATGCTGGTAATCATCTATAAAATTGTTATAGAGGTTGAGCTGACCTCTAACCTGGCTAGCTTTCTCTTGCTTTACTCTTATTTCAACCAAAATCACAATTTCAAGTTTCAACTTATATAGACGGGGGATGAATTTATGCATGTTATTTGACTTATTTCGGCCCATTGTTTACAAGTGATTAAGGCTTTGAACATAAAGAGTGTTGTAAGCTTTCAAACAATTGTGTATAGATGGATCAAGGATAATATAACATGGAAGGAGTCTTATAGCAAAAATAATGTAACTATAAGTGTTTTTAAGTTTGTCTTTGGCCAGTTTTCTGATTTCAAGATGAGTTTTAAAGTGTTTTATGTGTGCTTAGTTGTGGTTTAATTGGGATTGTGTTTTATACTTGTCTTGTTAGTTCTTGTTGAAAATTTTGTTCTTGTTGAATATTTGCCATAACTTTCCTATTTGCAAATTATTTAGAACTTCTTCTAACTTAGAACTATTTAGAACTTTGAGTAACTTGTTCTTGCTGAAATTTATTAAGATTTTTAACTTAAAACTAAGAATACAAGATCATAAATATTTTTAACTAGTAAATTATGAACATAAAATCTCTGCACAATTGAAATATTCTAAATAGTTTTAAGATATGGCAAATGATTATGCTCTTAGTTCTTGCTCTTTAAGTTCAATTAATACTAACAAAAATAACTCATCTTCTTCTACAATGCTCTCTTAATCTTTCTCTAATAGTTTATACTTGTTTTCTTAGTTCTTGCTGAAAGTATTGTTTTTGCTTAATATTTGCCATAACTTTCCTATTTGCAAATTATTTAGAACTTCTTCTAATTCAGAACTATTTAGAAATTCCAGTAACTTGCATGTAGGTGGGTACTAGTAGGTACGCATGTGGAACAAACAAGTCTTTAACATGATATGTTAATCTCAGTATGAAAAGGCGATTATGAGAATTGAGCATTGTAATAAATTTGCACAATCTGAATGATATTATGCTATTAATGATTGAAAAATGAAATTATGATGTGACTAATAAAGTGAAGATAATGTGATGAATAATTGTATGCAAGTTGTTTTTGAAATTTATTTTTGAAGTGTTTTTTATATACTTGTTGTGTATGAATTGGATTGTATGTTATGAATTGGGATTGTTTAATTGAGACTACTTGATTAGTAGTGTGTGAATTAGGATTGTTAATTGTTGATTAATTGATTGGTAGTTGTTGATAATGGCTCCTTCATTATTTTATCAAGACGCCAACATAATCAAAATATACCAGTTAATGAAGTTGGTTCAGCTACAACAACTGCAATTATTGCACCTGAATTAGTTAATACACAATCTGCAAAGAAGAGGAAATCTAGTGCAAGTGGTTTTAGGCAATCAATTTCTTGTTGGGAACACTTTACTATATCACCTGATGACTAAGTCTATATTTGGAAAATGTTTAAATCACGGTAGAAAGCCACGGTAGCACAAAAGCTACTCCTACCTACTACTAAAAATATCAGTGAATTGGCTAGTAAACATGCGAAACCGGCAATTTACTTAGTTTTCAAACATAGGCTTAGTTGACGCACCCACTACAACTTGCCAAAACTGCCAAAAAAATATTTGTGTCACCCTAGGACTCAGAGCACCACCAACTTGAACCATCATATTAAAAAATATCCTAAGATGCCCCTTGTTATGTCAACTAACCCCATACAAACTGTTATAACATACCCAATTATAGATGGTAAATTGGTTCAAGTTAGCTCTAGATTTGACAAGAAGGCTTATAGAAGTGCTTTGTCAGTTTTGTAGTTATAGACGAGCAAACATTTGATGCAATAAATGGTGAAGGGTTTAAATTTTATTCTAAAGTAATGTGCAGCCCCAATTCACCATCCCATCTAGTCGCACATTAGCTAGGGACTATTTTCTGCTACATTTAGATGAAAAACAAAAATTAAAGGCATTTTTTAAGTAGACTGCAATAGGGTAGCACTTACTATTTATTGTTGGACTTCTATACAAAATCTCAACTACTTGACCCTTACGGTCCACTTTGTGGTTAATGAATGGAAGTGTGAAAAAAGAGTTATAAGTTTCGCCGTAATTCCAAATCACAAGGGTGACACTGTAGGTAGGAAGATTGAAAAAGTGATAAGGGATTCGGGAATTAGGAATGTATCAACCATAATAAGTATTGATAATGATATTACAAATGATGTTGGTGTGACATATTTGAAGAAAAAATAGCAAATATGAATGAGTTAATAAGGGATGGAGAATGTTTTCATATGAAGTATTCTGCTCACATTTTGAACTTGGTGGTAAATAAGGGTTTGAAAGATAAGCGTTTATCTGTAACTAGTGTTAGGGATGTTGTTTGATTTGTGAAGTCCTCACCTCATAATGCAAACAAGTTTAAATAATGCACTAAATTTGCTGGAATAACTTACAAAAAAATTAGTATGTCTCGATGTTTCAAATTGTTTAAACATGGCATATTTAATGCTAGAGGTTATAGAGAGGTTTCAACTCACTTTTGAAAAGCTCGGGAATGAAAATCCGAGCTATATGGAGTTTGGAAAAGTTAATCCCCCTAGTAGTGATGATTGGGACATTTCTAGGGTTTTTTTTAAAGCTTTTCTAAAGTTATTCTATGAAGAAACTAAGATTTTTTTCACCTCTCAACACGTGAGTGTGCATACTTGTTTTCACAAAGTGTCTACCTTTTATCATGAGTTAAAGCAAGCTACTATGAACTTAAATGGTGCTTTGCAAATCTGGGTGGGGCGGTGATGGAAAAGTATACTAGATATTGAGGGAGTGCTGATAAGATGAACAAGATGATATATTTTAGTATTATTATTGATCCAAGATACAAGTTGAGTTATATTGATGGACTTTTAAGGAAATGTATGGAGTTGGATCAAATTTTGGTAGTGAGTTGGTGAAATCCATTAAAGAGAGTTTACATAAGTTGTATAGTTGGTATAAGCAAGCTTATCACCAAAAACATAATTCCAGAAAACCTCTTGGTAGTGGTGGAAACAATGTCTCTGATGATGAAACAACCCCAGTTATTGTCCATTCTTCACTTATGGAAAGAGTCAATGCTTTTGAGCAACATTTAGAGGAACAAGATTTGTTTGATCAACAATTTGAGCTTTAGGGTTATAATTCTAGTAAGTGTGTTGATGAGGATCTTAACTTTGACATTCTTGTGTGGTGGAAACACAATTCATTTGAATATCCTATTTTTTTCTACAATGACTAAAGATATTTAAGCCACACCAGTGTCTACTATTGCTTTCAAAAGTGCTTTTAGCACAGGAAGGAGAGTCATAGAAACCTATAGGAGCTCACTGATTGCTGAAATGGCAGTTGCTTTAATTTGCATCCAGAATTGGTTAAGGCCTTCTTTTACCTATTTCCAAGACATAAACCTCATGGAAGATTTTAAGCTTTCAGAAGATATTGTAACAGGTAAATTACTACTTTATTTTGAATAAATAAGATGTTGTATTGTTGTATAGTTATATCTTTCTAAAAAAATTATTTCATTATTTTTAGAGTTTCAACAAATATCTTCAGCAGCAAGAGGATGATCGGGTGTCTCATCATCACAGTCTCTGCCAAATCTTTTGGTTGTGCTTGAAATGGATGTATGTATATCATTATTTACTTATTACTTTATTATTTTTTAATAATTAATGTATGTTTTTTTTGGAGTCATATATGACTTATATATACCACTGCTCCATGGCCGGATGAAGAATATATATTTATATTTTGTCCCTTGGATTTTAAAGAAACTAGCTAGGCTACTACGTAACAGCATTTGTTGAGTTTTGCTTCAATTGTGTCCTTGCTAACAGAAAAAGATAGGTTAGTATAACTTATTACATTCTTGGAGATTAAGTTAAATTATTTTGTCCAATAGATAATGTTGCAATTGTATGTTCTTTGTGAGAATTGGATCGAACTCTAGTGGGTCGAATAGTAGGTTCTGGTTCGACAAGATTTATGCATGAGGTCAAAGCTTGTTTGCATGTTGTTGACGAAGTAGTGCATGTTGTATTCGAAGGTGTTCTAACTCGTATTAGTCGAAATGCTAGGCTTGTTAGTATTTAGAATTGGGCCTGTTTGTTATGTCCAATTGTTTAAGTTAGCTTGTACCCTAAGTTGGCTTGTAATGGGTGTTTGTGTAAAAACTCATTAGTTTCGTATGTTAGGTTTATTATAAATAGTATACTAGTCTCTCATCATTGCATCCTGTAAATCCTAATGTAGGGTGAAAGGGTTATTTGTTATTTTTGTAACACTTGTAATATTGATTAAAGAGAAAGTAAAGAATACCAGTTATAACCAATTCCTTGTTGTTCTTCTTGCTTTTCTATTGTGTTCCCTATTATACTGTATTCGCTTCCTTTTCACAACAAATTGGTGTGGTGAGCATGGAGAAGACGCCTTCAACAAAGTATGAGATTGAAAAGTTCACCAGAGTGAGCGATTTCGGTTTGTGGCGCATGAAGATGAAAGCCCTACTGGTCCAACAGAGTTGTTTGGAAGCGTTGAAGGGAGCGACGGCTATGGACGTTGCGTTAATAGAAAGAGAAAAGACGGCCATGATAGAGAAAGTCGAAATCGCAATTTTTTTAGCCTTGGTGATAAGTTTCTTCGACAGGTGTCAAAGGAGACAATGATGTCAGCGTTGTGGGTGAAACTTGAAAGTTTGTACATGACCAAATTGCTGGTAAATCGACTCTACCTGAAGCAAGTTTTGTATTTATTCAATATGATTGAAGATAAAGTGTTGTCTAAGAAATTGGATATGTTCAACAAGAAGATTCTTGATCTTGAAAATATTGATATGAAGATCGATGATAAAGATCAAGCGTTGTTACTGTTGTGTGCTTTGCCTCGATCACATGCTCACTTCAAAGAAACTCTCTTATATGGAAGGGAGTCCCTGACCTTTGAAGAAGTTCAATCATCCATGTATCCTAAGACATTGAGCGAATGAAAGGAGCATAAACCTTTGACTGTTGGTGAAGGTTTGGCCGTTAAGGGAAAATTCTTGCGAAAGGATGGTAAGTTCGACAAGAAGAAAGGCAAAAGTCAGAAGAAGTCTTACAGTGGCAAAGCATCTGGTATTAGATGCTATTATTGTAAGAAGGGGGGTCACACAATAAAGGCTTGTCCTGAATGCCTGAAAGATCGTGGAGGTAAGGATAATGGCAATACATCCATTGTTCAAGATGATTTCGAATCATCTGATTTTCTTGTGGTTTCAAGCAGTGACTCGAGTAAGGAGTGGATTATGGATTTAGACTGCACTTGGCACATGACTCCAAACAAAGACTTGTTTGAGGAATTATGTGATTAATATGGTAGATTTGTATTGATGGGAAACAACAAAGCTTGCAAGATTGTAGGTGTTAAATCTGTGAGATTCAAGCTCCGTGATGAGTCAATAAGGTTGTTGACTGAAGTTAGGTATGTTCCTGATTTGAAGAGAAATTTGATTTCTCTTGGTGAATTCGACAAGAAAGGATATGTTTTCCAAGAAGAGAAAAGTATCCTAAAATTCATGAAGGGGTCGAAGTAAGTCTTGAGAGGCGTGAAGAAACAAGGCTTGTATACCCTGGAGGTTGAAGTTACAAGGGGTCGACAAATGTTACATCCACGAAACCTTTGTCGAAAATATATATTTGGCACATGAGATTTGGCCATGATAGTGAAAGGGGTCTGGTCAAAATGGGAAAACAAAATCTGCTTGGTGGAGACAAAGTCAAAAAGCTGAAGTTTTGTGAACCATGTGAACTCAAAAATCTTGCAGAATGAAGTTCAACAAAGGCAAACAAATAACACATGGATCCCTTGATTACATCCATGTTGATCTTTGGGGGTCTGCAAGGTGTCCATCACATTCAGGAACGGGGTATTTTTTATCCATAGTAGATGATTATTCCAAAGAATTATGGGTATTCATCCAGAAGACTAAAGATTAAACTTTTGAGAATTTCAAAATTTGGAAGACTCTGGTCGAAAACCAAACTGACAGAAAGGTCAAGAGGTTGAGAATCGATAATGGCCTTGAATATTGCAATGAGGCGTTTGACAGTTTTTGTGCTGCCTCTGGTATTGTAAGGCACAAAACTACTGCAAGTACTCCATAATAAAATGGTTTGGCTGAAAGTTTTAAGCAAACTATTTTGGAGAGAGTCAGATGCATCTTGACTAGTTCTGGGTTAAAGGAGTTGTTTTGGGCTGAGGATGTTTCGACAGCAACATATCTGATAAACAAATGTCCTTCGATTGTGTTAGATATGAAGACACATGAAGAAGTTTGGTCGGGACATCCACCAGATCTCGACAAACTGGGAGTATTTGGCTGCGTAGCCTATGCTCACATTAGGAGAGACAAGGTCAAACCCAGAGCTTTGAAATGCATGTTCATGGGATACCCTGAAGGAATCAAAGCTTATAGCTATGGTGCATAAAGCCAGGTCATAAGAGGAATATCATCAGTCAAGATGTAGTTTTCAATGAAGCTGAAATGGCTTTTAAGAAAACTGATGATGTTGGTCGAAGTGCAAAATATTTGACGAAGAGCTGGAACATGTAGAGATTCTTGTTGAGGTGGAGAATCTTGATGCTTAATTGCATATCCCAGATGAAGTCGAAGAAGAAGTAGAAGATGCTGTGGAAGTTGAGGAAATTGTCGATGACTACCTATTATTAAGAGATAGGTCGAGAAAAGTCATCAAGCCACCTCAGAGACTTGGGTATGCAGATCTTATAGCTTGTGCCTTAATCTGTGCAAGTGAGGTTCTAGACGAAGAACCTAAAGACTATAAAGAAGCTATGAGAAGTCGAAATAAAACCGAATGGCTGAAGGCCATGAATGATGAGATAAATATCTTTATGATAATCACACTTGGGAACTGATCAAGAAACCTGTTGGGGCAAGGTTAGTCAGCTGTAAATGAATTTTCAAAGTTAAGGAAGGAATCGAAGGAGTGGCGTCAAAAATATACAAGACAAGGTTAGTCGCAAGGGGTTTCACTCAGAAAGAAGGTGTCGAATTCAATGACGTGTTTTCTCCAATTGTGAAGCATAGGTCCATTTGAATGTTGCTTTCCATGGTGGCATATTTCGATCTTGAACTGGAACAGATGGATGTGAAGACTACGTCCATGTATGGTGATCTAGATAAAATGATCCTCATGATGAGGCAACCTGAAGGGTATGTCGAAAAAGGGAAGGAAGATTATGTGTGCAAGCTAAATAAATCTCTATATGGACTGAAATAATCTCCTCGACTGTGGAATAAGAGATTTGATAAGTTTATGACACACATAAGTTTTGTTAGAAGCCAGTTCGACCATTGTGTTTACTTCTGATTTTGACCTGGTAATTCATTTGTTATGTTGTTGCTTTATGTGGATGATATTCTCATAGCAAACAACAATGTCGAAGATGTGATGAGGGTGAAGGATGAACTCAATAAGGAGATCGATATGAAAGATCTGGGAGCTGCATTCAGGATTCTTGGGATTGACATTCGAAGAGATAGAAAGCAATCAAAATTATGCTTATCTCAAGAGGCATACCTACAGAAGATTCTTTACAAGTTTGGTATGTCGAATTCAAAGCCTGTTGTGACTCCGACAAACCCTTAATTCAAGCTGAGTATTGATTAATATCCTAGTACTGATGTCAAAAGAGATTATATGAATAGCATCTCATATTCTAATGTAGTAGGTTCTTTGATGTATGTTATGGTCTGTACTAGACCCGACATAGCATATATAGTAAGTCTTGTAAGCAGGTACATGGCAAATCCTAGAAAGATTCACTGACAACCATTGAAGTGGATTCTAAGGTACATAAATGGGTCTCAAAATATATTCCTAATTTATGGTGGAGTATTGGGTGAAGATAGTATAGCAGTAATCGAAGGATATGTTGACTCTGATTATTTATGATAGAGTCCTAATTTATTGGTTTGTGGGTCTCGAAATAGAGTCATAATTTATGGTAGAGTCCTAATTTATTGGTTTGTGTGGATTCTAAAAAATCTATTTATGGATATATTTTCACTATGTTTGGCACAACAATTAGTTGGAAAGCAACACTTCAGAAGGTTGTTGCTTTATCAACCACTGAGGCGGAGTATATTTCCCTAACTGAAGTTGTGAAAGAAGAATTGTGGCTTGAAGGCTTTGCGAAGGAGCTAAAACTTCAAGGTCGAGGTATCACTGTTAAATACGACAGCCAAAATGCTATACACCTGTCGAAGAACTCAACATATCATGAGCGAACCAAACATATCGATGTGAGGTTGTATTTCGTGAGAGGAGTAATTGAGTGTGGAGAAGTCCAAGTGCTAAAGGTTTCGACAGATCATAATGTTGCTTATATGATCACCAAGACATTGTCGAGTTGCAAGTTTATCCACTATATGCAGTTGATAAAGCAGCACGACGAAAGCTAGTTTGTTCTTTGATGTTATAGAGTTTGATCCAAGGTGGAGATTTGTGAGAATTGGATCGAGCTCTAGTGGGTCGAAGAATAACTTCCCGTTCGACAGGATCTATGCATGAGGTCAAAGTTTGTTCGCATGCTGCTGTCGAAGTAGTGTGTGTTGTAGGCAAAGGTGTTCTAACACGTATTAGTCGAAATGCTAGGCTTGTTAGTCTTTCGAGTTGGGCCTGTTTGTTATGTCTAATTGTTTAAGTTAGCTTGTACCCTAAGTTGGCTTGTAATAGGTATTTGTGAAAAAAGTCCATTAGTTTAATATGTTAGGTTTATTATAAATAACATACAAGTCTCTCACCATTGCATACCGCAAATCATAAATTAGGGTGAGAGGGTTATTTGTTATTCTTGTAACACTTGTAATCTTGATTGAAGAGAAAGTAAAGAATAACAGTTATAACCAATTCCTTGTTGTTCTTCTTGCTTTCCTATTGTGTTCCTTATTATACTCTGTTTGAGGCATCCTTTTCACAACATTCTTGCAGGTTAACGATATTGCTTTTATCGGTGACAACTCTATTGAAGTTATTTTATGGTTGTTCCTGTGGACTATGGAAATACCTGTTGATGGTGATGCTCCTCTTGTTTTTGTAGGTAAACTTAGGGGGTGGAAAATGGATCGTCTGGACCGCCTCGCCTTAAGCCCTCCAAGTGAAATTAGACTTAAAAATTTAGTCTGTCCGGCCAAGGTAACGGGATGGCGAGCGACAAGTTTGCTCGCCTTTGTTTATTTATTTTATAATTTTCTTAATAGATTAATAGGTCTTATACATTTCAATTAGATTTTCCCTTATTTTTAGATTTTTTGTAAAACATCATTTTAACAATTTCTGCTTAAAAAAATTAAGCATCTCGATAGCTATACAATTTGAAACTCCAATATAACCTAGTGCATATCTCATTTTTTCTGATAATTTAGCGAGGATCTCACTGTAAATTGCTTTTCTGACAGATATATCTTCATGCACAATTTGCATTAACCAAACATTCATAATTTAGCACTAACCAAGTCATATGTCTTGATATATTTTCATTAGTGATATATATTATAAAGAACATCAAGTAGGATTATAAATTGTTAGAATTATTGTAAATAAGAAAATTGTATGTACTCCAAGAAATTAGAGAAATTATAATGGTTGTGATCAAGATTCAATATTATTATTATTATTATTATTATTATTATTATTATTATTATTATTATTATTATTATTATTATTATTATTATTATTATTATCCTCTGGTGTCTAATTAAGACAAACATATTAACTCAAATATTTTCTCATTTTTATTTTCTCTAATATGTATTGTGTCTGGATATATTATATGTGTGTATATCATCCAATGTGTAATTGAGAAATGCCGATTAATATAAATGTTTTCTTGTATTCTTTTTCAAACATAAACTTTGTTGTTATGTATTTTACGGTAGATTATTGGTACCATGTCCAACAAATAATAGGAAATTAAGGATTTTATGTGTTATAGTTCCAAAAGCATGTTATAGTTAAAAAAGTCAAGCGGACTAGGCGGATCAACATGTCCCGTTACGTCTTTAGCTAACGAGGTTTTTTTTTTTGGCAAGGCAAGATTAGCGGACCCTAAATCTCAACCCAACCCGTCATTTTTTGTCGGGTGAGCGGGTCACGACCCGTTTTGAAATCCCTAGGTATACTCAACTTTTATTTCTGATTTGTGTTGAAGATTATTGTATTTTTGTGTTATTTGATCACAGATTTGTCTACAATAATTTACACTTAAAATATAATGTCTCAAATTTAATCTTCTGAAATTTGGTATTTTGTAGGCCTCTGTCATACCCCAAAATTTGCCCTCATATATTTACAAACGCCATTTTATTTCGACTAAATGAGTTGGCACAGGTGGTAAGAATTCAAGCGTGAAATGTACAATAGCGCGAGGTTCCGTGTTCGAATCCCACTACTGACGTTTTTATTTGTTACTAATTTAATTTCCGTTTTAAATTACTTTTTCTTAAAATCACAAAAAAATTGTTTTTATATTATTTACAATTAATTTTCATAGTTTTTTCACTTTTCCATAAAAAATAAAAAGATTTTAAATTCTACACCTTTTTTATATTTTAGGTTAGTTTTTTAATTAGTTAAGTATAATCATAAAAAACTCAATTAAGATAATTTCTTTTGTTTGGACTTTTGGTTATTTTTAATTAATTATGGTCTATTAGGGTTAACCTAATTTTGTATATTATAAATAGGAACAAAATCCTGTAAAGAGGAGGATCCTAATTTCCACGTACATACTAATCCTTATCACCAACTTCCCCGTGTTTTTGTCTGCTACCTCTATCCACAACCACACAATTATCAGTCCTTCACAACAACCATACAAAACCTTCTTCTACACTAACAATCTTAACCTTCACTTACACTTACAGCCACTAACGCTTAATTGTCACATATTTGTCTTAACGATGTTTTTCATTTGTAGGAATTGAACACAATATAGAGATGGACACGGTTATCCAACTTGCGCTTCTGCTGTTGCGTTTCCGCTGTATATCTGTTTGAGTTAAATGTTTGCATTCTTTTAACATAAACCTTGACGTGTATTCATCATCATACCATATGTTTATCCTCCATAATTTATATGCAAGCCTGTACACAAATAAATCAAAACAGAAGTACGAAAAAAGAGCTTGGATCGTAAACAAAAAGCATTCAATTTTGTATCTGGCTGTTGTTTTCAATTTTGATTACAGGTTGCCATTACGGAAGAGAAGATCAAGAGACTCTGACGAACATCGATGCAAAACCGCGAGAACTGTGAAGCTTTGACTCAAAACGCAACCTTCGCATACCCGTTTCCGGCCAAGATTAAGGGGGAGTATTGTTGTATTCCTTCTGCAAATTTTTGTGCACTGATTTTGCTGTTATGAATTTGTTGTTGATGGGCCTAGTATAAACTTTGAAATTGAAGTCACTTGATTGTTCTTCATGCTTGGCAAATTTAGATCATGTATTTGTTGTAACAGGTTTTAAAAGAAATAGATGGATTCGAGAACCTGGAAGAAGAATTAGATCAGATCGGAGCAATACTGAATCTCCGCCTTCCAACCCAGCGCCGACACAGCTCTATCAAGAAGCCCTTCGAGCCTCTCCGCAACGACACCGCCTACTATACCATAACAAACTCCACTATGCCACCATTTTTCCGCCCCGACGAAACTGTTATCCAAACTTGTCCTTCTACTCTCCAATGTCACCATGAAACAACAAACTTAACTTCGACGCCGATGAATCTGTCTCCGACTTGTCCATTCAAACTTTCTTCTTAATCAACTATGTGTGTAGTTTGTTTTGTTTTTGCAGGAAAAGAGACAAGAACAGGGAACAAAACTCAGACGACGGCTCGTAGAGACAACCTAAAAGGCATACAGAAGAAGTAGCTTCGAGGATCACCGCGAGCTGATCCACAACTCTCACCGACACAGTCACGCTGCCGCCCAAGCCACCGACGTCCTCCCTCCACCAATGAAGCCGATCGGAACAAACACCAATACCTTCAGTTCCATCAAATCACTACCAGAACAACACCACACTGACGGCATCCACTTTGTTCCGTTCAACGTTCCAACACATCACAAATCGCAACAATTCAGCGAATAACTCAACACTGCGACTACAACAATCGGAACAGACATCTCCATCAATTCACACAGCATCAACACCGAGTCGCAGCCAACCGTCGTACGAACCAAATCGCCCCGCACCAAGCACCTCCCAGACGCTGCCAATCTTCAATAATCCGTCTCCAAGCGCAGCAACCAAATCGCATCCGGTTCAATACAGCTATCAAACATCATTTTCACCGAATTCACAACACCGAGGAACACGATTCAGTATCCGCGATATCATCAAACAGATATGCTTCTAACCATTCAATCGACATCACCTCATCGAAGAAGAAGTATGAGATTACCGCGAGATAGTCGTCGAAGCCGTAGAAATCGATACATTCGAGCTGTTCATCCATTCTCGTGGATATTCGTGAATTCATCCTCAATCTCCTCCACTTGATCTCGCTAATTCCATGTCTAAAGGGCCAGAACGCGCTGCTCCACCATAAACCTCCACCTCAATGAATCAGGTTTTCATTTTCGCGCTCATTTCTTCCTCTGTCATGTAACTACCCCAAAGCCTTGTAATAACTGCCTGCAGGTGTTTATTGTAATAGCGTAGAACTTTTAAATTCCGCCTTTAATTATTTGTTTTTAACTGCGTGGTTAGTAATCTTAGGGAGTGCCAGCCTTGTTTAAAATAAATTAGCTCACTAATTATAAGATAAAATATCCGAATCTAATCACCTGATTGTGCCACACACACACCTTTAGGGTAATTCCTCTTGCTGCTTTGTTGCCTTATTACTGTTGCCTGTTGCCTTAATTTGTGAAAATAGTCAAGTCCTTCGATTCCGATGATGCCTAAAGCAAAGGTTGCCTAAATTGTTTAAATCATCATATGAGATCTAGTCCCTCGAAGTTGCCTCGGTAAAACATGATGATTGTCCCAATTGCTAAGGTATCCTCGCATGTTGCCTTAAATGACTATTATATTCTTCCCTTAGACTACCTGCCCTCTTTATGGCAGGGACAGTTTTATGGTGAACGATAACTCTGATGACCCTTTACATCCAATAAAAGGACTTGCTACCCTCTTATGGTATGGATAGCCCTGAAAAGCTAAAAGAACAAATTTTAAAACTTAGGGTAGTTGCTACTAATTACTTGCTCTAAAATTCAAATTACTTTTCACACCTCCTTTTCAAATCAATTCAAAAAGGCTACGCTTATTCATAAGCTAAAGTCCTTATTCAAAGTATTTTTCTAAACACACACGACACTCTTCAAATAATTCAAACAAACAAGTGAGCTAAGCAATTAAGAGCCCATGGATAACCATGGATGCAAAGGGTGCTTACACATTCCCTTTGCATAACCTACCCCCCGAACTCAATCTCTTTTCAAATAAGGTCTTTCCTGTTCTTTTATGCCTTTCCCAATTGGATAAAATAAAAGTTGGTGGCGACTCTTGCTTACCGCGACATTTCTTTAAAAGTCAGTTCACCGTATTACAACCTCTAAGAAAAAACTCTAAAGAAAAAAAGGTTAGTAAAACTTTGTATAAACTGATACAAACATTTCATAAATCTAAATTTATAATATTACTCAACTTATGTAAACTATAAGTGTTTTTTCCTTTTTGTCTTTAGTTACATGTTTAACATATCTCTTTGACTATACTAATTGTATTACACTTTAGCTGAACTAAAACAGGAGGAGAGTTTTTTGTTGAAAGAAAGGATAAACTTGAAAAATGTATGATACGTAGTTGTTTTCATCGATAATTATCAATCGGTTCACACGTTCTATCTCTGTACTTCAAATTGACAATATTGCATTTGTTAAGATTTGTTAATTAATTAACATTGCTTAAATTTCTCAACTGGAATTGATATTTTTGTGTTTCACTGCTGAAAAAGAGAAAGCCACAAATGAAATATTGAAGATAATGAAGGTAACCTCTCTTATTCTCTTCTACCTTTTTGTTAAATCAGACACTAAATCATTCAATTTTTCACCCAATCAAAACTGAGTGTGATTTTTATTATGTTTTATAAAAACGATGCTAAAGGGAGTAGCTGTTTTTCTCATTCTCTCTATTTCTATTTTGTTGGATACTAATAACTCTCATTCTATTGAGGTGTGTAAGTGTGTTTTCCCCCTTTGGTGTAGTGATAATTATTTTAGTAATATTTTATAATTCTAAGGTTTGATGAAAGAACTATATTAACTAGTTGTCATTCTACATGTACAGAGTATTAATTATTGTGTACAACTACATATTGGTTGTTTTGGAAGAGTAAGCTAATACATGACAACTTAAATGATAATGTTATAGTAATTTGAATTTTTTTTGAATCAATGTGTATAATAGGCAAATTTGCAATTAATTTAGGGTTAATACCTATTTTACCCCCTGCCATATGGGGCGTAGTTGAAAAACCCCCCTGCCAAAAAAAAAGTTTCAAAACATGCCTCATAAAATTTCAAAAGTTTGCATTTGAACCTTTATCACGCCACCTCACTAAAAAGTCTGATGTGGCAATTTTTTTTTAATTTTTTTAATGACATGGTTGGGCTTAGGTGGCATTTTTATTATTTATTATTTTTTTTAATTCCACGTGGCATTTTTATTATTATTTTATTGTTTGGTTTTTAGAATGCTCAAAAAATTGGTCCTAGTGGGTGTTGAACCCAGGACCCAAAGCAAACATGCCCAGCAGCTTTACCACTAGGCTGCGTGTTCCTTTTTGTTATTCATTTGCCTTAGCTAGCTTATAATAATACTGTATTTACGTTAATAGCTTAGTTAATATTTTCATAATTAATTATTGTAAATATTATTAGTTTATAATTACTGTATTAGTTATTAGTTAATGTTATTAATTAATATTACTTAAATTATAAAATAATAATTAATATTTATTATAAACTATTAATTAAGAAATTCATTATAAAATAACAAAATAATATTTGTTTACTAATTAGCGTTAATATTTATATATTTATATAAAATAAAATATATAAATATTAGTTAAATTAGTAAAATAATATTTTTTTACTAATTAACGCTAATTCTTATGCCCACGCATTTTCTCAATTAATTAAACTATATTTTACAATTAGTTAAATTATAAAATAATATTTATATTTAATTTAAATTATCAACAAATATTTAATTTACAATATTTTTATTATTTAATTAATATTTGTTTAATTAATATTAAATTAGAATTATTAATGCTAATATAAATATTAATACTAATAACGTAAATTATAATTTACAATAATATTAATTGTTAATAGTTAAATTATGAAGACTTATTTTTACAATAACAGTAACTATTTGTAAAACAATATCAATTAGTAACTATTAGTAATAATATTTGTTTACAGTTAATTAATAATGCTAATTATTATGAAAACAATATCAATTAGTTAAATTATAAAATAACAATTACTTATTTTTACAATAACAGTAACTATTTGTAAAACAATATCAATTAGTAACTATTAGTAATAATATTTGTTTACAGTTAATTAATAATGCTAATTATTATGAAAACAATATCAATTAGTTAAATTATAAAATAATAATTAATATTTAGTTTAATTTAGTTTATATTTTATAATTTAATTAACATTAGAAATTTAGTTTAATGTTAGAAATTAACTATTAAAGTTATTAACATTATAGAGTAATATTATAACTATGCTAAGGTAAATATTGAACAAAGAGAGACAAGCAGCCTAGTGGTAAAGCTGCTGGGCATGTTTGCTTTGGGTCCTGGGTTCAACACCCATTAGGAACAATTTTTTGAGCATTCATATTAAACATTCTTAAAACCAAACAATAAAATAATATTAAAAATGCCACGTGGAATTAAAAAAAATAATAAATAATAAAAATGCCACCTAAGCCCAACCATGTCATTAAAAATAATTAAAAAAATTAAAAAAAAATTGCCACATCAGACTTTTTAGTGAGGTGGCGTGATAAAGGTTCAAATGCAAACTTTTGAAATTTTATGAGGCATGTTTTGAAACTTTTTTTTTGGCAGGGGGATTTTTCAACTACGCCCCATATGGCAGGGGGTAAAATAGGTATTAACCCATTAATTTATGTAGTGAATAGTTTTTCAAACACAAGTTTAATATGTGGTGATTAGTTTATATATTAAATCAGTAATATATAATGGCCAAAGTTGCATATTACGGACTCTACAATAAATTAGTAAGTATTAAATCAATATTAAATAAATTTAAATATTTTTGGGCTTAAATATTAGATCAATCCAATAACCCGAAGTACCCTCCATAATAACCCGAACATGCGTAAACCAAACCCGTCTAAATTGAATATAAAATTGGGCAAAAATGGGTATATTATTGCTACCCGCGGTTTGGGTTAGGTGGAGGTCTTGGGTCCGAACCCGTCAACCCAACCCGTTGTCCAACCCTACATATGATATATGACCGAGCTAAAACAACTAGCATGAAAGCCTTAAAGGACAAATGAAATGAAAAAAAATAGGGCAAAATTAGGCATTAGTTGATAAATAATTGCTCAACAAATAGCACGAAGTAGACAACCATAAAACCCATACAAGTAGCTTAAATTTGATGTCTCTACTCCATCCCTTCGACAATGTATAAGAACTGATACAATAATTTATTGTGGATTTGATCCATGGAAAAATAAAATTTTCTTCATATTAGACTCATATTTAGTGCTTGTAATTTACTGCCAATCAAAGGAATTTAACACTCCACTTTATCCAACAATGGTTACAAATATATACATTATGGTTAATTTTGGATAAAATTACACCAAAATTCAGGTTTTATAGTACCACTTGTACATTCCCCTAGTGCTACACTTGAATTAGATGACAATAAGGAACTAGAAACAAGGGTGTCATTTCAGAGAGATCATTTAGTGTAAAGAACTATAAAAAAGGGTGAAAATTCATATGTCCTAATTCTTATCTTGGAAAAAATCCAAAAAAAAAAACTCTAACAAGAATGATAATTAAAAAAGTTTGTACAAACATTTAAAGTAATCTTCTTCACTAAATAGAACATCAAATTGGTGACAACTGATAACAATACAAAGAAACTACACTCATATCCAATTCTATAAACCACCCCCATTTATTCACCATCCATACATTAGCAAACAATCCACTAAGCTCACAAACAGCCACCCCTGTTCTAAATGTAAAACTAACTCATATTTTGGTTTGTAATTCTTAGTTAACATGCAAATCCAAACTCTGATGAAGAATTCATGAAAGACAAACACGAGATGGATGACCGAGTCGAAAAGAAATCCACCATACAATTTAGTTATCCTGTCAACTCCATCTTTCTTCAATTCATCTCATATTCCTTTTCATGACTACTTCCATCTACTGAACTCTCAAGATTTTTCTGATCGCAACTTAATTCCACCCATGTGTTTAAATTAACTTAACCTACTCGTGATTCTTCTTATTCAACCCGTGAAATCACCCTCAATCAAGCCGCATTTTAAGCTAGTGAGATATAGCAAAATCCCTATTGTGTTCATTCCATTAATAATGACATTGACCCTACCCTTTTAAGAAAAACTTGAGCAATTTTTTAGGGCTTTAAAACACATAACACAGGGTATAATGCATACTTCTATATTGTTGAACAATTTTTTATTCTACTCTAAAACAACATATCCAACCACTCCTAAAATACAATTTCCTAAAAATTACTCAACACAAAAATGCTCTTTATTATCATTTTAGCATGTAGATTCTACTAAATCTAAAAATCTAAATCCAATTTCACATATATATAAATTAGGCAGACCCAATTCATTTCAAATTAGATTAATTCAAGAAAGTTTTAAACAAATAATTGAGTTGACAAAAATGATTAAAAAAAAAAAAGAAAAACTATTTAAATTTATAAATCAGCATTAGTAAAAATATTCATGTGAATTCTATTAGATCTAAACTTAAATATTATATATACCGTAGAATCTATTGGTATCAAATTATATTAAACAGATCCATTTTATTTTAAAGTGTAATGCTAACGAGTGCCTAAGAGATTAAAAAGGCAAGTTAAACATTGTTTAATAAAGTAAAAAGATATGTTTTTACCCAAAATATATGTATTAAATGCATTGAAAATATAAATAACTAGTGTCTTACCCGTGCGTTCGCACGGGTATCCGTCGTTTTCGCGCATTGTGATTGAGGGAAATAAAAGATGATAGGGAAAATGTTATTTCGTTCAATATAGATATTATTGTAGAAGTAAATGTCCTAAAAACAAATGTGTAAAATATAGAAATTTCTTTTCAATAGGTTGGGCCAAAGTTTAGGATATATTGATTAATAAACATTATTTTCCCCTTAATATTCAATATTTCGACCAGTAACTTCGTGTTCTCGTTAATATTCAATATTTCATATTGATTAATAAACATTATTTTCCCTTTAATATTCAATACTTCGATCAGTAATTTCATGTTCCCGTTAATATTCAATATTTCGATCAGTAACTTCATGTTCCCGTTAATATTAAATATTTTGATCAGTAACTCATGTTCTCGTTAATATTGAATATTATATTCAGTAACTTCATGTTCCCGTTAATAGTCAATATTTTGATCAGTAACTTCATGTTCCCGATAATATTCATTATTTTGATCAGTAACTCTGTATTGCCGTTAATATTCCGAATTTGTTCCCGTTAATATTTAATATTTTGATCAGTAACTTCACATTCCCGTTAATATTCATTATTTTAATCCGTAAGTCCGTGTTCCCTTTAATATTAATTATTTTGATCAATAACTTTGTGTTCCTGTTAATCTTTCAAATTTGTTTCCGTTAATATTCAAAAAAAACTATTAGTAAAAGATATCAGTAAAAGATTAAATTTGGGTTAAAATTGAAAAAGTTATAAAAAATTACATACATAAGAGTCATGACACTGTAATAGATTAATAATCAATAAATGCAATATGCAATGATGTTTAAAATTACATCTCTATCAGTTTTCTAAATAGTTTAAACATACCCAAACTAAATAATTGAAAGACCATCTTATAATATTTTTCTACATCTAGTCAAACCAAGCAAGAATGAGTATGTCACAATGCTTTATTGGAAGGGTACATTGTTATGAACTGATTTTCATGCATTGCTAATATATGTTAACTAATTATTTTCTTGGAAAAATTGGTAACAACTTTTATGTCCTTGTCCCAATAGGGTGAATGTATGGGACAGATTGAAGAGATAAGATATTTGTGGTGCAACTTCGTTGTTGTATACCTCATATGCCGGATGAAGCTTTAATGTTGGTCTAATGTTAGAAATTTGATCAGTTTCCTCACACACACGAAATTGAAAAACACATGTTTGTCTTGACAAATAATTTGAAGATATATTATCGTGAAAGTGGTATTATCAAGAGAGAAAAAGTAATACTATTGGTCGTTAGATTCAAAAACAAAATAATTCAATTCAATTCATCAACCATGAGTATCTATTAACTGATAACATTAGTTTAACATTTGCAACCATTTTGTTAAAGTGGAGATGATCCATTAACAATTGAAACTACTCTCTGATTATAATCCAATTCCTAAATAACCAGAACTGAAATAACGGATAAAAGACAATTATTTCACCTAACTAAATAAAACATGCGGTCTTATTACAAACAAATACATGATCTGAAATGAAATCAACACTTAAATTAAATGCCTTGCTGAAGCATTGCAATTTGCCCAGACTCTTATTGGAAGACCGTAAAGCTGGATAAAACCAGCAACATCACCTTGATCATATATACCATTGACCAATGCATGCAGATAGATAGAGATAGCTTATTATATTTTACTGGTAGTACATCATTTGTTGTGCAACAGCTACATTTTGGAACCCGCCGTCATATATCGCCTGGCTTGCTCCAATTGTGGCCTACTAAAGAGGATGTTGCGCTTGGGGATGCATCAATGCATCATGGACACCACCCATCTTGCTCATTGCTATCTTCCTCTCGTAGGTCAGAATATCAGTTGCGGAAAGACTTGGCAAAGGTGCAGCAGTAGGTGGAGGAAAAGGATTTGAAGCAGTTCTAGTTGTAGTCGGCTTGCTCCCCCAATAGCACTGTATTTAAACACAAACAATATCAGAGGCAATAAGAATGGTGCAAATTATATTCATGAATAATAAATAATTAGTAGAGATACAAACTAATTGCAATTCCTTATAATTCATTGAGCACATGTTATAAAAGCATGTCAATTGCCAATGTGGAAAACTCACCTTAATTAGTTTTCTGCAGAGATAAGACTGGGCATTTCCCATCTTAATTGCCAGAGTTGTTTCCGCGTGAGTACTAAACCTCACAAACCCAAATTCTTTATCACGCTGGACAGGAACCTCCTCTATCACACCAGCCCTAAGGGTATAGAAATGACGATGGAGATCAAGTTGTGTTGCCTCTAGAATCAACAAAAGGTCATAACGATTAAAATGAGAACATCAATTTCCACAAATTTCAAAGATACAACTCACGAGTAAACATCACATATATCAAAATCAAAAGGCAGAAACTTAAAACAAAATCTGCATCTCTACCATAATGCCCAAAACAGAAACGCAAAATAAAACAATAAGCTAAAACTGGTGAGTGAATGTAAAGACTCATTATAAATGGGTCTATGGATTTCGAAATATTACTTCTGTTGAATCATAAAAATCTTGAAAAATTATCAATAGACTATTGATTGATGAACTACTTTGTTCAAATCATAAATTGAAAAATAGAAATAAAGTTTCTTACCTCAGAACAAAGGTTACCCACATAAACAATTGTATATTGAGGATTGTTCTCAGGAGCATCATTGTTAGGTGTCTCTTTACTATCCTCTGAACAATAAAAAATTATGATAATTGCATGCCTAGTATTCCGTCAGTTAACTATGAAAACAGAAGTCTTAATGAACACTAATTTTTGAAAGTTCGATCATGTAAAAATCTTTAGGTCAATGGTAAAAAGATGACAGCAAAGTTTAAGTAAGCCCCCATATCTATTTTTAAATCAAGAAATATATAGGTTTGTAACACGGTGGGAGAACTGACTTTTTGAAATGTTGCGGATAGCAAGAGTCGCAACCGACTTTTGTTTTATCCAATTTGGAAAGGCTAAAAGAACAGGAAAAAACCTTTTAAAAAGACTTTGAGTTCGGGGGGTAGGTTATACAAAGGGAAGGTACAATCACCCTTTATATCCATGGTTATCCATGGGCTCTTAATTGCTTAGCTCACTTTGTTTTCAAAAATGTTTGGAAAAGTGTCGTGTGTGAATAGGAAAAAGACAAGGACTTTAGCTTGTAAATAAGCGTAGCCTCGTTTTGAATAAATTTGAAAATAAGTGGGAAAAAGATATTTGATTTTGAATTTGAGAAGAGTAAGCAATCAGGAGCACCTACCCTAAGTTAGAAAAATTGTTCTTTTAGCTTTTCGGTTTGAAAAGACTATCCATACCATGAGAGGGTAGGAAGTCCTTTCATTGGATGTTAAGGGTCATCGAGAAATTATCGTTCGCCATAAAACTGTCCCTACCATATAGAGGGTAGGTAGTCTCAGGGAAGGACATAATAGTCATTTAATCTTTAGGTAACCAGCGAGGAAACCTTAGCAATTGGGACAATCATCATTACCGAGGCAACATCGAGGGACAAGATCATTTACTGTTAAGGCAACTTCGAAGGGACTATGATCTTATGATGATGAACTGAGAGTAACATTTGTTTTGCTTAGGTATCCTCGTATTCGAGGGACTTGACTATTTTAGAATTCACATAAAGGCAACAGGCAACAAGAAGGGTTACCCTAAAGGTGTGTGTGTAGCACAATCACGTGGTTAAATTCAGTTATTTTATCTTGTAATTAGTTATTCTAGGTTAATTCAAGGCTTACACTCCCTAGGATTACTAACCACATCAATTAATATTACGGCAAAATAAAAGGCAGAAAATAAAATCCTACGGTATTACAATAAACACCCGTGGGCAAAAATAAAAAGGCAAAAAGAGAATTATTAATTTAAAATCATCAGATGGCTTGAGCCTTCATCGATTCTTGACAAACCCTGGAAAATTAAGAATGAAGAAGAGAAAGGTTAGTGCATTAAAGATCGACAACCCTAATTTATAGGATAAATCAGGGTTAAAACTACTGGTTTAAATAAAATATGAAAAGTAAATAAATTAATATTTTAAATAACCATTAAAGGTTAAGAAAGTCGAAAGTTCGATTAAATATAAAAATTAAATAATTATTGGATTAAATCCTAATTATTTAATTGATTAAAAGTATATGTGTAAATTTGAATGTTTAAAAAACAACAAAAAAACTAAAAAACAATTATTGGTAGAATTAAAAAAAAATCAAGTTTTTGATAAAACAATAAATAATTATGAAATTATTATATAATTTCATGTGATAATTTTTAATAAAAATAATAAAAAACTATGATAAAAAGAATGAAAATAAATAAGGAGTTGTATAATTAAAAATAAAAAAAATAGAAAATACTTAGCTTGGATTAGGTGTGGCCGGCTCCCTGAAGGTTTATGGTAGACTGGCATCTTGTTATACGTTGGATCTGATCTGGGAATTATCTTAAGGCTAGGATTGGTCAGTGCGTCATACGCGTGCGTGGGATGCCAGCATTGAATCTGCAAGCAACGTTATCCACAGAAAAATAAAGAAACAAAACGCAAGAGGCAAGGATCGAACCCCTGCCCTTGCATATGAACACCTTTGGTACACGCTGCTTCACCACTGGGCCAGATTTGGTTCACTGTTAACAACATGAATGCATAACATAATATATTAGAAAAAACAATTAGTTCCAGAATTTAAAATAGCCTTCACGCCCAGCTGCATCATCTTCTTCGTGGAAGCTTTGTTCTTCCTTACCCCTGCACAAATCCATCTCCTGGAATACGATGAATAAACAACATACAATGATACAAATCGATTCAAAATCGCATCCCGTAGGTGATTGCGTTCTTATTATGGTCCAATTTCATCTATGTCAGAAAATCCCAATTCAAAGCTTGGAACCCTAACAATGGTGGATTCCGTATACAAGTAAATAAACGCAATTAAATTTCCAGAATCACTCATAACATCATTATAAACACAAATATGCAATCAAAATTCATTTATAATGCACAACAAGATGAAATCAGAGTTGGAAAGAGTTGATCAAACCGTGAGGTGTTGGCTATTGTTCTTGATGCCTCAAGGCTCGAGGACGATTGTAAAACGCTTAGTGATGCTTCAAGAGTGTTCTTGGATCTTCAAAACTCTTTGAATTGGGTTGTAATCATAAAAACGATTTTGTAATTTTCTTGAATTTTTTAGAGCTTGAAGGTGGTTCTTGGAGGCAAAATTTTTGTCCCCTAGCATTTGATCATCTTTAGGTATATATGGAGAATGAATTAGGTCAATAAAACTTGAAAGAATCTTGTTGAATCTTAAATTGCAATTTGGAGAAATTTGATTCATGAAAGCTTCCAAATTTGGTCCAATCTTGATTCAATCTCTTCCAATTTCAATGTGCACGAAATTGTATTGAAAATATGTCTTAAATGGTGATTGAAATTGATCCTCATAAGATCTTAAACCAAATATTTGATTTTCACATGATTTATATGAGTTAATTATCACTTTTAACTGATTAATAATTCATATAAAAATCAAATAAAATTCAAAAATTCGTGGCAACCAGATTTGAGGCCTTGGATAACTTGAGGATCAAGCTTGGGCCAAAAAAGATTGGGTTCCTTTGCAAAGAAATCCATTTTGAACCACTTTTACTTCACATTTTCTTTTCAAAATTGTCCAACTTTGACAAGGCATATCTCCCTCAGTTTTTAAGATATGGAGGATTTCTAGGACTTTTTGGAAAGATCAAGATGTCCTCTACAAGCCACATTGGAACCCTTTTTCCATTTGAAGATTTTATATTGATGATATGGGCTTTGACAAAAAACTGCTTTTGGTTGACTTTCAAAAATGACCTGTAATCTTTTGATTCATATCTCTCAGATGGAGCATTTTTAGCCTTGGCATGTGAGAGACAAAGTTGTATAGAATTCAATTTCCTTCAAAATGAGCTTTGGATGGGAAATTTCTGGTGTTCCATGTGAAAGTTATGGCTGGTCAAAGTTCAGTTGACTTTAGGTCCAAAAAAACCCTAATTTAGAAACTTTAGGTTTTGTTGATTTCTGCGTTTTCCTTGATGAATCATGATCAACCCTTGATCAGATGATGAATGTTACTTCAAAATAAGGATGTTGACCAAAAATCAGATATTTTGACTGTACTTTGACCACATTTGACTTTTAGGTCAAACTAGTCGACTGTTGACTGTTTGAATTGTTGACTGAGCAATCTTAGGAATCAGATCTTGAAACTTGAGGTGAGGATCCTTTGAATCATATGAGAGGCCATGGAGTCCACTTGAGGTATCAGAAACTGATTTTACTTTGAGAAGATTAAAACCCCAGTTTGAGGGTTGTTGTTTAGGAGAGTGTACATTCAGTCAAGTCCTGATAAATGAGCTTGAGTATGAAAGTGTGGTGGGCAAATTTTGGGGTATGAAAGCTGCCCCTGTTCAATCTTCTTAAACCTGCAGATGTAGATTGTCCTGTGTGCCTATCGGAATCTGAAGGTGGAAGAGGATTGAACACTAGAATACCAAGAAATTTGCCCTTGCTGATGTAGGGACCTTTTCTGAAGATGGGCTTAAAGATGCCATCTGGAAATTGATGAAAGTTGTCAGGGATGGGATTAAAGATGCCACCAGGATATTGAGACTTGATTGAGATTGGCTTTAAAATATGCCATCCAGCTTGATAGACTTGAGAATCAGAAGGATATACTTAGGATGATTCGCACGTTAGACTGAACCCACCGTATTGATGAGTGTCAAAGTAAGTTGTATGTTAAATAGAAGGATGGGTCGTACGTTAGATCGGATCCAATTTTTTTGATAAATGTCTGGAAAGTTGTGCGTTAGGCTGAAGGATGGGTCGTACGTTAGACCGGATCCAGTTTGCATTGATAAATGTCTAGAAAGTCGTGCGTTAGGCTGAAGGATGGGTCGTACGTTAGACCGGATCCAATTTGCATTGATAGATGTCTGGAAAGCTGTGCGTTAGGCTGAAGTATGTGTCTTACATTAGACCGGATCCAGGTTGCATTGATAAATGTCTGGAAAGCCGTGCGTTAGGCTGAAGGATGGGTCGTACGTTAGACCGGATCCACTATGTTGATAGTTGTTAGAATACACCGTACATCAGGTTGTATCCTAGGATGAGTCGTATGTTAGACTGAATCCTTTGTATTGAGAAGTACCAGAATGAGTCGTACGTTAGGCTGCATCTGAGCTCGATGTATTAAGAAGTGTTTGTTGGAGGTTGATCGTGTCAGCACCGTTCGTAGTGACTGAATTAAATCTTGGAAAGATGATCGTGTCTATACCGTTCGTGGTGATACAATTAGATCTTTGAATGTTGGTTGATTATCTCTGAACTATCTCTGGAGAATACCCGGAACTAAGCATCAGAACTAAATCATTGTCTTGATTATCTCTGAACTATCTCTGGAGAATACCCGGAACTAAGTATCAAAACTAAATCATTATCTTGATTATCTCTGAACTATCTCTGAACTAGCCTTGGCATGTGAGAGACAAAGTTGTAGAGAATTCAATTTCCTTCAAAATGAGTTTTGGATGGAAAATTTCTGATGTTCCATATGAAAGTTATGGCTGGTCAAAGTTCAGTTGACTTTAGGTCAAAAAAAACCCTAATTTAGAAACTTTAGGTTTTGTTGATTTCTGAGTTTTCCTTGATGAATCATGATCAAACCTTGATCAAATGATGAATGTTACTTAAAAATAAGGATGTTGACCAAAAATCAGATATTTTGACTGTACTTTGACCACAGTTGACTTTTAGGTCAAACTAGTCGACTGTTGACTGTTTGAACTGTTGACTGAGCAATATTAGGAATCAGATCTTGAAACTTGAGGTGAGGATCCTTTGAATCATATGAGAGGTCATGGAGTCCACTTGAGGTATCAAAACTGATTTTACTTTGAGGAGATCAAAACCCTAGTTTGAGGGTTGTTGTTTAGGAGAGTGTACATTCAGTCAAGTCTTGATAAATGAGCTTGAGTATGAAAGTGTGGTGTGCAAATTTTGGGGTATGACAAGGTTAAATGTGAAAGTATTTGATTCAAACACTCCTTTATTGTTTCAGGAAGTACAATATAATTACCAGACGAGCCATTTGTTATGTTTTCCGTGTTGAAACCATATTGAGTGTCATTATATACAATATTTATTAGGCGCCTATTAATTAGAAAAACTGCTAAAAACTAATAGCATATTTTTCAGCTGGGTGGAAACACTTGGTCTTTCAGCCAAGCTCCGAATCCATTACAAAAAAAACACTTAGGGATCGCAAATTGTTAAAGCCTTTAACTTAAGTAGCAATTTTACTTTTCCGTGAAAATCGACTAAATAGAAAAACTAATGAAAGTGGATTAGCCTTGTATGTGAAAAGGAGTTATCAAGTCGTCTGCAATGCATTGGTAAATCACCTCAAATGATTTTTTACAAAAAGATTATACTTACGCAGTATGGTACTTTTGCTTCCTGATTGCATATCCTTGGATCCTTCAGGAAGGCCCATCTTCTCTACCAAAGCCTAAAATCCCAAGCAAGAATACAAAAAACAGTCAGACACCTTTACCGGCTAAATTGGGCATTTTTGCATGGACGTGGTCGAAAGAAATAGCCCAATCTGCTTTCTAATGATAAAAAAACAATACTATTTTGAAACTGCTATGCTAACACTAAAAGTAAATATCTAAAAGGATGGTTCATGCAAAGATTAATTGCAAATAACATATGAGAAATGAGCCAAAGACCCTGGAAAGATATATCTTGCCTTCAAAGCTGCTTCAGTAGGCATTCCATGGGCAACAAACTTATGCTCTGACTGTGACACTCCAGTATCATTACAAACAGCAATAATTTTTGCTATCATCTAAAGATTAGCATCCAATTGACCAGCTGGCAAATTCTCTATTTGACCATCATCTATGACTACAAACAAAATATTGTGCAAAGACAAAATATGCCTATTGTAGTTTTGTTATAAAAAGCCACAGCTAAAGGCAAATTATATAAACAAAAGCTTTAAGATTCTAATTAGTTGGGACTTGATAATGAAATATCAAATGAAATTTTTTTCTTCCTTTTAAGAACTTACCATGATTTGTCGTAGAAACTGCAACATTGAATTCCTCAGCTATCAAAAGCGAGAAGGCATTTGTGTCAGTTTTTGCTGCAGAAAGTTTGTCATTTCAGCAATCCGTCAGGCTATCAGCAGATTTGGAAGATTCATTTGCATATTTGTAAGGAACAAAAACGAAACCCCTTGACTCACCAGTTCTAAAAATCAAAAATTTCAATTTCGAAAAGCTAAAATTATGGATTTGATGAATTGGTAAATTGGGGGAAATCAGAAAAAGAAATACCTTCGATCTTTGGGGATGAAGATGTCAACGGCCTCTCTGTACTTATCAAAGAGCGGTAATAGGTCGCCGACAGTTGTACCTTGAGGGGAAAATTATGGTGTTAGTTAGGTCAAAGATAAGAGGAAGAATTGAATTGAAGAGCCAGAGAGAGACATTATTTCAGGGATTTGTGTTCAGGGTAATTCCCTCACCCCAGCTTAGCAATTATTTCGGGGAGAGAAATGGTTGATGCTTGTATCCGAGTCTAACATAACACAATAAATAAGAGAATGAGGAAGAAATCGTGATATCGGTAATTATATAAATCAAAATAATAACCATAACAAACCCAAACCCAGTCAAAACCCTAAGAACTAAATTAAATCAACAACTTACTAACTATAACAAAACTACATATCGTCATCCATATACGAAGCGACATCGTGCAGAGGAAGAATGAAGAAAAATAAAGAGAGAAGAAAGAAGAAAAAGAGAGAGGAAGTGGAAGAGAAACAATTTTAAAAAATTAAACTCACTTGTTCATTCGATGAACCGATCAATTCGGCATTTCAATTGAAAACCTGCAAAAACCCACATCAAAATCAAGTCACAGCTTATCCAAACAGAATTTAACAAATCATACAAAGTAATAACAAACACCGACGCATCATCAGAAACTGCATCGGCGATGGATCTTTCCCCTTCCACGTGAGCCAACACCATGAAACCTTAAACGTTGAAAACTAAATCAAAATCAAACTTGAAAGAGATAGAAGACGAAGAAATGAGAGAGTTATGAAAATCGTATTAGTGGTCTATATTGTTGAAGTCTAAGATTTATACAACATAAAAGCGAATTGTAAATAGGTGCACGTATGAACCGTTAGCTTAATCGGAGAAAACCAAATTGAAACATACCGCCCCCTAAAATTCAAAGCATAAACAAAATCAAAATACTACAAAGAACCGATCAATCCGCATAGTCTCAGATAAATATTATTAATGAAATTATGTAACTATAAAATTTGGATCTCCTTAATTTGTAAGTTAGCTACCTCATTGGATCTAACATTAAAAATATGAATCTCCGAGTTTTCCATTCCAACTGCGATGATCCATAAGAATATCGGTAACAAACTTCCATAACATAAAACTCACCTCGTAACACCTTCAATCTTGAATCGATTCTCTTCCATTCTCCACCAATCTTCAATCATTATAACAAACACTTGGTGGCCTATTAATTGATTCGAAAAATAAAACTAAATTAAGCAACATTAATACACCTAAATCAGATTTAAATGGAGAAAATAAAGCAGAAAGTTTGAGAGAGAAGAAGAGAGATTAAAGAGAAAATAACATAAACTCAGAAAGATCTCACCCAGCTTTGCCGATTCATAGTTGTTTTAACTCAACATTCAAAATCGAACACCACATGTTCAAACGCGAATGAAACCGCTCAACAACATCATCAAACTGTGTGTCAATAATTCTTGGCTTGATACTTTTCTCATTATTATTTCTCGTATATATAAAGGTTACAGGGCTATATCGGTAATTACACTAAATAATTACATTTAAACTAATTCCTATTCACATCCCCCCTCAAATTAATGCTGCTTGTCAATGAGCATCAATTTGCTAACAAGAAACTGATGACGTGGACGCGGAACAGCCTTGGTAAGAATATCTGCAATCTGCAACTGAGTACTGACATGAGGAAGTGATATTATTCTGTCATCATAAATGTCACGGATTGAGTGACAATCAACTTCAATATGTTTGGTGTGTTCATGAAAAACAGGATTCGCAACAATTTGGATGGCACTTGTATTGTCAGCATAAAGTGAAGTTGGCTCTATTTGAGGAAATCCAAGTTCAGCCAAAAGACCATGAAGCCAAATTATTTCAGAACAAGCAGCAGACATGGCATGATACTCAGATTCAGTAGAAGATTTAGAGACTCTCGCTTGTTTCTTACTTTTCCATGAGATCAATGAAGAGCCAAGAAACATGCACCAACCAGTGACAGATCGTCGAGTATCAGGGCACCCTGCCCAATCGGCATCACTATAAGCACTCAATTTAGGAGGAACTCCAGTAGGAAAGAATAAACCACGATGAGAGCTTCCCTTAAAGTAACGAATTATACGACGAACTGCTGCCAAGTGAAGGTGGCGAGGAGAGTGCATGAATTGACTTACTTGTTGAACAGCAAATGATATGTCAGGGCGAGTAATAGTCAGGTAATTAAGGCTACCCACGAGTTGACGATACAATAAGGGATCATGCAACAGATCACCATCATCACGATGATATTTAACATTAACCTCAAGAGGAGTATCCACTGGATTAGCCGATTGCAGACCAGCCATAGAAATTAAATCTGTGGCATACTTGTGTTGATGGAGGAATATGCCCTTGGATGTAGAATGAACCTCAAGACCAAGAAAATAATGCAAATTACCAAGATCTTTCATATGAAACGCTGCTTGTAACTGCTGTTTAAGGCTTTGAATGGAAGCATGATTAGAACCAGTAATAATCATATCATCAACATACAGAAGAAGTAGGACAATTCCAGTAGATGTTCTATGAATAAATAGAGAAGAATCGTACTGACTCTGAGTAAAGGAAAACCCAAGTAGAGTGGAGCGAAATTTTTCATACCATGCTCTAGGCGCTTGTTTCAAACCATATAAGGAGCGTTTGAGCTTGCACACACCCTTAGATGACGGAAATAAACCTTGAGGAGGAGTCATATAAATATCTTCCGCCAGGTCACCATGAAGAAAAGCATTTTTCACATCTAATTGATGAAGAGCCCACCCGTTAGAAGCAGCTATAGAGAGTACCGTACGAACAGATGTCATTTTGGCAACCGGTGCAAATGTCTCATCATAATCAATTCCATATTCCTGCTTGTTTCCTAAGGCAACCAAGCGAGCCTTGAAACGGTTGAGGGACCCATCAGAATTCAATTTCACAGAATACACCCATTTGCAGCCAATGGGTTTAACATCAGGAGGACAAGAGACAATATCCCATGTGAAATTCTCTTGAAGAGCTTGAAGTTCCTCATTCATTGCTTTTATCCAACGTACATCTTTAACAGCCTGTGAATAGCAAGTAGGAATAGATATGCTAGAGAGTGTGGCAGTCAGAGAAGTATGTGAGGAATCATACCTGTCTGGTGAATATCTATCTGGTGCTCGAGATATTCGACTAGAACGTCGTGGTTCAACCGTTACAGGATCAGGTGGCGGTTCAGCGTCGGGAAAGGGTGAGGGAACCTACTGTTTGTGTTTTCTGACATATACATGACCTGGTTTATAGCGTTCTATAGATTGAGGCATAATAGAAAACTTAGGAAGAGTAACAATATCATTCATGAGAGGAGAAACACATGGAAACATAAACTGATTATCAAAAAATGTCACATTCCTAGAAATGCGAAAATGATGGTTAGTGACATCATAACACACAAATCCCTTATGAGAGTGACTATACCCCATAAACGCACATTGAACAGACTGCGCTCCAAGCTTATGTCTTTCAAATGGAGGTAAGTGAACAAAACAAACACATCCAAAAGTATGTAAATCATTATAATTAGGCTGAATTTTAAAAAGACGAAAAAAAGGAGAATCGAGATCAATAACCGTAGAAGGAAGACGATTGATCAAGAAGACAGCTGTGGAAAGAGCCTCCACCCAAAATCGGGGTAGTACAGAAGCTTGAAGAAGTAAAGTGCGGGTCACATCAAGCAAATGACGATTCTTGCGTTCTGCCATCCCATTTTGTTGGGGGGTATTGGGACAAGATCGTTGAGACAAAATGCCTTTTTGTTGAAGAAATTCTTGAAACTCACGAGACATGTACTCACCACCAGAATCAGAGCGAAAATTTTTAACATTTTCATGAAATTGAGTTTCAACATATGTCAGAAATTTCTTAAACATAGAAAACACTTCAGATTTAGACCGAAGAAAATATATCCAAGTAAAACGACTATAATCATCAATAAATGTGACAAAATATTTATAGCGAGCATGAGAAACTACAGGAGACATACCCCATACATCACTATGAATCATTTCAAAACAAGAGGAAGCCCGATAAGCACCAGACGGAAAAGGAAGTGTTTTACTTTTAGCTAATTTGCAAACAGAACATGAAAGAGAGGCATTAGAAACAACATTTTTATTTCCTAATAAACCATTTTTAAATAAATGAGATAAAACAGCAGAGTTAGGATGACCCAATTTTCTATGCCAATCCTCATAAGAATTCAAGACATTATTACAAACAAGAGATAAATGACTAGAAATAAACTGAAGTGGAAATAGTCTTCCCACTTTAGGCCCCTTCGCAACCACCTTCCCCGACACCTGTTCCTGCACAAGGCAACCATCACGAGAAAAATTTACATTACAATTATTATCAACCAATTGACCAACAGATAATAAATTGGAAGCAAGTCTAGGTGCTACAAACACATCCCGAAAATCAGAGTTTAGGTCACCAACATTCGTGATAGAGAGAGCATTACCATCCGCAATTTGAATTTTCTGATTACCATGGTAAGAATGTAAATTGTGCAAGTATTCAGAAGAGGCTGTCATGTGATTGGATGCACCAGAATCAAGAAACCACGGGCAGGAAACATTCGAAGACT
Organism: Vicia villosa; assembly: GCF_029867415.1. Classification (NCBI taxonomy): domain Eukaryota; kingdom Viridiplantae; phylum Streptophyta; class Magnoliopsida; order Fabales; family Fabaceae; genus Vicia; species Vicia villosa. Next base: position 75,658,992 of record NC_081180.1, on the reverse strand, counting down.
TACCCTGAATTCCCAAGGTTGAAAGAGCGGAAAGTACCATCTGTTGGATTATTTCAGGTTGGAGAGCACCACCATTAGATGGATTGGTGATGGAAGGACCAACTGCAGAGCTTGTACTAGCAGGAAATGCTTGCACCGAGCGTTGTGTTGATCGTGGAGGACGGGTGGGACAATCAGAGATAATATGGCCCCGCTGCTTCCAATAATTACAAAACTTCTTACTGCAACTCTGAGCAAAATGTCCAAATTGTTTGCAAGAGAAACATTGGACATGTCGAATATCACGACCTTTACCTCTACTCTGAGGAGCATATGCAAACATAGCATACTCAGAAATGACAACATCGTGAGACATGGATCCTTGAGTAGCAAGACGTTGTTCCTCTCTAAGAAGTTCACCAACACATGTATCTAAAGAAGGAACAGGATTCCTATTCAGCAGAGAACCTCTGACAACCTCAAATTCTGTACGAAGCTTCATGAGAAATTGATCTCGCCTACTAGTATTGTAGACCTCTTGGGCATCCGCGAGAGAACTCTTGGGAACATCAACATGTATAATCGCAGAGTGTTCTGTCCACAAATTCAAAAAACCAGAATAATATTCTTGAACGGACAGATTGCCTTATTTGTAATTGGCAATGTCTAACTCCAATTGAAAACGTTTGGCCGCGTTGTCTAGGTTATAGATACGCTTCAAGTAGTTCCACATTTCTTGGGCAGTGGAAAAAGATCGCAAATTATTAATCATGTGAGGATCAATAGTACCGAGAATCCAAGTGATAATCTGAGCATCTTCTATTTCCCATGCATCTAAGTCAGTTGTCTCTGACGGTGCCAAAGAGACATCGTCCAAGTGACTCCATAATCCTTTCCCTTTGACATACATCCGAAATTGAAATTCCCAAACAAGATAATTCTTTCCGGTAAAACGAACACAAATATGATCTATCTCTTCTTCGGAAGCCATAATATCAGAGATGACTTAAGAACAATTCTGTTAACGTAACAATTTTGTTAACGTGAAACAAGAAACACCAACGGAACACTGAAGAAAATACTTGCCGACACCAAATCAACACTCCAATTCAGGATACTCGCCGACACCAAGTCAAAACCCTAATTCAGAATACTTGCCGACACCGAGTCAAAACCCTAATTCAAAATACTTGCCGACACCGAGTCAAAACCCTAATTCAGAATACTTGTCGACACCGATACGATAACACGATCAAAGCAAACACGATTTGTAAGCACCCGAGATTAGAATCGCAATCTTGGAAGAGATTACCGAGAACCGAGATGATTTCAATTACCGAGAAACGAGATCTACCGAGACGATTTCAAGAGCGACCCAGTGGGGTGTCGCTGAATAAAGCCAAGATTAACCTAAAACTCACAGGTTTGATCGAAAACCTACTGATACCATGTCAATAATTCTTGGCTTGATACTTTTCTCATTATTATTTCTCGTATATATAAAGGTTACAGGGCTATATCGGTAATTACACTAAATAATTACATTTAAACTAATTCCTATTCACACTGTGTTCATCGCACAACACAGAAAAATAATAACATACAAAAATGAAAGCAGAAGCCAATCGGAATCGCGGACACGCCGAAGAACATGAATGGAGGCGGAATAACATGAATGAATCGTGAAAGAAGAAGAAGAATAATAAGGGTGCAATAACATTTTTTTGGAACGGTTTTGGAATTTGAAAGAGGATGGATTTAAGGGCAGTTATGAGGATAGTGGAAATTGTGAGGATAGTGGAAATTGAAGAACATAAGGATGTAACTGCCGAATTATTGTGGAAGAAGAAGTTAATTTTGAGGATGCTGATGTGGAATTTTGAGAGGAGAATTGCTGATGTGGAATGCTTGAGGATTGAGGAAAATGGAGACTTTTCTTATATGACAGATTAACTTTTTTTTAAAGATTAGGTATGTTCAATGCATTGAATCTAAAATATTTTCTTAATTTGAAATGTTTAACCAGTGCCCCTGGGGCACTCGTTAGCATGACCCATACATAAAATATAAAAATTTAGGACACACTTCGGTATATATGTCTAACTCCACGATTAATTACAAGAATTTTTCTTTTGTAACTTTGGTTTAAAATTATTTAAGATTTTATTTATAACAGAATATAGTAATTTTTAAGAAACATTTTTATTGCCTAATGTTAGGAGTAAATTAATGGTAAATTCATGTGTTAATATAAGTGATTTCTTCTCTAAACTAATGCAAATTGTGATAAATCCATAGGTTTTTATTAAGAATTGAACTGAACAAGTTTAGTTCGTGCGTAAAGCAAATCGAATCACTTGTGGGTGTTATTGTTGCAGGTTTAGAGCTGAATTGAAGCTTGAGAAGAACATGAGGAGGAAAGAGAGCTGGAAGTCTCAAAGGCAGAAGAAAAAGATGGAAATTGCAAAGGGCGCGCCGCGAGAGTTTCTAGAGCGCGCCGCGAAAATATCTCTGTTTTGAAGCGCGCCGCGCCAGTCTGATACCGCGCCGCGGCCTCGGCGTTAAAAGCCCAAAACTTCTATTTAAAAGCCCTAGCTTCCAATTGAGAAAAACTTTGGGAAGAGCGAAATTAGGAGAGCAATCTGAAGGTGCAGCCACAATCATCAATTGAAGACCAATTCTCTATCAAGCGAAGACATTCCTTTGATGAAGATGAATTCTTCCATTAATCTTTGTGTGTTCTTCATGTATATGGAGAGCTAAACCCCTCGTGTTGAATCTAAGGTAGTAGTTAATCTATGAATATACAATACCATTAATTAATTCCTGTGAACAATTGTTTGAATTCATTATCAATAAGAAATCTTGTTTTTATTCTTAAATTATCGTTGAATCTTTGATCGAAAGAAAGGATTTAACTTTTGCCCTAGGTTACTATATTGATTCAATACCAATTCGCAGAGATGGAATTAGGATTGAGTTTTCATAATTATCGTTCTTAATTACTATTATCGATATTGATATTTGGAGAGATCGAATCTCATACCGGTAAAAGTTATCTAATTTGATTTGCAGACATGTGTCGCACGCTCGCGAAAAATGAACAGAGTCGCCACCAATATATTTATCCCATAAGGGAAAGGAATATCAGAAAACCTAACAAAGGAAGGAACAGGGTCTTGTGACCAGAGAATCAAGGTACGGGAGTCGGTTACGCGAGGGGAAGGTACTAGCACCCCTCGCGCCCATCGTACTCGATGGTATCCACCTATGTTTGTTTCTATCTAAAGGGTGTGTACTATGTCTATGTCTATGTGAATGAATGCAGAATGTAGGGAAAAGAAAGAATTATACTCGCACGGGCCCTACCCCGCTGCCTACGTATCCTTTTCAGGAATCAGAGTTACCGTAGCTCGGCTAAAGATTTTCTGTTTGTTTTTGTGTTTTTTAATTGGGCGGAGTCAACGCTCACGCTCTTGCATAAGGGATCGACCTAGGATGCAGTGGAGCGGAGGTAACGGTGCCCTTAGGTGCCTACGAGGCAAAAGAAAAAGAAATGATTGGTTTGTGTCTTTTAGGGTAATTCCATGATGACGAGAACCTACCACCAGGCCTCGCATCACTTCCTCACCTTTGTTTTAAGTCTGAACATTTATTAGGTTTTTTGAAGTGTTTTTGGTTGGTGTTTTTTTAAGGGATTTTATTCAAGTATTTATTAGATGTTTTAAGGTTGTAAAAGGAAAAGAATGCAAAGAGAGGGGGACTATCCTATTTCTAATTCTATGTTGTTGATTATTCTAAAGCAATTAAAGATCAAGGGCATAATGGTCATTTCACAAAGGAGAATATTCACAAAATAAAAGGATTAAATCTATACAAAACCCAAAACAAACAATTATGAGAATTATTCCTAACATATGTCATTTTTATTCATGCAAGAGTCTAATTTGAATTAAACTAAGAAAACAAATTATTTGGTTTATGGTTTTTCATGCAAAGGGAACTATTGAATTATAAAACAATTAAAGTCAAAAGCTTAACATTCTAATTAGTGGAAAGATATTTTTGGGGTTTTTTTATTTATATAAAAACAAAACACAAATCAAAAAGGAATTAAAGAAGACTATTTTTATTATTATTTTATGGTTTATCAACTAATCACAAAGCCAAAGAAACAATCAATTAAAATTAAAAACTCTAATTGGAAGAGAAATGTTTTTTTGTCAATTTATTTAAGAAAAAGAATTTTTATTGCAAAAGATTTAAAAGCATAAAAGGAAAAAAACCATTTTATTATTCATTTTTTTGTTAACAGCAAGGGGGTGCACAAGTGATGTTAAGGAGAATTAAAATGCAGCTGAAACGCAAAACTGGGCTGAAAACAGGGGTGCGAAAAACAAGGGCGCTCAGGCCCAGTCCAGGAGCGTGTGGTGTGTTATCAGTGAGGGGGGTGAGATCCAGAATCAGCCTAAGCCCAGATCGCGCGTGGCCCAATAGCAATTACTCATCCACTTCATTTTATTCCACATTTATTCATTCTTTTATTTATCAGCAATGCATTTATTGTAGCTTAGCTATTTCCTCCCCTTTTTCACGTGAACACATGCATACATATACATCAATTGGTCAAGGCCTCATTTAAAGTTGCTAAAAGACAAAAGATTCCATGGATCAATGAGAAACTGACACGCGTCCCTCCCCTTTCCCCACAATGTCACGCAGCGCCCAGCATGCATGGGAGGTGACGAATAGCACGCTGCCACGTCAGCGTTTCACTTGGAGCTGCATGAAAGCTCCGCCGGAGCCAGCCACGGGCCACCGCCCTCTCCGGCGGCCCCACCACGCCGGAAAACTTTTTTGCCCAGAATTAAAAAACAGAACCTCTTTCCCACTCGATTTTTCGTGCTGATTCCAAAAATGCAGTCGGTTTTTAATAATACTCGCTCTATCATGCAGAATGAAGGGATTCTTAAGCTTTAGCTAATGAAAACTTCATCAAAACAATCACTAATGGCATCCAATTAATTCCTACTCTATGCATAGTTCAAGTACACATCTCAAGCATCCAGAGAGTCAACATTACACACCAAACAGAGATGATAATTCAAGGCTCTTAATGTTTAGATACAATATGCATAAGCTTGCTACATGATATGCAAAGAGGTTTATGAATCTTACTTGTGGGAGAGTCTTGGACTAAGCTGTAGAGAGAGCCTCAAAGTTCCTTCAATATCCGGATGAGATGAAACCAATGGTGCTTCTTGAATCCCAAATGGTGGTGGTGAGGAATGGAGCTTGGAGATGGGCGCGAGAGAGGGAAAGAGAGAGAGGAGAGAGAGAGGAGAGAGAAGAGAGAGAGAGAGAGAGAAGAGAGAGAGAGAGAGAGGAGAGAGAGAGAGAGAGAGAGAGAGAGAGAGAGAGAGAGAGAGAGAGAGAGAGGAGAGGAGAGAGAGAGAGAGAGGAGAGATAGAGAGAGAGAGAGAGAGAGAGAGAGAGAGAGAGAGAGAGAGAGAAGAGAGAGAGAGAGAGGAGAGATTATAGTGATATAGTAAAGAGTGGAAGTGAGTGAGAATGTGGTGTGTGAGTTTCTATTTATATGGGCAACCATTGGTTTGTAATTCACAATTCTTGGATGTGGGACTTGGACTAGTTTGCAATACCTCTTTCTCATTTTTCCAATGTGGGACTTGCAGCACACTTTTTCTCATTTTACCAATGTGGGACTTTAGTGTGTGTGTAGTGCAATTGTGTGTTGTTTTACTCTTTTTCCCTCATGCTGTGGTGCCTACTTTGAACACTTATATCTCAAACCATGGGCTATGAAATGATGCAAGAACGGTGTCATATCGAAGAGGGCATGGGATAGAACAAGATTGGTGTTGAAAATATCTCAAGATAAGGCCTGGAAGTATGAGAAAACTGGTCTTGAATTCATGCAAATACCACTGCACACGCCCAGCAGCTTGCTGTCACCTGCGTATGGCCAGAACGTGACTCTGCAAGGGTGGTACTTTGAGCCTCTCTATCTCGATCAATACATGTCCAAAATCAGTGATACTGGTCTCATTGGATAGAGGACATGGCAAAGAATAGTTTAGAACTGGGCTTGTTTAAGATAGAGACTTGTGGAGGGAGAAAGAGGCCTTGACATTTGGCCCGCCACGTGTTTGCTGAAATGCGTTGCGTGCCCAGAATTCTGTGTCATGGCTGCCTGCAGAGTTTGGTCAGGGTTGGGGCACCACTTTGAAGGCTTGTATCTCACTCAATATTTGTCCAATTGTACCCATTCTTGTTTCAATGGATAGAGGAGATGGCAAGGAAGAGAATGACACCAAGTTTGCATTCATAGCACTTCTGTAGAGCTCTAAAAATAGCTGGAGATTTGGCATGCCATGTGTTTGTGAAAATGCCAGGTCATGACCTGACTGGTGACCTGGAATGTGACTTGATTCAAATGAGTTTCCAGCAACTTCACACCACTTTAACTCTTTATACAAGCTTCAAATGAAAAAGTGTCCAACTACAAAGTTGTTCTCCTCCATGAGAGGAACAACTTTGATGTTGGAAACTTTTCCGGAAAATGTCGTTTGCCACGTGTAATCTGGTGCTGAAGTGGACTGCTCAACAAGATTTTAAGGCATCAAAATTTTTCTAAGTGTTGAAATGTCTTTTTTCTATTTTTTTCCAACTTTTTGCCGAACTCCCGATTTTATCCATTCTTCGACTTTTCTTGATTAATTTTCCACCAAAAGTCAATATTTGAATAATTTTCCCGATTTTGACCCAAAAGTCAACTGTTCCGATTTTTCCGACTATTGATGGAATTCTCGATTAAATCTCTTCCACTCACATCCAGTCAAACAAACACATCCACACCGTCGGTATGAGAAGTTTTCCACACATAGAAGCCATTCCTGATTAAATGTTGACCAGAAAGTCAACTGGTTGACTTTGGTCAAAGAAACCCTGATTTAACGAACCAGATGATTTGCAAGCTTGCACTCTCTAATCAATGCCCTGATTTGAAGCAGAGAGACACCCCAATTCAAGAGGACTTCAATGAATATGGAGCCACGTGATTATACCTCAGTCTTCTCGTTCTTTGATCATACTTCTTTGCAATGGAGCTTTTTCTTGTTGGCCCTTGAATAACACCTCTGCTATGAATGCATGGTTATGGATTATGACCTAAGTGATGTATGTACATGAATGCAAAGCCTAAGCCAGTTAGAAGTTAAAAGGTAGGACAAATTTGGGGTATGACAGCTGCCCCTATTTAACCGTCTTATACTCGAAGGTGAGGTTGGCGCTAGCCTTTCGAACATTCGGAGTAGAAGAAGGTTAAATATCAAAGTACCAGAAATTTGTCCTGAAGAGGAGTCGGTGTAAGTGGTATCCCTTTTTTTTTGTTTTGATATCTGCTGGGGAAAGAGAATTTTTATTTTTCTGATGGAAGTATTTACAGTGAGTAGCTGGATGGTGATAACTTGTAACGTAGCCAAGGTGCCAATACAAGGTTCTCAAAGGGATCGATATTTACATGGAAATGATTGGGAGAGGAGTAGGTTTGACAGAAAGATAAAGTGACATAGACAATTGTTTTTGAGGGAGATACAGACGAGTATCGAAAGAGTGACACATACGAGCATCAAAAAGAGGATACATACGAGTATCGAAAGAACGACACAGACGAGCATCGAAAGAAGATACATACGAGTACCAAAAGAATGACACATACGAGCATCAAAAGAGGATACAGACGAGTATCGAAAGGATGACACATACGAACATCGAAAGAAGATACATACGAGTACCAAAGGAATGACACATACGAGCATCAGAAGGAGATACAGACGAGTATCGAAAGGGATGACACATACGAGTATCAAAAGAGATACAGACGAGTATCGAAAGAATGACACAGACGAGCATCAAAAGGGTGGATACAGACGAGTATCGAAAGAATGACACAGACGAGTGTTTGAATCAATACAGACGAGTATCGAAGGAATGACACAGACGAGTGCCTGAGGAGTTTGGTAGATTGAATTACTGGGGATTGGGATACTAGGTATCGGCACCGTGGCTAGAAGAGATTTGTGATGGAGTAGCAGATATCAAGTGAAGTTTATACGGATGACAGCTTCTGTGAGGATGCACCAACGGCTTGATTGAGTGATGATTTGTACTATCTGGCTTATGCTTTGTATGCATGCTTGAATTTTTCTATGGCGTAATGCTCCACTTTGACGGATATGCTACGCTTTTGAAGATGCAATGTTATATGCAATGAATTCTATATGCAAAGTGCCAAATAAAGGCGTTAGTGACAGGGGAGCGAGATCATTGGGGTCCGCTGCTTGTTGTCTTGAAACACTATTGCGGATGGGCGTTGGAAACCTCATAGTGCCACAACTTATTGGCAACCGTGTGGAGAGTTAGAACATAGCTTTGCTGGGGAGGAAGTGACTTTACTCGACTTTCCTTACATCCTATACTGCTTGGGGAATCATGAGTTCTTTGGGGGACCATTCTTCGTCTGCCAGATTGAAGAGGGATATGGACCTTTTCAGGCGCTCCATGCTTACCAGTACTGATGAATTATACTTCTGGAACTTTCACGTGGGATGATGATGACCTTTGTGACATATCGTGAGCCAAGATGATGGCTAGAACCTGCAACCTGCACAGAAAACAACGTTTGGATGCAAATGGTGCCCCTTAGAGCACTTTTATGTTTATGTAACATCATGTTTCGTTTTGATTTTGTGATTATTGCCCCCATGCTTCAGTGCAATGTTTAATAACGAATTAAATCACACCTCGCATGCGAAAAAAGAAAAGAAACAAGGAAAGCTTTTTATCAAAAGATCATTTTATTAATGGAATGCCTATGAACAGGCTTCTGTACAAGGAAGCAACTCCTAAATGAGGTAGTTGCGAAAAAGAAAATACAGATGCAAAGAGCAAAATGGCAAAGAGAAATGCTCGGATTTCCACTAAAACTGATATTGCTACAGTTCCCATATCCTCGATCCTCTCAATGCTTTGCTTCAGAAGGGTAGTGGTTGGATTGATCTGTCCGTTCTACCAAGGGCGTATAGTGGTCTTTGTGAAGGATATTCAGACTGCAGCCTCTCGCTTTTGATCCCTAACTTTTGCCTGGATCGCCCTTTCGGGTTTTCAATCCAGCGGGATGCCCCTTTTTGCCTAAGTCGCCCTTTCGGGTTTTCAACTTAGCGGGTTATTCTTTTTTTTTGTTTTATCCCTAATTTTTGCCCAAACCCTTTTGGTTTGCCGGGATGCCCTTATTTTTGCCTAAGTACGTCGACCTAGCGGGTCTTTTATGCGTAGTATTTTTTGACTGAGTCTGAATTGACTGGAAGCGGAACGTCTTCCCCATCCATCTTTGTCAGGATTAAAGCACCACCTGAAAATGCTTTCTTCACAATGTATGGTCCCTCATAGTTGGGGGTCCATTTGCCCCTTGGATCAGTGTGAATTGGCAAGATCTTCCTTACGACTAGGTCACTTGTGTGGAATTCTCGAGGCCGAATCTTCTTGTCATACGCTTTCTTGATCCTTTTTTGGTACAACTGGCCATGGCAGATAGCAGATAAGCGTTTCTCCTCAATTAGATTGAGGTGATCAAGCCTCGTTTGAACCCATTCTGTCTCATCGAGTTTGGCGTCCATCAAGACTCTCAACGAAGGAATTTCCACTTCGACAGGTAGTACGGCCTCCATGCCGTAGACAAGAGAGAAGGGAGTTGCCCCAGTTGAAGTACGAACCGAAGTTCTATAGCCATGCAAAGCAAATGGCAACATCTCATGCCAATCTTTATACGTTCTAACCATCTTCTGGACGATCTTCTTTATATTCTTGTTAGCAGCTTCGACCGCGCCATTCATCTTTGGCCGATAGGGTGACGAATTGTGATGTTCAATCTTGAACTCTTCACACAATTCCGCCATCATTTTGTTATTAAGATTGGACCCATTATCAGTAATGATCTTGTTCGGAACCCCATATCGGCATATGATCTCTTTCTTGATGAAGCGAGTAACGACTTGCTTGGTTACATTCTTGTAAGAAGCAGCTTCGACCCATTTGGTGAAGTAGTCGATAGCAACAAGAATAAATCTGTGCCCATTTGAAGCTTGTGGCTCTATCCGCCCAATCATGTCTATGCCCCACATAGCAAAGGGCCAAGGTGATGTCAGAACATTCAAAGGAGTTGGAGGAACATGAATTCTATCAGCATACACCTGACATTTATGACATTTCTTCACATACACATAACAATCGCTTTCAATTGTCATCCAATAATATCCTGCTCGCAAGATCTTTTTGGCCATAGAATGTCCACTGGAATGAGTTCCAAAGGATCCTTCATGGATTTCCCGCATGATCAATTCTGCTTCGTGTCTATCCACGCATCTGAGCAAAACTGAATCATAGTTTCTTTTGTACAGGACGTCTCCTGACAAGAAGAATTTGGATGCTAACCTTCGAAGCGTTCGCTTATCACCAATCGTAGCATCTTCGGGATACTCTTGCTTCTCAACATACCTCTTGATGTCGTAATACCATGGCTTTTCATCATACACATCTTCAGTAGCGAGACAATGAGCAGGGAATGCATGGGCAGGCTCTTTGTAACGGAGGATCGTTATGTCTGGCACTTCTTTAGGGGAGCTAACTCTGAACGTAGCCGCCAAAGTAGCCAAAGCATCTGCCAATTGATTCTCTTCTCGGGGGATATGATTGAAAGTGATTTCCTCGAAAGCAGGCAACAACTCCAAGATATAGTCCTTGTAAGGAACCAAATTGGGGTGTCGTGTCTCCCAATCACCTCTCACTTGATGTATAACCAAGGCAGAATCCCCATAAACCTCAAGGATCTTGATTCTCATATCAATGGCTGCTTCGAGACCCATTATGCAAGCTTCGTATTCCGCGACATTGTTCGTGCAATCAAAGCATATTCTAGCTGTGAAAGGGATGTGAGTTTGACGAGGAGAAGTCAAAACTGCCCCAATACCATGGCCCATAGCATTTGATGCACCATCGAACGTGAGAGTCCATCGCTCCCCTGGTTCGGGTCCTTCATTATCATCTAGTTTCATGATATCTTCATCAGGAAAGTCAAACTTCATTGACTGATACTCTTCTAATGGCTGATGAGCAAGATGATCTGCAAGGACACTTCCTTTGATGGCCTTCTGTGTGACATATTGGATGTCGTATTCTGATAAAAGCATTTGCCATCGGGCTAGTCTTCCTGTAAGAGCCGGTTTTTCAAAGATGTACTTTATCGGGTCCATTTTGGAGATCAATAGAGTGGTGTGAGTCAACATATACTGCCTCAGTCGGCGAGCAGCCCATACCAAAGCACAGCAAGTTTTCTCGAGTAGTGAGTAGCGGGATTCACAATCGGTAAACTTTTTGCTCAGGTAATAAATGGCGCACTCTTTTCGACCAGACTCGTCATGTTGGCCCAGCACACACCCCATAGATCCTTCAAGCACAGTTAAGTACATAAGAAGCGGCCTCCCAGGAACCGGAGGCATAAGGATTGGTGGCTCTTGGAGGTACTGTTTAATCTTTTCAAAGGCTTCTTGGCAATGATCATCCCATCGGATATTTTGATTTTTGCGCAGCAGTTTGAAGATGGGTTCGCAAGTGTCAGTGAGATGAGAAATGAACCTGGCTATGTAATTCAATCTCCCAAGGAAACCTCGAACTTCTTTTTCATTCTTCGGTGCTGGCATATTCTGTATTGCTCTTACTTTATCAGGGTCGACCTCAATCCCTCGTTGGCTCACAATGAAACCAAGTAACTTTCCAGACCGCACTCCAAAAGTGCACTTGTTCGGATTAAGCCTCAACTTGAATTTTCGCAAACGAGCAAACAATTTCTCAAGATATACCACATGTTCCTCCTCAGTTTGGGATTTTGCAATCATATCATCGACGTACACCTCAATCTCTTTATGGATCATATCATGGAAAAGGGTCACCATCGCACGTTGATATGTTGCACCAGCATTCTTAAGACCAAAAGGCATCACCTTATAACAATACGTACCCCACGGAGTAGTAAAGGTAGTCTTGGTCATATCTTCAGGAGCCATCTTTATTTGATTATAGCCAGAAAAACCATCCATGAAGGAGAACACCGAATACTGAGCAGTGTTGTCGACTAGCACATCAATATGAGGCAGAGGGAAATCATCCTTCGGACTTGCCCTATTCAAATCTCGGTAGTCAACACACATGCGTACCTTTCCGTCCTTCTTAGGAACAGGTACTATGTTTGCAATCCAAGGAGGATACTCACACACAGATAAGAAACCAGCCTTCAACTGTTTTTCAACTTCCTCCTTGATTTTCAAAGCCATATCAGGTCGAGTTCTTCGTGGTTTCTGCTTTACAGGCGGACATTCTGGTTTGAGCGGTAACCTGTGCATAACTATATCCGTGTCTAAACCAGGCATGTCTTCATATGACCAGGCGAAGATATCAACATACTCTCGAAGCAGCTCAATCAACCTTCTCTTCACATCACCTTGCAAAGCGGCCCCTATCTTGACTTCTCTCTTTGCTTCTCCTGAGCCGAGGTTGATGATTTCTATGGCTTCTTGATGTGGCTGAATAGATTTCTCCTCTTGTCTCAAAAGTCTTGCCAATTCTTCGGGGACTTCACAATCTTCCCCACTATCCTCATCAGCTTGGTCAATTGGATTCTCAAGGATATTAAGACGTGGAACTGTAACATTATCATTTTTGATGGAATCCGAGCCGGATCTGCACGATGGATGATTTATGCCTTAGAATGCAACACATAAAAAAAAAAAAAAGCTTTGCCATTTTTGAAAAAGTTTTTAAAGTAAAAACAAAAATGAAAGAAATGGAACAGTAATTGCATGCGAAAATATGATTTTCATTCAATATTAAACAAATTGAAACAACATGGGGGCCCTTCTTTATACAAGCGGTCAAAATGCTTAGGGCGAAGCACATGACTTATCGAAACAAGAAAATTACATCTCCATAAAAGTGACTCTGGGGATGTCCAAGATAGTCCAATTGTTGAGCTCCTGTCCAGGCGCAGCATGGCAAATGAATCTGGAGAGATCTTCTTCATCATCATCATCCACGGCGAGGACCTGACTTCCAGAACTGGTGCTTGCACTGACGAACACTTGAGAAATGGGGGGAATCACCTTCTTTCCAGGAATTATGCTGAGCTGAGTAGAAGAAGATGGTTGATACCCAAGGCCATACTTGTCTCGCTTCTCATGAACATCAATCAGCTTGCCCCAGGCACTATGGGGAGTGCCAGCTTCTAAGAAGGCCTTAGCATCATTCAGAGACGAGAGGGGTGCTCCGAGTTCCTTCTTATTCTCAACCACGGGGAGTTTATCAACCGACACAATCTCTAGGGCCTGAAAAGGCGTCTCTTGTATCTCTCCCTCCACTTCAACATAACGGTATGACGCCAGATTATTGACTATCAAATCCTCTTCACCAGTGATCACCACGATCTTGTCATTCACAACAAATTTCAAACACTGATGGAGGGTAGATGTCACAGCCCCAGCAGCATGGATCCAAGGACGACCCAAGAGGCAAGTGTATGAAGGACGTATATCCATAACATAGAAGGCAATATAGAACATGTGAGGACCAATCAAGACAGGCAGATCAATTTCCCCTTCTACGGACCTTCTAGAACCATCAAACGCCCTGACGCTCATAGTGCACGGTCTCATCATAACCCCATCCATACTCAGCTTAAACAAAGTAGTCTTGGGCATCACATTAAGAGAAGAACCTGTATCAATTAGAACTCGAGACAACACAGCATCCAGACACTTGACTGAGATATGCAACGCTTTGTTATGTGCTCTACCCTCAGGTGGAAGTTCATCATCAGAAAAACCCAAACAATTACCAGCAGCAATGTTGGTCACAACCCCTTCAAACTGAGGCACGGTAATATCTTGAGTTACATGAGCGGAGGCCAGGACTTTCATCAGAGCATCACGATGAGCTTCAGAATGCACCAAGAGAGACAAGATGGAGATCTTGGCTTGGGTCTGATCAAGTTGGTCAATCACTTTGTAATCACTCTTCTTAATGATCTTCAAGAGTTGCTCGGCATCTTGTGCATTACGCGTTACAGGGGGATCAACAGCAACTTGCTTTCCTTTTGCCTGGGTACTAGCCTCTTTATTGGTCTCTTTAGGAGGCGGAGGAGGGGCAGCAAAGATCCGACCACTACGGGTGATACCACTAGTGCCAGTAATATTAGTGATGCTCGACTTGCCCACTGGAGGACAATCATATTTCTTCCCTCGAATATACACGGCATTATAACTCCAAGGGACAGCCTTGGAATCATTCACAGGAGAAGGAACAAGAGACGAGGTTGGAGGAGTCGAAGGAGCACTTGGAACCTGAATAACCAACGGAGTCCTCGGAGCCTGAATGACCAAGGGAGTACTCGGAGCACGAATGACCAAAGGAGTACCCTGATTCTTTGACACCTCAGTAGGATAGTAAGGTATCTCTAGAGTAGCCACATCTTCAACAGGAACGACCCTTTCTACTCTAAGAACACCTTCATCCATTAGTTTCTGGATTTCTTCTTTCAACCTAGTGCATTCCTCAGGGTTAGAAGAACATTGCAAACAGTAGTCATGTAGCTCACACAAAACCTTTTGTTGCATAAGATACTCTCTGATAACTGCTAGCGGCATCCTTACCTCATTAACATCATTTACCAGGATTTGATCATCACATAACTCAATAGCATTGGTCGCACCAGCGTGAGGAGGCATAGGATTATTCTGCACATTATGACCAGTAGGGGCGAATGAGATAAGTTTGTCATCAAGGAGATCCTGAACCTTGTACTTTAATGCTCTACACTTTTCAATAGTATGGCCGGGGGCACCTGAATGAAATTCACATCGAGCATTAGCATCATATCCAGGAGGGAGAGGACTAGGTGGAAGTCCAAGTTCACGGAGTTGTACCAATTGACCAGCAAGCAATTGGGGGAGAAGCTAAGCATACGGCATGGGAATCGGATCTATACGCCTGTCAGGGTACCTTTGCCTCTGTGGACCTCTCTGACCTTGGGGCCTAGGATTCTGTTGGCGATTCTGAGGAGCAGCAGCTTGTTGTTGTGGCACGAAAGGCTGTTGAGGTGCCATCCATGGTTGTGGAAGGGCAGCAGCATATGCTTGAGGGACATATGGACTAGGAACAGCATAAGGCATCGGATAATAAGGAGGTGGAACAGCGGAATATGCAGGAGCTCGGCCTTGGTCAACAGAGGCAGTGCTAGTCTCACCTTCCTTCTTCTTCACAAACCCAGAATACGGCTTCTTACCATTACCACTTGAGTTGCTAGGATTAGTAACACCTTGAATGGTACCAGCTTTGACACAGTTCTCAACTCTCTCACCAATGATAACCACATCCGAAAAGGAGGGAGAAGTATTACTAACCATGTGCTGAAGATACGGCCCTTTCAGAGTTCCCATAAACAAATCAATCAACTCGCGGTCCAAGAGAGGAGGTTGGACACGGGAAGCAAGTTCACGCCACCTCTGGGCGTATTCTTTAAAAGACTCCTCAGATTTCTGTGACATATTTTGCAGCTGTGCGCGGCTAGGAGCCATAGCAGTATTGTAGTGGTATTGTTTCAAGAAGGCATCAACAAGTTCTCCCCAAGTACTAACATTAGACCTCTCGAGCTTCATATACCACTCTAATGGGGCTCCAGTGAGACTATCCTGGAAGAAATGCATAAGCAGAGGTTCGTTCTCAGCGTGAGCGGCCATCTTACGGCAGTAAGAACGAATGTGAGTCTCTGGGCAGGTGACTCCCTTGTACTTATCAAAATCTGGCACTTTGAACTTCGGGGGAATAACAATCCCAGGTACCAAGCACATAGCAGCAGTGTTGAAACTCGAAGTTTTAGCAACCTCAACGGCCTTAAGGCGTTCTTCGAGAGCTTGGTACATCTTATCAGTCTCAGTCAACTCAGTAGTAAGATCATGTTCAAGGTCAATAACCTCGTGGTGGTCATCCACTACCTTTGCTATCCCCTCAACAGGAATCTCTTTAGTTTTCACCCCCCCATCAGCAGAATTGGTAGGAGTATCTTTGATCAGCCCAGCAACGCTCTTTCTGAGCTCTTCTTGTCCTTGGACAACGACATGAAGAGTCTCCATAAGTTGGGTCATTCTTTCCCCCATAACATCCATATCCCTACGGAGGGCAGCTTGACTCTGTTCAAATTGATCCATGATTCTCTCGTTGCTCCTGGTGCGGTAGGGATGTAAGAAAGTCAGCTTCGTCGTCGGAAAAGAAATCTGTTGTTGGAAGGGACCCCAATTAGAATCTGATAAAAACCTGAAAATGCAGTATGATATGAGTGCATGGGTGCATGTGTGCATGTTTTATTATTTCCAAGACTTTTTAGCTTTGTCTCAAACCAACAACACAAGATAACGGAGAAATAACGAAGCGCAACCAAGATAAACAACCATAATCCATTAATTCCACAACCATGTTTGAAGTACAAAATATTCTGCTCTCGTGAGCCAACAATACAGAAAATGGAAATAAGAACCCCATCCAACAAGACTGGTGGTGATTCTATAACAAAAACCAATACTAAGCAGGATCTCCCATGTCCAAATGACGAAGTGGGCTATCTCCAATGTTCTTATAGCTCCAAGCCTTCATTTCTTCAAACAACTTTTTGGTCTCAGCATGGGTTGGCCTTTTAACAACTTCTTGAATCAATAGGTCCTTTCTGAAATGCATGGTCTCCAAGTAACGACTTCTCAATTCCCAACCTCTGGCTTCCTCTTGAGCTTGAGTATCACTTTGGCCCTTTTCCTCCATTCGACCCTTCAACTTGCGAATCTCTTCATAACACCCCTCAATCTTTGCCTGACGTTCCAGAAGGAGCTTGTCTGCTTTCTTTCGACGGGCTTTCTCTGATTTGGCTATATCAGTTTGGATTTGGAGCCTCTTTGTCAATTCCGCCAACTGATCCTCATAATGCTCTTTGATCTCCCTCTCTTGAGATTTAGCAGATTTAGGGTCTATGGTCACCCTTGACCTTTTCTGGGAGGTACTTCCTCTAGCATACAATTCTTCAAGCTCTATTTCTCTCATTTTCAACTTATGAAGGGCAGAAAGCTTCTCTTGCCTATCAGTATTCATCTTGACTTGCATCGTCTCCATTTGCTCAGTCAACTTCCTATTCTGCTCCACAGTTTGATTATAACAAGGCATGGATACAATGTCGGGTTGTACACCAGCAGGAGGATACAAAGGATCTTTTGGAGGGAAGGGCATCCCTCGGGTGTTGGCCACAACTTCAACCCACTCAGTATAGTCTTTATAAGTCGCACAGTCTCTTTGACCAAAATACTTCTTATCTCTCCAGCAAATATTCTTCCAGGCTTGCGCAGCTTCTGCCATTTGCCCAACATTGGTGGCTGAATGATAGTAAATATTCTCAGCAATCTCTGCTTGTTCAGGAGGACTAATGAAAGCGTATCCATATGTTCTTCTAGCCAGGATAGGATTATAGTTGATCCCACCTCTGATGCCCATGAGAGGCACATTCTTGAATTTCCCACAACTCATAACAACTTCCATATGGTCCAAGGATCGGTTGTACCAGACAATGTCATTAGCTCTAAGCCCCATAATTCTATCAGCCCATCTGGATGTGTGCCTACTATCAACAAAAGCCCCACGTTCCGGCAGATGTGATCTGAACTAACGGTATAGCAGCGGAGCACAGAATCTAACCAAACCTCCTTTCTGCTCATTACGATGATGAACGGAATGATAAACATCCCCCAGAAGTGTAGGAACGGGGTTCTGCAGAATGAATATGTGGATGGCATTCATATCGACAAAGTCAGGTACATTTGCGAACATCACAATACCATAGATACTTAGAGCCAGAATAGCCCTAAAAGCGTCCCACTCTTTGGCTTCAGCAGCATCACAACCTCTTTTAACCAGGAACTCCATACGAAAACCATGACAACCTCCTTTCTTGGTGAGATTTGCCTCCACGACTGACTTGCTCAAATAAAGAGCCTTAGCAATCTCAATGGAATCAGGGGCCTTCATGGCGCTATAATAAGGTACCTCTTTCCCAACAGGAATGCCAAGGAATGACGAATACTCTTCCAAGGTAGGAGCCAACAGATAATCGGTGAATGCGAAACAACGGAGGGAAGGATGATAGAACTAAAGCAAAGTGTGAACTCCCTCTTGCTCATCCTTGGTGAATGGCATCTTGAGGAGGCTCAGAATGTACCCATATTTTTCTCGGAAATTGGTTGACTCATCCGTTGTGATCTTCTTTGCCAAACACTCAACAAACTTCAGATTAGGATTCACAAAAGAATAAGAGTAATTGCGCTTGCCAGTCTTCAGTGGTGGAGCCATGTGTTAGTCGGAGACAAAGCCAAAAAGTTCCTGAAAATAAATGAACATGCATGTTAAATGATGTGGTGGAATGCATTTCATTGGGAGAATCCTAAAATCTTTTCATTATTCCTTTTCTTTTTTCTTTTTCTTTCCTATTTTTTTTTTTGCAAAAGGTATGTACATATTCTTTTTCTTTTCTTTTCTTTTTTATTTAGAAATAGATTTTAGGATTCTCCGCGAATGAAGTGGGGTGAATGCAATAGCATGATGTGTCATGTGCATGATGTGGTGAGAGACTGAATGTCCCTCGCAACTCTGAACATCTGGGTAATATTGATTGTAACAGGTTCAAAATTTCGACTTCAGATTGCAAAATGGAAATCCGGGTATGATGAAGGCTAGTATCCTGTCCCTCCCCAAAACTCACGGGTATGAATTCTAGACACGGACAGGTGGTCCCTAATGGTCACTGGGGTCTATAGTTCCCATGGGGTACAAAGTGTTTGAGGCAACAAGAGTGCCAGACACAGTGTTCCATGAAAGAACCTCGCCCAGTTGTGGTACCCCACATCAACTCGATCGTAGCAAGAGCTACGGGAGCCAACATGAGCATCCACGCTAATCCTAGGTGTCACTTGGCCTGGGTAGTGGGCCTTTTACCTCAAAACATCCCACCCAACCTGCAAAACAGAACAGAAGACCCCAAGGAACACAGAATATAATCCATATGCATGATGTGCAAACAGAAATAAACATGATATGCAAGCAGAAAATAAACATGCAAACATATATACAAGATATAGACATAAAACAAATAAACACCCAGTAAATAAACAAACAAACGCAGGCTAGGATTGACTCACTAAGGATGGACCAGCAACAGGTCTAGCAACATCCCCAGCAGAGTCGCCAGCTGTCGCACGCTCGCGAAAAATGAACAGAGTCGCCACCAATATATTTATCCCATAAGGGAAAGGAATATCAGAAAACCTAACAAAGGAAGGAACAGGGTCTTGTGACCAGAGAATCAAGGTACGGGAGTCGGTTACGCGAGGGGAAGGTACTAGCACCCCTCGCGCCCATCGTACTCGATGGTATCCACCTATGTTTGTTTCTATCTAAAGGGTGTGTACTATGTATATGTCTATGTGAATGAATGCAGAATGTAGGGAAAAGAAAGAATTATACTCGCACGGGCCCTACCCCGCTGCCTACGTATCCTTTTCAGGAATCAGAGTTACCGTAGCTCGGCTAAAGATTTTCTGTTTGTTTTTGTGTTTTTTAATTGGGCGGAGTCAACGCTCACGCTCTTGCATAAGGGATCGACCTAGGATGCAGTGGAGCGGAGGTAACGGTGCCCTTAGGTGCCTACGAGGCAAAAGAAAAAGAAATGATTGGTTTGTGTCTTTTAGGGTAATTCCATGATGACGAGAACCTACCACCAGGCCTCGCATCACTTCCTCACCTTTGTTTTAAGTCTGAACATTTATTAGGTTTTTTGAAGTGTTTTTGGTTGGTGTTTTTTTAAGGGATTTTATTCAAGTATTTATTAGATGTTTTAAGGTTGTAAAAGGAAAAGAATGCAAAGAGAGGGGGACTATCCTATTTCTAATTCTATGTTGTTGATTATTCTAAAGCAATTAAAGATCAAGGGCATAATGGTCATTTCACAAAGGAGAATATTCACAAAATAAAAGGATTAAATCTATACAAAACCCAAAACAAACAATTATGAGAATTATTCCTAACATATGTCATTTTTATTCATGCAAGAGTCTAATTTGAATTAAACTAAGAAAACAAATTATTTGGTTTATGGTTTTTCATGCAAAGGGAACTATTGAATTATAAAACAATTAAAGTCAAAAGCTTAACATTCTAATTAGTGGAAAGATATTTTTGGGATTTTTTTATTTATATAAAAACAAAACACAAATCAAAAAGGAATTAAAGAAGACTATTTTTATTATTATTTTATGGTTTATCAACTAATCACAAAGCCAAAGAAACAATCAATTAAAATTAAAAACTCTAATTGGAAGAGAAATGTTTTTTTGTCAATTTATTTAAGAAAAAGAATTTTTATTGCAAAAGATTTAAAAGCATAAAAGGAAAAAAACCATTTTATTATTCATTTTTTTGTTAACAGCAAGGGGGTGCACAAGTGATGTTAAGGAGAATTAAAATGCAGCTGAAACGCAAAACTGGGCTGAAAACAGGGGTGCGAAAAACAAGGGCGCTCAGGCCCAGTCCAGGAGCGTGTGGTGTGTTATCAGTGAGGGGGGTGAGATCCAGAATCAGCCTAAGCCCAGATCGCGCGTGGCCCAATAGCAATTACTCATCCACTTCATTTTATTCCACATTTATTCATTCTTTTATTTATCAGCAATGCATTTATTGTAGCTTAGCTATTTCCTCCCCTTTTTCACGTGAACACATGCATACATATACATCAATTGGTCAAGGCCTCATTTAAAGTTGCTAAAAGACAAAAGATTCCATGGATCAATGAGAAACTGACACGCGTCCCTCCCCTTTCCCCACAATGTCACGCAGCGCCCAGCATGCATGGGAGGTGACGAATAGCACGCTGCCACGTCAGCGTTTCACTTGGAGCTGCATGAAAGCTCCGCCGGAGCCAGCCACGGGCCACCGCCCTCTCCGGCGGCCCCACCACGCCGGAAAACTTTTTTGCCCAGAATTAAAAAACAGAACCTCTTTCCCACTCGATTTTTCGTGCTGATTCCAAAAATGCAGTCGGTTTTTAATAATACTCGCTCTATCATGCAGAATGAAGGGATTCTTAAGCTTTAGCTAATGAAAACTTCATCAAAACAATCACTAATGGCATCCAATTAATTCCTACTCTATGCATAGTTCAAGTACACATCTCAAGCATCCAGAGAGTCAACATTACACACCAAACAGAGATGATAATTCAAGGCTCTTAATGTTTAGATACAATATGCATAAGCTTGCTACATGATATGCAAAGAGGTTTATGAATCTTACTTGTGGGAGAGTCTTGGACTAAGCTGTAGAGAGAGCCTCAAAGTTCCTTCAATATCCGGATGAGATGAAACCAATGGTGCTTCTTGAATCCCAAATGGTGGTGGTGAGGAATGGAGCTTGGAGATGGGCGCGAGAGAGGGAAAGAGAGAGAGGAGAGAGAGAGGAGAGAGAAGAGAGAGAGAGAGAGAGAAGAGAGAGAGAGAGAGGAGAGAGAGAGAGAGAGAGAGAGAGAGAGAGAGAGAGAGAGAGAGAGAGAGAGGAGAGGAGAGAGAGAGAGAGAGGAGAGAGAGAGAGAGAGAGAGAGAGAGAGAGAGAGAGAGAGAAGAGAGAGAGAGAGAGGAGAGATTATAGTGATATAGTAAAGAGTGGAAGTGAGTGAGAATGTGGTGTGTGAGTTTCTATTTATATGGGCAACCATTGGTTTGTAATTCACAATTCTTGGATGTGGGACTTGGACTAGTTTGCAATACCTCTTTCTCATTTTTCCAATGTGGGACTTGCAGCACACTTTTTCTCATTTTACCAATGTGGGACTTTAGTGTGTGTGTAGTGCAATTGTGTGTTGTTTTACTCTTTTTCCCTCATGCTGTGGTGCCTACTTTGAACACTTATATCTCAAACCATGGGCTATGAAATGATGCAAGAACGGTGTCATATCGAAGAGGGCATGGGATAGAACAAGATTGGTGTTGAAAATATCTCAAGATAAGGCCTGGAAGTATGAGAAAACTGGTCTTGAATTCATGCAAATACCACTGCACACGCCCAGCAGCTTGCTGTCACCTGCGTATGGCCAGAACGTGACTCTGCAAGGGTGGTACTTTGAGCCTCTCTATCTCGATCAATACATGTCCAAAATCAGTGATACTGGTCTCATTGGATAGAGGACATGGCAAAGAATAGTTTAGAACTGGGCTTGTTTAAGATAGAGACTTGTGGAGGGAGAAAGAGGCCTTGACATTTGGCCCGCCACGTGTTTGCTGAAATGCGTTGCGTGCCCAGAATTCTGTGTCATGGCTGCCTGCAGAGTTTGGTCAGGGTTGGGGCACCACTTTGAAGGCTTGTATCTCACTCAATATTTGTCCAATTGTACCCATTCTTGTTTCAATGGATAGAGGAGATGGCAAGGAAGAGAATGACACCAAGTTTGCATTCATAGCACTTCTGTAGAGCTCTAAAAATAGCTGGAGATTTGGCATGCCATGTGTTTGTGAAAATGCCAGGTCATGACCTGACTGGTGACCTGGAATGTGACTTGATTCAAATGAGTTTCCAGCAACTTCACACCACTTTAACTCTTTATACAAGCTTCAAATGAAAAAGTGTCCAACTACAAAGTTGTTCTCCTCCATGAGAGGAACAACTTTGATGTTGGAAACTTTTCCGGAAAATGTCGTTTGCCACGTGTAATCTGGTGCTGAAGTGGACTGCTCAACAAGATTTTAAGGCATCAAAATTTTTCTAAGTGTTGAAATGTCTTTTTTCTATTTTTTTCCAACTTTTTGCCGAACTCCCGATTTTATCTATTCTTCGACTTTTCTTGATTAATTTTCCACCAAAAGTCAATATTTGAATAATTTTCCCGATTTTGACCCAAAAGTCAACTGTTCCGATTTTTCCGACTATTGATGGAATTCTCGATTAAATCTCTTCCACTCACATCCAGTCAAACAAACACATCCACACCGTCGGTATGAGAAGTTTTCCACACATAGAAGCCATTCCTGATTAAATGTTGACCAGAAAGTCAACTGGTTGACTTTGG
Source organism: Vicia villosa (assembly GCF_029867415.1). Lineage (NCBI taxonomy): Eukaryota > Viridiplantae > Streptophyta > Magnoliopsida > Fabales > Fabaceae > Vicia > Vicia villosa. Next base: position 75,635,750 of record NC_081180.1, on the reverse strand, counting down.
TCAAAGAAACCCTGATTTAACGAACCAGATGATTTGCAAGCTTGCACTCTCTAATCAATGCCCTGATTTGAAGCAGAGAGACACCCCAATTCAAGAGGACTTCAATGAATATGGAGCCACGTGATTATACCTCAGTCTTCTCGTTCTTTGATCATACTTCTTTGCAATGGAGCTTTTTCTTGTTGGCCCTTGAATAACACCTCTGCTATGAATGCATGGGTATGGATTATGACCTAAGTGATGTATGTACATGAATGCAAAGCCTAAGCCAGTTAGAAGTTAAAAGGTAGGACAAATTTGGGGTATGACAACATGGAATCTTATTTGAGGATAAGTGAAGATAATGATTTAAAAGATTGTTCAATTGTGAATTAAGTAATAATTGTATAGGAGTAGGTTGATGAACCCTAAGGTTCAACATATTTCTCTAATCATTAACAACAGTTCATTACTCGCTTTTAATTTATTGTTTACTTTTGATATTATTAGAATCATAAAACAAACCAACTCAATTTTCCTAACTCAAAATAAACAACTATAGAACGGCAGTGATATTAACCAATCCCTGTGGATACGATATATTACCGAAAATATTTACCCAAAAATACTTTCAACAAATTGGCGCCGTTGCCGGGGATTGGTGTCAATATTGCACGCATTGCAATAGTTCTTATTTTGAGTTTTAATTTTTATTTTCTTGATTTGGTTGTTTCACTCGTTTGTTAGTGTGTGCAGAAATTCGTGTATGCGCAGCAAAGTTTCTAGCGATCAACTTCTTTTTGATCCCGAGATCGAAAGGACCGCTAGGAGGTTAAATAGCAAAGCACGAAGAAGGGCAAACATAGCAAGAACAAGAGACAACGCAACCGCGACATCGTCACAACAACTTGAAACTATTGACGAGTCGCAAGAAGGACTCTTCCTTCACGAACTATTCACGGAAGAAGAACCGGAAGTTATTATACAACCTACTGTTGTCAACATGGCTGCTCCTGGTCCATGTGCAAATAGTCCAAGACTCAATCCTCAGTTCGCTAGAACTGCCGCCAACGGACGACCGACAGAACTGAAGACCGGTATCATACAATTGATTTGTGCAAGTCCTTTCGCCGGATTGGACCATGAAGACCCGTACACGCATCTTACTCGATTCTATGAGTTAGCGGGTACCACGGGTGTCGCTCAAGCTGATGAGGAAGCATTATTTAAGAGGTTGTTCCCACACTCTTTGCTATCTAAGGCAAAAGATTGGTACTTGGATCAACCTGAAGCAGTGATGACTAATTGGAACACATTAGAAGAAAAATTTCTGGAAAGGTTTTACTCTCAAAACCGATTCTTCGAAGCAAAAACAGCAATAGCAGTATTTTCTCAAGGTAGTAATGAATCTTTGAATGAAGCATGGGAAAGGTATAAAGCTATGTTGAGAAAGTGCAAAGGACACGGTTTTACAGACGTTGATCAAATCCATATGTTCCGTAACGGTCTCACAGCTACAAACAAGACACTCTTGGACGCCACAGCTGGTGGTTCACTCATGTCCAAAACACCTGAGGAAGCTACTCAGATAATAGAGCGAATGGCTCTAAATGATCGTCAAGGCAACCATGATCGAACGGTAAGAGATAAGAAACCCGGAGTGTTGGAGCTGAACAACAGTGATGCTCTACTTGCTCAGAATAAATTGCTAACTTCACAAGTGGAAATTTTGACACAACAAATGTCCAAACTACCACAACAACTTAAGGAGCTGAACGGGATATCCAATTCTTATCAGGTTGCGAAGTGTGAGTTATGCAAGGGCAATCATCAAACAGGATTCTGTCCACCAGTCCTAGAAGAAGAAGTAAACTACACGAACAACACTCAAGGACCAAGGCATAATCAATACCAAAATCAGCCATACCAACAAGGGTACCCACCAAGATATAACAACCAGGGATACCAACAAAGGCCACCAAATCAAGGGTATCAACAACAAGCATTTCAACCATACACTCAACCACCGCAACAGCAACAAGGAGGACAATCCAAGTTGGAAGAGACTGTGAATCAGTTCATTCAAATGTCAATGACAAATCAGAAGAACCAGGAAGCTGCAATAAAAAATCTGGAAACTCAAGTAGGGCAACTGGCTAAACAAATTGCAGCTACTCAGTCAAATGCAACATTCTCCGCCAACACTCAAGATAATCCTAAAGAACATTGTAACGCAGTGGTGACTAGAACCAGTCAAGAAGGCGCTGAGAAAGAAGTTGAAATCAATGATACCGAGAAAGAGGATAATAATCAGGCTGCGGAAGATGAGGAGAATGAAATCATAGTGAGCACCATGAGCAAAGATGTTGAAGGAGAAATATATGAGACCAAGAAAGAAAGAGGGATGACAGAGAAAAGAAGAAGTTCTAAGAAAAAGAAATTAGATCATGTGATACCAAGCCAACATCTACCATACCCCCACGCTCCGTCAAAGAAGGACAATGCCAGGCAATATACCAGGTTTATGAGCATCTTCAAACAACTCCACATAAACATACCATTTGCCGAAGCATTAGAGCAAATGCCCAAATATGCTAAATTTATGAAGAACATGCTCACAAAGAAAAAGGGATGCACAGATGAAGAAACTGTGGTGCTTGATGCTCAATGTAGTGCTATAATCCAAAGAACTACTCCAAGAAAGGAATCCGATCCGGGGCGAGTAACCTTACCATTAAATATTGGAGGTAATTTCACTGGCGATGGGTTAATTGATCTGGGGTCGAGCATCAACCTAATCCCATTATCCATTGTCAAGAAGCTAGGGAATATTGTGATGAAGCCCACTAGTATGACTTTACAATTGGCCGATAAGTCTATCACTTCACCCTATGGAGTGATTCAGGATCTGCTAATTAAAGTAGACAAATTCTTTTTCCCGGTAGACTTTGTGGTTGTTGACATGGAAGAAGATCATGAGGTACCTGTGATTCTAGGAAGGCCATTCATGAAAACCGCTCGGATGATGATTGATCTGGATGAAGGGATCATGAAAATAAGGGTGCAAGATGAAGAGGTAAAGTTTACACTGTTCAAGGCCAAGAAGCATCTTAAGAACAAGAGTGATATCTTCCAAATCGATACAACTAAGGGAGCAACCAAGGAAGACAAAAATCAACCTCCGAGCTACTTCCAAGTTGGACAAGAGGTACTCCTGTGCAACTCAAAACTAAGATGTCTCTCGGGTAAAGCAACAACAAAATGGTCTGGACCACTGATAGTAAAAGATATATGCGACCACGGTGCCATTATGGTAGAGAATCCACTGACAAAAGAGAGGAGAACCGTTAATGGAAAACGGTTAAAAGATTTCTTCGGGGGAGTGGAGCAGCATGCACCATTTTTAGTTCCTTGAAAGCATGAACCGTCGAGCCATGCGACGTTAAACGAAGCACTTTGTGGGAGGTAACCCACACTTCTAATGTTTTGTTTTGTTTAGCTTTTATTTCAGGAAATAATAAGGGAACCTTTCTGGTGAAAGCTAGGAAGAGGCAATTGATATTGCAATACCCTCTGTGAGTCAACCCTCTCGGGCTTGTTACGAAACATTGAGGTCAATGTTTAGTTCAAGTTTGGGGGTGGATTTACTCTTTTGCATTTTGAAATTTTTTGCTTTTATGTTTGTTATTTGTCCCCAGTTTAGAATGAGTAGTCCCACAGCATAATGAAAATCTCAAGCAAAATACCAACAATAGAGCAACATGCATGAAAGTGGTAGTGAGTGGAAATTTTTGAAAAATTAATTTTTTCACTTTCTTTATTAAAAGTGACATAGCAGGTATGAATTTTTGAACTCAAACTTTTAGTATGTGCATGAAACATAGGTTGTTAGTAAATATTGACAGAAGTTCTTTATGGTACACTATTTTATTGGATCAGTTTAGCCTTAACCATTGTGAGGAAAGCCTTCCATTGTTTACTATATGCAGGAGACCATCAATTATTTTGACTTGTTCGTATCATGCTAAACCGGTTGTTGCATCGTCTGTGGAAATCTGTGGAAGTGATTTAGGCAATTGTTTGAATTTGAGAGTTCTTTGAGCCGACTCCACCGTAAAAATTATTTTCTTCTGTGAGAGTGTGATCCTTTGCTAACCATTCTTTGAGCCTGAGGTCAAGGTAAGTATCATAATATGCACCAAGGAAATAGCTGGTGAGTTTTGATCTCAATAAAAGTTTTGTTCTGGACCATCAACCATAAAATTTGGTGATGTGTTTTCTCTTTGACCTTTTTAGAAAGTAGGGGAGCATTCATATAATCTGAATACTGGTTGATCTCCAAGTTGGGGAGAGTCACATTCAAAAGAAGAGTAAGTACTTATGGTAATCGGTGAAAGATAAAAGAAGTCGTAGCTTGAAAAAAAAAAAAGAGAAGTAACAACATAAAGATTGTTGAAAAAAAAAAGTGAAAAAGAAGAATCAAGCTACGAATGAATGAAAAAAGATGGACAGGTAAAGGAATTAGAGTTTTAGAGAAAAAGAAATAAGTTATGAATTGGATGCTTCCCTAGATTAGGAACAACCCTTGAATATCTTCTTTTCTTTGAATCTTAAACCACATTACAACCCGAGAAAGACCTTCTGATTCTCAGATTCCACAAGACTTGATGCTGACAATTTGGTGAACGTATGATATGGATCTTTGTTGATTTAATTGTTTGGATGAGTGTTTAACCCCTCTTTTATTCATCATACTTGTTGATGAGAGTGATTAGTGCTGATTCAATTACAATTGTGTAGTGTTTTGAACTTCTGGAGGTAATTTGCTTTCAAAGTTTGTTTCATGTGTATATTCTGAGTTTGCAGGCAGAAGAGGAGTATTTGACTTAGTTACTGGATTGAACCACTTGAGAAAAACTTTTTGAAAAAACTTGTTGCTTGATTGTCGATAGACTTTGCTGGAGGTAAGTAATTTTGTTTAGGGACAAACAAAACTCTAAGTTGGGGAGAGTTTGTTAGGAGTAAATTAATGGTAAATTCATGTGTTAATATAAGTGATTTCTTCTCTAAACTAATGCAAATTGTGATAAATCCATAGGTTTTTATTAAGAATTGAACTGAACAAGTTTAGTTCGTGCGTAAAGCAAATCGAATCACTTGTGGGTGTTATTGTTGCAGGTTTAGAGCTGAATTGAAGCTTGAGAAGAACATGAGGAGGAAAGAGAGCTGGAAGTCTCAAAGGCAGAAGAAAAAGATGGAAATTGCAAAGGGCGCGCCGCGAGAGTTTCTAGAGCGCGCCGCGAAAATATCTTTGTTTTGAAGCGCGCCGCGCCAGTCCGATACCGCGCCGCGGCCTCGGCGTTAAAAGCCCAAAACTTCTATTTAAAAGCCCTAGCTTCCAATTGAGAAAAACTTTGGGAAGAGCGAAATTAGGAGAGCAATCTGAAGGTGCAGCCACAATCATCAATTGAAGACCAATTCTCTATCAAGCGAAGACATTCCTTTGATGAAGATGAATTCTTCCATTAATCTTTGTGTGTTCTTCATGTCTATGGAGAGCTAAACCCCTCGTGTTGAATCTAAGGTAGTAGTTAATCTATGAATATACAATACCATTAATTAATTCCTGTGAACAATTGTTTGAATTCATTATCAATAAGAAATCTTGTTTTTATTCTTAAATTATCGTTGAATCTTTGATCGAAAGAAAGGATTTAACTTTTGCCCTAGGTTACTATATTGATTCAATACCAATTCGCAGAGATGGAATTGGGATTGAGTTTTCATAATTATCGTTCTTAATTACTATTATCGATATTGATATTTGGAGAGATCGAATCTCATACCGGTAAAAGTTATCTAATTTGATTTGCAGACATGGAATCTTATTTGAGGATAAGTGAAGATAATGATTTAAAAGATTGTTCAATTGTGAATTAAGTAATAATTGTATAGGAGTAGGTTGATGAACCCTAAGGTTCAACATATTTCTCTAATCATTAACAACAGTTCATTACTCGCTTTTAATTTATTGTTTACTTTTGATATTATTAGAATCATAAAACAAACCAACTCAATTTTCCTAACTCAAAATAAACAACTATAGAACGGCAGTGATATTAACCAATCCCTGTGGATACGATATATTACCGAAAATATTTACCCAAAAATACTTTCAACACCTAACGATCTTTCTAATTCTTTAATGTTTATTTTTTTCAATATCTCATAACTATAATTAAATTTGGTTAAGTCTAGGGTGAGGGCTCAATTAAGTCCCTCACCGTGAAACCCCTAAAAATAACCATAAGATTAAATGAATGCTTAAGATCTACTATGGGAAAATTGAGAACATGTCAAATTAATTGTAGATGATTTTTTTTACACCGTAAAAAAGTATTTTTACTTTTCGTACTATATATTTCGTACATTTTCAGTTTCATATGCCATTATATATCTCTCTTTATATTTGCCGTTTCAATTTTTCTGGGCGTCGCCGTCAGAAGCAAAGAGAGACACCACAACTATTCTTATTTATTTACCGCACCTTCTTCTTCTTCCACAGCGCAACTATTCTCCACTACAACACAACATATTTAACATTGCGAGAACCACAGCTGCAACACAGTTTTATCACCACCACGAAATCCACCACCGCAACATAACTTATTTACCGCCCCGAGAGTCACCACTGCGACACAGCCTATCTACGGTCGTGAGAACCACCGTTGCAACACAATCTATTTATTACCGTGAGAGCCACTTCACTCATGTCAGATGATAGGTCAGTTCCTAAAAGAAAGACTCCATCCAAAATCTGCTTCTGATGAAGATGTCGAAGTTATCCTGATAATATCTGATGAAGATGATGATGATGATGATGATGAGATAAACAATGTCATTTTGGTGGACACGGCCAAAAAGCGTTGATGCATTGCAGTAAAGACAGTCAATTAGTTTTATCTAAGCTATTGTAGGCATGTCTACAATGGTCCCTAGTGTTAGACTTAAGTTAGTTTGAATGACCCTTTTGGTTGTGCTTTTATTCAATCATTTTCCGTAGATCTTTTATTGTTGTTTTACACTGCACTCTTTTCCTTTTATTATAAGGTTTTTAATGAGGCGGTTATGTTTATTCTATGTTCTTTCAAGTAATAAAGTTCTTTCTTTGTTTTTATCCTTGCTTATGTCTGTTTCTGGCTTGCTTGCATTCTTTATGCTTTGCTCAGTCTTGTTTGATTTTAAATCAGTTTCCACGGCACTAACAGATTTAGTCACCTAGAAAAAAGATAATAAGAAAATGAAAAATTCGGAGCCGATTAAACTTGGCAAATCTCCATAATGATGTTTAGAAGTGGATAATAGTACTTCTAAAGACAGAAGTAATGAAGGAATTATTTCTCACTGGAGTCTCAAATTCGAGCTTCTGCAACACTATTTCCTCAAATAAGCCTACAAATTCCTGTTTGTGTTGAATAAAGAATAACAGTAAACAGAAGTTTTCAGTTTGCAGTGAAAAGAAGTTTTCAATTTGCACTGAAAAGAAGTTTCAATTTGCAGGACATGCCAAAACTTAACCGTTGCACAGAACTGTTGGTAGTGGTTTTGTTTTTTCACAGTAAAATTGCATTTCAGTGTTGTTCTCCCAAACATGTACTTAATGTTAATATTTGAATATAATGTCTATAACTCACTCTTGCAATTAAGTAGCATGATTGAAGTTGTGTTCAAACCCTTTCATAACACATACTCGCTAATATAACATGATTTTGGTTAAAATTAGATGTTGAGTGGCTTTGAATTAAAATTGATTTTTCTGTCAAATCTTGGTTTAATCAAATTAATTTAACAACATCACATTCATTCAAAACCATGTTTAATAATCATTTATCCTTTGTAAAAAAAAATCATTTATCCAAACAGATGCTACATTTACTTGTAAATACTTAATGTTGCTGTCCAAGATCTTTGTGCCACTTAAATCGGTTGCCGGAGCGTAAGATCATAAAATTTTAGGAGTTAGAGCGAGATCCTGACAACCATGCATATAATGAAAAAACAATTTAACTTCCCAATTCTAAAATTATCACTAATGCTAGCTAGTTCATTAATTGTTTTGTGAGTAAACTAATTAATGTCACTCTTATAACCAAACATACTGCAAATGGCATGTGGTTTTGGTGCTTAGATTAGAAAAGATATAATAGCGGCAATCAGTTCATTGAAACCATACAAGAAAAGATTCTTTTTTTATTAAGGAAAAACTAGTCAGGGCAACATAGAAACACTAATCCATAATATAAGAAAAAGTCAATACAACTAAACACTTCATTAAATGAAATAAAACTTTTCCTAATTAATCATCAATTGAAATTCTTCCGTCTCTTTTTAAGCATATCCATTGATTTCTTCTTAACACTTTTGACACTGTCACTAAGAAAAGCAGCCACAATTATATTAGAAACATGCTCAAGTGCACCAGTTCCAACTTCGTACATAGCATCCAAGGGTAAAATTTGTTGCCCCGTAGACATACGCGAATCAAGATAAAAAACCACTTCGTTTAAGTACTCATTTCCATTCGGCTTTGCCTCTTCCGTAGTCCAAAGAGCACTGTCTGTTAGTTTCATTTTCGACAAAGCATTCTCCCACATTGTTTCAACCTGATCCTCTACAAGTAGTCCTCCAACAGTCCTTAGGACCATCCATTCATTAACCTGACAACACACCTTCTCAATATGCAATTTTATCAAAGGAATTCTCTTCTCTATCACCAATTTAAGAGCTCTAGCAGGAATACTCTGCATATAACTCTTCTCAAGCAAATCAACAGTTTTCAATGCAGGATAGAATTGTGCTTCAGAAATATGATTATTGCACTTAACACAAAGCTCCAACACCTGAATACAATTCATCGACATCTTAATAGCTTCCGTCACATTCTTCTTGACAAAATAAGATTCAAGAAGCTCCTCAAGTTTGACAAGAAGGGTTGTTCCAACTTGCTGCAGCTTGAAATTATCAGTCTGGAGTTCACTCTTTAGCTCTTCACTCTTTTGCAATCATGTTGAAAAATTGTGGCTGCTAACCGACAACCACCAAACACCGCCTTGGACTGACTCCACAACAAACAGATTAGCAGATGCATTTAATTGCATTGTAATGCATCAATGCTTCCTCAAGACTTTTTCTTTCTTGTGAGCAAAAGGTGCTTCCTCAAGATTTTTTCTTTCCTGTGAGCAAAAGGGAACCTAAAATGGTTGTCAAATTTTATGGTAGCTTCAGATTATACCATGGGCTCAAAACCAAAAGCAGAAAGTGTCTTAATATCACCTGCAAATGTCATCACTTTTTGCTTCATTCAATCTCTATTTTCCACCCACCACCAATTAATTCAGCTTGATAATAGAATAATTCAATGTTTTGAAAATGGCAAAATATCATATCATGCCATAGTACAAAACTAAGAATCGTATTTTGCACAATAGTTTTGGTTTTCAAAGAAGCAAGTAATCCTTCTATTGACTGCTGCTTGCAACATTTTCTTTCCTGAAAACTCACAACTGTTCCTTGAACTCTTTACTCTTTTCAAAGTTGGCTTTTCTCTTCACAGCTTTCTGATTAAACACAGAATTATTACATGTCAAGGAAAACCAGATTAAAGCAAAGAACTTTAAAATAAAAAATACCGAAAAGATAATAAAATTTAAAAACCTCACTTCTGCTCAGAAGCAACGATCCAATTTTATTTTTAAATTTGTACATTCGCCAAAGAATTTTGCAACAGGGTGTTCCACATGACACTTTTGAAACTCCTCAATAATCTACATAAAAGCATAGCCTGAATCAGAGTATGCTATAATATAATATACTTGTTCATATTTGCTGAATCATATATGATAACTTTCATTACCAAAAGAATAAGAAAATGATCTAAACTTCTAAATTGAGTAAACTCACGAATTAATTCTAAAGTCCACTATGATCTGCCAATATTTATATTGTAAAAATATTTATGACAATATAAATCATAAGCAAATCCAACAACAACAACCAAGTTTTATCCTCTAAATAGGGCCGACTACATGGACCAATTTCCGCCATAATGTTCTCTCCAGAACTATTCTTCTATCCAAATCGTTAATCTTGAGGTCTTTCTTAATAATTTCTTATAGTTTTTCTAAGTCATCCTCTATCTCTAACTGTTTGACTTCTCTTCATCTAATCTACTAATATATGCTCCTTACCACAAGATCTACGGGTCTTCTCTCTACATGCCCAAACCATCTAAGTTTATTTTCCACCATCTTTTCTATATGTACTACCTCAACACTCTCTAGTATTATCATTTCTAATTTTACTCTGCCTAGTCTTAGCACACATTCGACGCATCATCCACATGTAACAATATTTCCTGCTGGAGATTGGACAACAATAATAATATTTACAACTAGGGAATGGAATGGACTAATTGAACTTGAGGAGCCCAATTGTCATTGAAAATAGAAATAATATCGTTCATAGTACAAAGATCAATTTGAATATTTACAAGACACTCCCAAAGTTTCCATTTCTACATGCAATGCAATGAAAAATCAAAATGGTCAGAAGTTTCTGATAGAACAAGGACATTCTCATCATCCCCCCTTGTGAGCTTGGTCTAAACTCATATAGTCCCCGACGATCCCACCTGCTAGATCTTGCATTGCTTAGAGATGTATTCATAACAGAATTCCTACCGACTACAACCTTATACACCGCAGTTGCACAATGGTATTTTTACCACATTTTCAACTACTAATAGCCATGATCACATGAAATTGATCTTAAGCAACAAGTACATTATTAAGAATAACAATGAGATCATAAACACTTCTAATAACAATTAATTAAACATTAAAAAAAAGAATAAAACAAAGAAACTCACTTTAGGCACATAGGGTGTTTGTGCAAAGTCAAAGAAGGATGCATCTTCTCTCAAACAACCAAATCAATCGGCAACACCTTCTCCTACAATTCAACCACCAACATCTATCATGAAAACTTCTATAAAATCCATTGCAAAAAAAAAAAATCGAAACTTTTACAGCAGTAAAAGAATAGAATATACGAAGAAGAAAGATACGGAATCGGTTAAAGTGAAATTGAACGGAAAAAGCGAAAATAAAACTCATTAGAACTTACGAGAGAGAAAATAGCGATTGAGGGAAGGGTTAAGGCAGAGTTTTAGAAGGTGATGCTGGGTGTGAGGGTCCTGGAGAAGGTGGAAGAACAAAAGCAATATCTCGTGAAATCATTTTTACAGTCGCTGGAAAAACCGAAACTGATAGGAGAAGAAAGCTGAGAAATGAGAATTTGGGAAATGGAGAAATATGGAGAGAGCAATTAAGAAATTGACATAATACAATAGATAAATTGAAACAACAATTGAGAAATACAAAAAGATAGAGATGCTGAAACACTGCAGGGAGAGATATGTACGAAACACAAATCGTACCAAAAGTAAAAATATTTTTGACATAGTAAAATTTTTTTTGACATTGTGAAAACAAAATCACCTATAACTAATTTTAGATGTTCTCAAGTTTATTTTAATAAATCTTAAG